>NC_047575.1:22138197-22466010 GCF_011004845.1 Esox lucius | reverse complement strand
CGCCACACAGGAAGGAACATGTGAATCAACAGGGATGGTGAAATGTATTATGGTTTGAGGTAGCAAGTATTTTGTTGCACAGCATCGTAATTAAGTTTGATTGTGAGGAGAGAGTTAGCTTTAGTGATGGTTTTAAATCACAATTTCTGTCTTAAGTGCTACATTATTGATTTTATTGTATGAAAGCGCAGTGATAATGGAGGGTGTTGGTGTGTGTGTTTTCAGTAGAGCATGGCAGACGAATGAGGGTAGCAGGCTGTGATGCTGTCCTGTGTGAATGAATGAGTGTGTGTGGGTGTCCTTTTTGTTCTCTGACTGACTGGACTAGTTTGCATGACAAGGTCAGGGGAAGGTGATGTTTACAGCCATACATTGGCAACCTCTGTCAGACAGTCGACTACATGAGATAATAATCAATCAACATAATCACAGCAAAACTTATCAAAGTGCATTAGTATGCTTTAACCTGTCAACATACTATACATAATCATTGGTATTGTTTCAGAAAATCTGCATTAAACACTTGCATCACATTAGAAGGATTACTGCATGTTGTTAATGTCATGCTAGTACAATGTGTCTTACAGTGGTAGAGGCTGTAGAGAGTCAGTCATGCTGATGTCTAAAATACACAGTAAACTGAGACACATTCTGTTTGATATTACAGTGTTCAGCGAAAGCATGAACGGGATCAATATCACTCCAAATTAAAATGTGGAAACACTATGGCTAGGCAGGAGATTCAACAAGAGCAAGAACATTAGCATGATCTACGATCACACTGCAGAACGACGCAGTACATTCTCATTAAACCAATACGTTTGGAGAGTCTATTCCTGACCTTCTCTCTATTATCTCAACTGCCTACCATCCATAACTCAGCTGATTCCTATCTATAAATCATTGTTCCTCTGAAATCATTTCTCTATCACTTCAATTAGGCTCTCAATACTGGACATCATGTTTGCTAAATCCAGATTAACTCAAGCCACAGAAGCTACATTTAGAACATGTGAAGAGGATAAATGAAGACAATGGCAGCTATTATATTTTAGACTGTCCTGGAGTCTAGGAGAATTGTGGTACTTCTTTACATTTTATTTTAGACAGGGAAAACCAACTCAGACCGGGATCTCATTTACAGTGGTGCCCTGTATTGTAACAATCAATAATAAAACACACAAAATGCATTTCATAACACAATAAGAAGAGCAAACACAATTCAATGTAATCATTCAACAATTATTATAGGCACAGTGGCCTTCAGCTAAAGGTCTTCCTGCAGAATAATCTAACAATGGGGGGCATAGAAGGTAAATTCGGTTTTACCCAGAATGAGCCCACTGTACCTCTAGTGCTATTCACTCATGTGCATTTGTTTGATTGCTGCTATTTCTTCATTGAATTTAGAGGAAAGATAACTAGGAAGTTTCTGCCAGAAGGCCTTATAAACCGACATCAACCAATGTCTGCCCCTTCTGGAAGACAGGCGATCCTGTAATGATACGAGGGAGATGAGCAGAAAAATTGAGGTATCAAAAGAAGGGAAAACGGCAAGCAGATCGCCATTCGTATATTTTTATATCAGCACCAAAGCTGGCGTAGGCAATCTTAATGTATGCACAATGATCCACAGAGACAACCGACCAACAGATACAAGGCCTGCAATGGGTTGAGTGTGGAGCTGGTGTGCGTGGGGTGTGTTGCTGGTGGAATGTGGAGCTGGTGTGCGTGGGGTGTGTTGCTACCATTGTTCCCATGCCGGCGGTTAGTGCACCGGCAAGGAGGTGCGCTGAGGAGGAGGTGGCTCTGTGTGACAGATCCCAACAAACAATAATGTATAAAAGACAATGGTATGTACAAAAGCTTGCATCGATAATAAAACATAAAGCTGCATGATAGGCTGAGTCCATAGTTTTTCAAATGAATGCTGAAGCATTAATGTATAGTATATCACCATAGTCCAAAACTGACATAAAAGTGTCCTGAACAATTTCATTTCTTTGTCAAGATGACAGACAAACTTTGTTTCCATAAAATAAACCGATTCTTATCTTAAATGTTTTAACTAGCTCATTTATGTGGGCATTAATGTGGGGTTTAATGTGTGCATTAATGTGGGGTTTAATATGAGCATTAATGTGGGGTTTAATGTTGGCTTTAATGTGGGGTTTAATGTGGGCATTAATGTGGGGTTTAATGTGGACTTTAATGTGGGGTTTAATGTGGACTTTAATGTGGGGTTTAATGAGGGCATTAATGTGGGCATTAATGTGGGCTTTAATGTGGGCATTAATGTGGGCTTTAATGAGGGCATTAATGTGGGGTTTAATGTGAACATTAATGTGGGCTTTAATGTGAACATTAATGAGGGGTTTAATGTGAGCATTAATGTGGGGTTTAATGTGGGCTTTAATGTGAACATTAATGTGGGGTTTAATGTAAGTATTAATGTGGGGTTTATCATCATTATATGAAGGAGCACATTCTAAAACTGAATTGTCCAGGTTAGTAAATTTAAAATGATCCAAACCTATGTTTTTTGACCTAACGAAAACTGCATACTTTGTTTTATATGCATTCAAAACCGAAGATCTCCAAGGGAGTTTTGTAAAAGTTGGAAATCAGACTGCAAATGCAAAAATGTCAGCAGAAAAGTGAAAAGTACAGTTTCTCACAAAGTCACAAATATCCTTTTTATACATAATAAACAGTAAATGCCCCAGAAATCGAGCCCTGGGCAATACATTTAGATTCACACCCATTCGTTACAACTGCTTGAGTTCTACTACTGAAATAGTTATGAAACGATGAACAGAAATCATCCTGTTATGTTTTTCCAGCAAAACAGGATGAAGAACATTATCAAAGGCCTTGGACAGGTCAATAAATAAATAAACACAACTAATAAATAGACTCTCATCCAAGGCTTTGCTAAAATAATTTACCATATTGCTCTGTAATAGGACTGTGTTCTGGTCTAAAACCAAATGTATTTAATATGCTATTTCCAGTTAAAGATCGCAGCGGTATATTTACTATGGAATCCAATATTTCAGTAAGAAAAGATAATTTAGAGATCAATAAGTATCATGGATACTACTATCTCCACTTTTGATGGTAACACGTGCCGATATCCAAATTGTGCAAATAACCCCTGTAGTTAATGTAAGATTAAACATTTGCGTACGTGCACCCAAAATAAATGTTGTTGCTTTAACCAGGAGGCAAGGGTCCAATTTATCTGGCCATGTAGCTTTCTTCCCAGTAATCAAATCATTTACGTGCTTACTTTTAAGTAAAGAGTCTCAGGGAAGAACCAGGACTATTAACAGAGTTTTTCGGCATAAATACCTGATTAACACCTTATTTTATTTAGTTTGAGGCTGCAGTTTAATTTAATTTCAAATACAGTTAGATCCTTAAATATTTGGACACTGACACAATTTTCATAAATTTGTGCAGTCAGCTTTAACACAAGGGGATGAACAAAAATATTGTATAAAATGTTTAGGAATTGCAACTATTTTCATACACAGTTCCCTTATTCCAGGGGCTCAAATGTCAATGACTGCTTGAAGTCTGGAATGCATGGACACGTTGGGTTTCCTCCTTTGTGCTGCTTTATCACGCCTTTACTGCAGCTGTCTTTAGTTGTTGTTTGTTTGTGGGTCTTTCTGCCTTAGGCCTTGTCCAGTGGCGGCTGCTGGTCTTTTAAAGAGGGGAAGCTCATTCGAAAGACAAATTGCAGCAGTTTGTCTTTCGAATACACTTGAGAAATCCGCGATGGGACTGAGCGCGAAATAGCTTCAGTAACTTCTTATAGTACAGACCACTGTCAGTCAAAAGGAGATGCAGTTTGACAGATCGTCAGATTCTCCAATCATCATGCGGAAGCCCGTCCGTGGGCGTCCGTGGGCGGGACATAATCGCAGCATTTATCCAATCACCATCTACTTTCGGAGCACTGAAAAAAACTGTTCTAAGCAGCCCCATTGATGTCAATGGACGCTCGGCTTCAACAGGGAAATGCACTGTGATGCTGCGGGATTGTATGAGAAGAAAATCGAGTCAGCCGACCTGTAGCTGATTCTGAACTAACTAGTTTTAGAGATGAACGTTTTTTTATGCATTTTAGTCAATAAAATGTTTACACAATAGTACATATTTGACCATTATTTTTTTTGACATTATAGGGGAAGCCGAGCTTCCCTTGCAGTCTTAAAGAAATCCCCACTGGTTTTGACTTCAGCAAGTAAAATGCATGCTCAATCGGGTTGAGATTAAATGATGGACTCGGCCATTGCAGAATATTCCACTTAAAAAACCTTTCACAGTATGTTTTGAGTCATTGTCCTTCTGTAAAGTGAAGCGCCGTCCAATCAACTTTGCTGAATTTGGTCGAATCTGAGCAGACAATGTATCCCTATACACTTCAGAATTAATCTGTCTGCTTCTGTTTTCTGTCACATCATCAATAAACACTAGTGACCCAGTGCCATTGGAAGCCATGCATGTCACTGTGTTTTACAGATGATGTGGTATGCTTCGGATCATGAGCCGTTCCAAGCCTTCTCCATACTTTTTTCTTCCCATCATTCTTGTACAGGTTGATCTTTGTTTCTTCTGTCCAAAGAATGCTGTTCCTGTTTAGGCAAAGTGTAATCTGGCCTTTCTATTCTTGAGGCTTAGGAAGGGTTTACACCTTGTGGTGAAACCACTGTATTTGCTCTTGTGAAGTCTTCTCTATGTTAGACTTGGATAATGATATTCATACTTCCTGGAGAGTGTTCTTCACTTGGCTGGATGTTGTGAAGGGGTTTTTCTTTACCATGGAAAGGATTCTACGATCATCCACCAATGTTGTCTTCTGTGGACATCCAGGCCGTTTTGTGATGCAGAGCTCACTAGTGCATTCTTTTTTTTTCAGAATGTACCAAACTGTTGATTTGGCCACTCCTAATGTTCCTACTATCTCTCTGATAGATTTTATTTTGCAGCCTAAGGTTGGCCTGTTTCACTTTCATTGAGAGCTCCTTTGATTGCATGTTCTGGGTCCACAGCAACACTTCCATTTACCTGCTTAGAAATAAGAATAAGAAGAATTAACGAAGAAATAGCCCACACCTGTCCATTAAACAGCAATTGTCCAAATTATTTTGGTCCCTTGAAAAAGAGGGGGCTACATATTAAACAGCTGTAATTCCTAAACCCTTCCACAAATTTTTATGTGAATACCCTAAAATTAAAGAGACTGCACTTTTAGCCCATATTCATTATTGAAATGTAACTTGAATATATTTTGGTAAACAGCCAAAATAACAAAACTGTTATTTTCAGACCTAACAATTATTTTCAGACCTAACTGTAGTTTGGCTGCGATAAGAAAGTGACAATTAAAGGCATCAGTAATGGTATTCTTGTCGGTGATTGGACCAGTCTCTAAAAATGACTGTCTTGCTGAAGTACTGTAGTGTATGAATTGTTCTGCAATGTTTTTGGATTCCCATCACAATTCAGTACGCTGTTATAGTAGTGTGATTTGGCTTTTCTAATACGTTTCTCAGTTGCCTAAAGCTAGCCAGTCTGAAATTGTTTTTCTAGCCTGGCAATTTTTTATGAAATATAGCATCAGATACAGCTGAAGTAAACCAGGGCCTTGATCTATTCCGCACTCATGCTCTTTTGAATGGAGCGTGATTATCAGCAATGAAATAGAAAATACTTGAAAATGTTTCCAAAGCCAGAAAAAGACAAAGTTACTATGCTCAAGATCCTGTGAAAAGCTTGTTCTTTCAAATGTCTGTAGTTTTTTTAATGATAATAGGGCCCTCTGTATTCTCTCTGATACATGCTATTGGACAATGAACACAAACATCAAATGGAAAAACACTGCTAGACATATATTTATCAGGAACATTTGTTCAAATTAAATCAATCAGCATAGAATTTGTCATTATCTTAAGACTGGGCCTGGTAGGTTTTGTAATTAAGTGTGTCAGATTTAGCTACGTACAGAGCTCGTTTATACTTTCTGAGACCTGTGTTTCCCAGTTCAAGTTAAAATCTCCAAGAAAAAAAACCTCAGAGAATATGATGGTTGCTAAAATATCAATTATCAATCTCTTTATCTACAATTTCTACTGCTGCAGTAGATTACAGTAAGTACTGTACTAGAGGAAAATAAGTAGCATACTGCTCATGGCAACACAAAATAAGGATAAAACTTTATTTAACCCTGGATGGAATTAGAAAAAAATTACAGATAATTAATGTGAAAAAAAAATATTATAATAATTAATTACCACGAGTATGCCTGCTACCATCATTTTGAATGACAAAAATAACGTGTTGTCTGTTCAGGGGAAGGCTGGGTGGCATGTCTCTAGTCCGTGAAGCAGCCATAACCCCTCTCTCCTTTAGGTGATCCCAGCATAGCAAGGCTGGAGGCTGAGGCCACTGAGGCCACGGCAACAGTATGGTGGGGTAAGTGAGGCTAGATATGCTACAGGCTGGAGAGGCCACCACTGCAGACCACCGTTGACCTCTTCATTACATCAGACTGGGTCAGACCTCTAGGGTAAGGGCTACACTTCCAAAGTAACTCTGCAACTCCAACCTCATTTGCAACCAGACAAGCCCATTGTAACAGAAAATAAAACAATATTGATTTTGCGAGTGGCAACAGTGCTGTGCGTCTTATTGATCAGGATCAAGCACTTATCACTCTCTAGACCTAGAGTGTGCTGGTGTTAAGCGAAGGTCTCAAGTCTTAATTATGACAGTGGACTTCGCAGGGTTCCTGCTCTAATGATGGACCAATTATACTACTACGTTTGACCTCAGCTATCAGCTGCATGTCCAAAGCATGGGTTCATATTATTCTCACTGTTTGCCTGTCCTCCTACTGTTCAATATCTTAGCAAACAGAGCGGTTATGTGTTTCTCTGTAACACTGAAAAGGATCAACCATTTCATTCCTATGTCCTTATTGTTTTAGTTAGATGTAAGGTTGGGGGAATATTGGTGAATGATAAGAACTTCCATTTGTTTATACAAACCACGTAGTACATGTTGTATGTAGTAACACAATCTTACCATGGAATTAATCCTTATTAATCAGGAGAAAAAACTCCACCATGATGTAGGTTATGTTCATGAAATTCAATCCATAGATTTTGGAGGAAAACCTAGTTGATTACCATTTGACATTTCCATCTTAAAGTATAAGTGAGAAAGTATTTATCAAAGTTGGCATTTTAATGATATTTTGACTTACCTTAGCTTCTTTTGAGAGCGAGACATTGGTTCATCTCTAGGCACTGCAAACACAAATGTCAAATTAAGCTTTGAAATGATGGGAAAAAGTTAAAAATAAATAAATAATGCTTTACTGCTATTGATGTGACGTAAGTAGTTATATTAGTGATAATTTCTCCTTTGCCATGATTATCCAAGCACCTGACAAATATCAAATAGCTGATTAAGCATAATCATTACACCTTTTCACATTGTGCTGAGGACAATATAATGCCATGGTATGGTACAGTAAGATGTGTTGTTTTGCCACAAAACACAAAAACCACAGACATACCAAGTCCTGAAGATTAGCATGTCCACCACAGCTGTTTCCAGACAATTGGATGTTCATTAATCTACGATAAAACGCCTCAAAAGTGGTTTCACAGAATTTGTAAGTACATTCTGCTGACATCACAACTTCAAACCATGTGACCATGAGACTACACATCTGGTAACTTTATTTCTGGGATAATCTGAGACCTGTTACCTGGACACCTGATGAGACCGTGGAAATGCACAATCAAAAACTTTTGTACAAACTGTAAGAAAACATGTGGTTTGATATTTTATTTTAGATCACTGACACTCGAACTGAGTTATTGTAAGGTGACATTTGATCATTTGAGCTATGTTTGGAAATATTTGTAAGAAAAATAATGAAATAGGATACTAAAACAAGTATTCAACTCTAACTCTGTAAAACGCTGGTAAAATATTAATATTTGTTATAGACTTAAGTATTTGTTAAGTATGGACCTGCTTTGCACACAGTGTTTAAATTATTTTGGCCAATCCCTCTTGGCAGATTTGCTCCAGGTTGTTCTGGTTGGTGGGACAAATATCTTTTGAACTGCAATTTTGAAATAGTTACACAGATTTTCCATTCTTTCTTAAATTTTGACAAAATTCCCAGTCCCTGCTGATGAGAAGCATCCCCATAGTATGATGCTGCCACCACAGTACTCCACTTCAGGGATGGTGTGTCTTGAGTCATTCGGTTTGTACCACACATAGCTCCATCTTGGACACAATAAAAGGGACTGTAGCAATCTTCTTGTCTATACTCAATTATTACTTGATGATTACCCTGATGTTTTCATGAACATCCCAATATAATTTTGATGCATTTCATGCACTACAAACTATAGACATAAATTCTTCAGATTTTAATATGGTTTACTTGTGTGGCAATTTATTATTTACATTATGGGAGTAAAATGAATGCCACATTTTAACACATTTTTCCAGTTTCCCCATTGTGTCCTTAATTAGCTAAAGTGAAAATACAACAAAAAGTATTGGTTTTGGTAATTATGTGCATTTTATCCATATGGTATAGTGGTTGGTTTTCATAATGGCATGCATCATATCCAGGTATATTGTGTATATGCACGTAATTTTCCTTGAATGAAAAAGTCTGTTTTGGATAACAATGAATGGAAAGAAACTTTATTGTTATGTGAGACCATGAATTCTCATGAATGTATTTATCTTGCTTAGTCAGGTTGAACGACTTCTACAGGGAATTAAGAATCCACATAATACACATCTTCCTTACAAACAGTACATGAAATGATCAGAACATATTATTTTACAAGTACAAGGAAATATACATGCTCACATTATTGTTAATACACTATTCAAAATGATTCTTATTGGTGTTATCTTCTGTGTCTTAATCCATTTGTCCAAGAACACATCATCATTTGAAATGACGTGAAACCGATCTAAAGAAGCAAGATGCTGATCAAAATTGTAAGCTATCCCACTAAGAAGGAACATATTGTAGCTCAAGGTTCTACTGTCAATCGCTGAACCTCAGGACCATGCAGGCCAATCAATGGCTTATACCCACCCCCCACTCTCCCTTCCCAGATCACTGGAGAAGTGGGGGAAAAAATCAATGGAGTAAAGTAATCAGTAGGCGGAAGATACAGGGAAGGCCTCAGGCCCGCTTGGCTACCTGAGTTCCATTTCACGCATCAACAGCCACAACACAAACACACCACACTGCTTGCCTGTCTTCCCATCTTAAACAACACAAACAGCCCTGCGCTCCTCCTTGGTCTGCACCCCCGTGAACTACTCCTCCCCAGAGGAAACTCCAAGAGCACACTGCAGCACACAAGAGTCTAGCCAACCACCGCCCAATACTACACGTGTCTAGTGTGAACCATAATATTTTTTATGTCCCATTCTTCTTTTACATGACATCCTCAGGTAATGCTATACTGCATCTAATCTCCATGTAAAGGTCACTGTATTCAATAATACCCCGATACATATTACAGCTTCTGTTCATTTGTGCGCAAAATGGTGAAACAAATCATTTGACAAATGATACAATTTTGATAATATGGAGGAGTGGTTTCTATTCTTTTATTGATCACTAAATATACACATAACTACAGCTGTCTTTTTATCACTAGGTTGTATATGATTTCACCAACTGGCTCTTTAGTTACCCTCCATGATTTACAGTGGAATACACTGGTTTTGAACGCATTCCTTCTGTCTACATTCTGTAGCACCACCATGTGATTGCTTTACCTTCAGATGACCTGGAAGACTAGTGGTGGGTGCAGGGTCACAATGAGTGGTAGAAGTGGAGCCATGGGTGGGTATTTGCTTAACAATTGTAAAATGCAAATGACTGTATGCCCTAAAGCACTGCTGTACTAACAAAGGACCTGAGGGAGAGGTCAGGGAACGGGAGTTGGGGGGAGGATGGATGACTTTGCCTTAGAAGATTTAAACATGAGGTTTGAGAAAACCACTAGATGTCCAAGCACTGAAAAACAACAACAAAACAAATGGTTTTACAATGAATCTTTGTTTTAATTTATCTCGACAGAAAGTGCCAATACATTTTTAAATCATCTAAAATAACACTCTGAGGGCTGATATGGGGCCGAATTTGGAATTCACTTTTACGTGACCAATGAAAACATTGCGGTCCTCAATTCAATAAATTCAACAAGTAAATGGAACTGACCCCAAACCTGGCTGAAACATCGCATGGTAGCTAAGTCTTCAAGTGACCCTGTAACAAAGCTGTCATTACAGGTGTGACCTACACTGGGTCTTTGATCATGGGTGTCTGAGTGATCCTAGTGCCTCTCTTTACATGGACCTAATGGGGACTTTATGAGAGGGCAGGTGAACATCACAGGAAGCCCGTCTCTTTAATCCCAGTAACTGCTGTCAGGTCAGGATGGAGCTGCTGCTGCTTTAATGAGCATTTTGAACATGTGGCTCCTTAAAGTCAGAGACATCCCATTCCTCTGTGCTGTGGGACTAAGACAGCCAGCAGCACAGCACACTACAACCGACTGCAGGCTTGCCACTGACGCTAAGCAGGGTCGTTGATGAGCGGTCCCTGGGAAACCAGACGCCGCTGGAAGGGATGTTTAGGGACCAGTAAGCTGCACTTCTTCTTCCGGTTCAAAGATCTTATCCCATGTCTTCAGAGCAGTGCATGGGACATTGCCTTGAAAAGGAGGCTGTCTTTAGGATGGAACATGAATGGAACATGAACACTGAATTAATTTGTCTTGTCCCAGAGAAGCCTCACAAAGTTCTACATAATGCACCATTGAGAGCATACTGTCTGTCTGCATCACTGCCTGGTATGTCAACCGGTTGGCCCAATGCACCCCTGGGGCCATATTGTCTGCCCTCCAGGACATGATCTACGCAACCACCTGAGCCACGGCAGCTTGTGCTGCTACAATCTTGCAGACAAAGACGATGAAGCATTGCTATCAAGACAGAAAGACTGACAAAAATGTTTACCCCTAGGCCATTACTGTTCAAGAAACTGCCTATCTTCCTTGCATTCAGATCTGAACCTTACAGCAATTTTACACACACACGCACACGCACACACACACACACATCCTTGTTTTTGTGTCTTATGGGGCCGAGGAAAAAGAAACTGCATACTCCCTTGCCCTAATGTTAACCCTAAACCTAACCCAAACCCTAACCCTAACCTTACCCTAATCTAACCCTAACCCAAACCGTAACCTCAATAAAGTAACATTTATGCCTTAACTGTACCTAGATGTAATGCCTAACCTTAACCATAAACTTAACCAACAACACCTGGACCTTAAAGAAACCCCAATTCTAACTCTAAAATTAATTGTAATTTTGACCCTAAACCTAAACCTTGAGCCGGAAATTGACTTGATTCATGGGGGCCAGAAACATTTTCAGGTTTACTATACTTATGGGGTCATTTTGTCCCCACAACTGAGGAAAACAAAACTACACACACACCATGCATACACACAGTCTCAACTCAAATAATGTCAATCAACATATCCACACACACACATTTCTTTCTGTTCTTGTTGGGATCTGAAATCCATGTTCCCTATGCAGAGTCCTAAACCTAATCCTCAGTAACCTAACCTTTAAGGTTAAACTTAACCTAGCACTAATACCCAAGTTTTAAACCTAATCTTTAATAACCTCAACTTTAAGCTTAAACTTAACCTGACCCTAACAACCAAGTGCTTCCCTTAACCTAACCTAAAATATAAAATGCATTTCTCTTTGTGGGGCTCTGGCAATAAACAAATATTTGTGTGGACCCACATGTACACATAAACCTGGACCACACCCAGTAATCCATGTTCCATATCCCCTAATCCCAACCCTAACCATAACCTGAATAACCCAACCTTTATACCTAAATGTAGTCCTGAAGTTGCCTTTTTCCTTGGGTAAACCGGCCCAAAAACATTTCAACCAGACCAAAATGTCAAGTTTTACTATTTATTTGTGGGGACTTCTGGTCGGTGTCAAGGTCGATTTACAGGATTTGTTACTGTGGTGAGATTATTCCATGATGTACTTTAGTGCAGGCTTCAGCAGGACATGTTCCTAAGTTTGAGGCGCGGGGTCACCTTGATCCCTACTTGCCTCATTCCCTTCTCTCCTAGCTTCTATGTCTTGTGATGTTATCATACCACTCTCTCCTCCTACTACCTCATTCCCTTCTCTCCTAGCTTCTATGTCTTGTGATGTTATCTTTCCACTCTCTCCTCCTACTACCTAATTCCCTTCTCTCCTAGCTTCTATGTCTTGTGATGTTATCTTTCCACTCTCTCCGCCTACTACCTCATTCCCTTCTGTACTAAGTCTCTATGTTTTGTGATGTTATCATACCACTCTCTCCTCCTACTACCTCATTCCCTTCTCTCCTAGCCTATATGTTTTGTGATGTTATCTTTCCACTCTCTCCTCCTACTACCTCATTCCCTTCTCTCCTAGCTTCTATGTCTTGTGATGTTATCTTTCCACTCTCTCCTCCTACTACCTAATTCCCTTCTCTCCTAGTCTCTATGTTTTGTGATGTTATCTTTCCACTCTCTTCTCACTCACTCACTGCTGTTCCCTGAAGCTGTTTCGGGATAAACAGCTCATTGTTTTTGTCCTTGTGCTGGTTTCAAACACAGCATGACAACCCAGTGTTTAGCCATTTCCTTTACAGAGCCTTTTGAAAGGAGGACAGGTCAGAAGCAGGCCAATGCTGACTTAAAGACAATTCATCCTCTCCCACTCAGGCTGTCAATGTCCATTCTCATATCAGAACTGAACAATACTGAGCTCTGTAAGCGCGTGATTTGTATGGATCTATGCTCTATGCATGATTAATCTTCTTACTGTAAGTTAAATCAACAAAACACCCTCCTGCTCATAGGCGAGACGTAGCATAATGAAACATCTGAGCACGCGAACACAAAATGGTGTGCAGCTTTTATTTTATTCTATTACTAACGCAGGCAAGCAGACAGCACGGCTCAGGCAGGGCCCTGACAAGATTAAACAAGTCCTCCTTTCAGCTTAATCTCTTCACACAAGTTGTGTCTCCTTCCGTCTTTATTTTCAGTCTGATCCTGCACCTGCCAGGCTGTTACACAAATCAAGGAGGAACGCCTTGCAGATGGGTTGATGAAAGCACTTCTCTTGGCATGGTGGGGGTTGGGGGGCGGGGGCTGCGTGATTGAGGAGAAGACATGTTGCTCCTCATGAGCCTCTAATATTGATGTGCCCTTTTGGCTCTGCCGGGGGTGACCTTAAAAATCTGAAATTCTCGACAAGAGGCACAGCCAGTCTCAGCACTGATCAATCTCAATCCTCCGCTCCCCTAAGCTCCCCCTCTGCGCCATTCACATGCAGACGCTTCCCAAATAATACAGTTTGTGGGTAAAGCTAGTGACGTGTCATCAATAACAGCTTATAGCAGCTGACATGGATTCAGGTTAGAAAATCTTCTTTTAGCTTGTTGGGATATTGACTACAGTAGCTAGGCTGAATTGCCAAATAGTATTGTAAAATGTTTGTGTGAAGGTATATCACCATATTAAACAAGAAAAATGTGGAGCACCGAATGTCCACAGCAGTTTTATCAAACCAGGCCACTCCTGAGATCAACTTTCAATAAGCATCTGACATTGCAATTTGAAACACATAGGAACGAGCAGGCTGGAGAATATTTTGGGAAATAGAATCTCTTTCAGGCCATTTCTCTCAAGAAAGTAGGCAATGAAACCCTTTATCTACTACGTGCCCAAGAATAATGATCTTTTCTCTCCCTGGCCTTGCGTTGTTACTCGATAATTACCATGGTCCCTGGAGGATTCTCATTAGGGTGTTGACCTTGAGGAGCCTCATGCACCATTGACATCTTAACTAAAGACCGGAACACTCCTCATTCCATTCCACAACGCGCAGCACAGGCAGGGACACTCCTATCCCATAGTCCGCTGTGAGCCAACTGGAGCGGAAAAGCTAGTGGAAGTTCAGGAAGTGAGGATAAAAAGAAAAATGCGATGAGGTGCTTCAAGGGCAAAATGTCTTCACGACCAAACCTTGCCCCTTTGGTCATTCCCCTCATCTCCCTCACAGCCTATTACTTCAACCTCCACCTCCGTCCCTTCAGCCTGACTGTCCTGGGTGTCCAAAGGAAATGGCGCTGCAGAGTGACTTCCTCTCTCTTCCTCCGCTGTCCAGCTGACCCACCTGGGGCCCAGACTAGTGGTCCTCTGCTTTGCAACACATTGGACTGTCCTCTCTCATGTGTCTTAACCCTGGCGCCACTCAAAAGCCATCCGATGAGTGCCACAAACGTGGAGACGTGGAGCTATACATTTCATGCATTTCCATGTGTCCCACTAGCACCTTCCCAATGCCATCACCCCCACCCGTTCTGTTGTTGTCTTGGCAGGGAGGAACACGACACGAGAAATTCTTCTCCAAGTGAGACTGCCCTTTGACCTTTCATTATACATTCAGGAAAAGAGCAAGTTCTTCTCCAGGTGAGACTGCCTTTTGACCTTTCATTATACATTCAGGAAAAGAGCAAGTTCTTCTACAGGTGAGACTGCCTTTTGACCTTTCATTATAAATACAGGAAAAGAGCAAGTTCTTCTCCAGGTGAGACTGCATTTTGACCTTTCATTATACATTCAGGAAAAGAGTAAGTTCTTCTCCAGTTGAGACTGCCTTTTGACCTTTCATTATACATTCAGGAAAAGAGCAAGTTCTTCTCCAGGTGAGACTGCCTTTTGACCTTTCATTATACATTCAGGAAAAGAGCAAGTTCTTCTCCAGTTGAGATTGCCTTTTGACCTTTCCTTATACATTCAGGAAAAGAGCAAGTTCTTCACCAGGTGAGACTGCCTTTTGACCTTTCATTATACATTCAGGAAAAGAGCAAATTCTTCTCCAGGTGAGTCTGCCTTTCGACCTTTCATTATACATTCAGGAAAAGAGCAAGTTCTTCTCCAGGTGAGTCTGCCTTTCGACCTTTCATTATACATTCAGGAAAAGAGCAAGTTCTTCTCCAGGTGAGACTGCCTTTTGACCTTTCATTATACATTCAGGAAAAGAGCAAGTTCTTCTCCAGGTGAGACTGCCTTTTGACCTTTCATTATACATTCAGGAAAAGAGCATTTTTTTCTCACCGTCCACTTAGAGGAGTCACTCCTTGTCTGCTCCAGCTGCTTTTTGAGTCTGTGACTTAGTGTGCGCCTGGAGTGGGCGTGTATGGGGTCTCTGCTGTCACAGTGTGGAGCGTCAGGCTGTGGAGGCGGTGGCTGTGTCCATGGCCACCAGGTGTCCTACAGGCTGACAGCAGACAGACCTGCTATTTGTTGGCTGTAACTCCTCTCTGCTGAGAAAGATGTCAGCCAAAACTCAGCATCACAACCGCTGGGCCCATCACCGGACAGCATCAACCCCACCTCCCTGCCCTTTCGGATGTCCTCCACTTATAATGCAATAAATATAATGGCTATGGTCCTTTAGAAAGAAAACTGGTGCATTTTACAACACAGATGCAATAAATAAACAACGAACGTAATACAGTTAGCATACCATATCCCTGGTGAATTCAAATTACAGAGACCAATGTACTCACCAGTAATATTATTTCATAATCCTATTGAACCGTGTGTATAGTCTGTTCAGTCAGTGCTGTGGTGACTTACTAAAGACCATACAGTTTTCTGTGGTTCATAGCAACAAACGACACAGAAAACAGTCAGACAATTACTCATTAGAACCAGCGGAGTAATCATTCATGCACAAGCTCATATAGTTGAAAGGAAATGGTACTGTATGGATGTATTCTGCAGAAAGACTCACTGAGAAGAGATGTGGTACGATACTGACAGTCTAGATTGAATGTGGTTAGCTAAAAGCCTTGCTGCCTGCCTGCTTTTGAAGAGTGTGTGCGCCATGGTTGTTGGGGTAATTGACAGAGCCTGAGCTGAGGCAAGGCTATATATGTCATAGCAATAAAATATTTGGAGACCCTGTTTATGTACACCCCCTCCCGTCCCCTGTAGCTTCTACAAAGCCTCTTTTCTGCAGCTTTTCCTAATTTACACTGAGCCAGAAGAATGGGTAATTGCTGTCCAGAAAACAGGTTTATTTTGCTATCCTATTAAAACATACATGGTGACAATGACAATGCTCCTTTGCTGAAGACAGCTGAGCACGGAGGCAGCACTAATGCTGCAGGATTCACACATCTCAATACGACGACGCAACACAGGGGTGGGACTCTCAAAATTAGAACTGGGATCACATCCGTGGCACAACAAACAGCACTTTGTTATTGGAGGGAATTGGGAGCCATACCCCCTTGTGCTCTGGAGTCCTAATTTCCTCCCGGACCCATAGTAACGAACCCCTTTGTCAGTAATGGAGGCTTTGTAGATATTTACACGCCAGGGGAAATATCATTTATTTTTTTATTATCCCAAACAATGGGGCTCATGCTGAGTCTTAAATGGGTCACAAATGGATTATCATTTTTTGTTTGTTTGTTTTTTGACGCTACTTTCATTCTCTATTTTTAAATGGACGAAAACTGCGTTTTATTCGAATGTTATGTATGACAGAAGATGTGACATTCTTTTTCATTTTTTAAATTATATCCTAGGAAAGTCTATAGATGTCATATGTCAAACTAAAGAGGCTGCCAATCCCAAACCATTCATGTGCATACTGTGTGAAAATCTGGATATTGATAGAGCATTATATAGCCTTGCTTATGCTGATAATTAGTTCAAAACATCAATACTCTGCCATTCCCCCTCTAACATAATGATCAAAATATCCAACTTAACATTGTTTGGTTCATTAACATGCGAGTAATAATGACTGTGTTGACTGTGTCATTTTAGAAATATTAGGCGTTATGCTTTCGGTTAGGCACACACTGAGGGATTCATTAATGAATAATGAAAGCAACAAGACTTAGAACACCACTAACAGAACACTAGACATTAAGGTGCTCTGTCATCCTGAGTAGTTCTACAGCACTCCCAGGCCCACTGTGTGTAATTAGCTAGGCTGTCGCCACATCTCTGGGAATGAAAGGGCACGTCACGACCCCAGGGTCACACAGGATCAAAGTTCACGGTGGGGTCAACAGGAAAACCGGTGAGCACACATCAACATGCACACACACGCTCACGCACACTCAGGCATGCACACACTCAAGCAGTCAAGCACACACAAATGCAAACATGTAAACACACAGGCACACCCACACACACACACAGAAACATTCTAAAGCAAAAAACAAATGTACTAATTCCTAGTAATCTGGTGACCCTTATTTCCCATTTAAATGTATTTATAAGCCTTAAGTGTCCCAGTAAAATAGATAAAGCAAATACACTGGTGTAATGAAACTAAGAATGGCTGCCCCCTCTGTTTTCACATTACTGTAAGGTTGAAGGGTGAATATGGGCCTTAGGAAAGGGGCAACAAGATGGTGACAGGGCGACTGTGAGTGACATTTCAGAAGGAAAGTACATGGAGGGTGCCACCCATGTGCCCTGTAGCATGTCAGTGAATGAAGGCAATGTCAGCCTGATCTTAGCTCCGAAAACTGCTCATGAACACCCCCATCCTCAGTGACACACACAAATCTACACTCATGATTGGTTGTTCGCATGCTTTTGCACGCACGCACACGTCCTCATGGACACATCACAGACACACGTGACTGTCAACATGGTTTCACCTCAAATGGCAGTTAACAAGACACTCCACCTCACAGATGTGTTTGCACCATTCTTGCTCCAAGGCGTGTTCAGCTGCAGGAGGTTTTAGTGAAATGCATTCAGTTGTCTCATCGTCTGACATGGGAATGGCTCAGTCATGAGCCACATACCACGTCACAAACCAAACACATTCTGACATTCCTATAACCCTAGGACCTAGGTGAAATTAGGGACATCACTGGCTTCTGAACACAATGAGGACATCAGAAGGTCAAGTTGTCCTTGTGTGTCACAACCAAGAGCAGAAATGTCTTGGTAGAACTAGAAAGTCAGAACACTATGTTCTGACCTCTGTTACACGTTACTCATAAGTGTAACAGAGGTCAGATACAGATGTCCGGCGTCAAAGCGACAGTGAAGGAAATGTTCTCAGTCATCACAAAACAATCTCTCCGCCCTGTTTGCTATATCACCCATCCTTCATTTCATCCCTCTCCCTACCTTCACTTTTATGGTTTCCCTTGCTCTGTACATCCACTCTTCACATTTTCCATTCCCTCCATCCCTCCATCCCTGCCCCCTCTTCGACATGCTGACGAGGCAACTGTGAGGAAGCCGTGTAATAAAGGGAAGAGCTAATGAAAGGTTGCAAGGAGTCAGCGTGCTCACATAGCTTCACCGGCCAAGGGGATGCGAGGTCAGCCATTCCAGGGGGACAAACTTTTTCACTTTTTGACTAGAGGGCATCAAACGTTCAAAAGGTCACAAGTAAGGGTGCAGGGTCATAATCCCTGGGTTCAGAATCCAAGTGCCCTGTGGGTCAGAGGTCAGAGAAGGAATGTTGGCTATTGGAGAGGCTGGGAGTTGGGTCAAAGGTCTGGTCTCCACCCTCTGTTTGGATGGATGATCGAAGGTACACACAAATGCATGAACTGAATGAACATTTGATTTTCCTTGTTTTACCTCAGTCTCCAGACTTACCAACATCACCATTTGGGACATCAGCATGTGACACAATTAATTTGTAATTCTGATGAAATATTGCGTTTATGTAAAATAGACAGTTTTAATGCAATATTAGATTTGATTAGTATCACTACATCCTGTATCACTACTACCTGAGAACAGGGCAAAACATTATTTATCCACTTTAAATTGCAGCAAAAATCAAACCTGAGATTAAACATTGTTGTAATGTTTCCTGTTAGATTGACAAACAGTTAGGGCTCTTTGATTTCAAACAAAAAACTCTCTTGATAAAAAAATAATAATCTACCTCAAAATCATAACCATCAAACTGCAAGTGACAAAATGTGAATCACATCAGTGATAGTGAGAATAGAATATTACCAAAAAATAAGACATTCTTACTATTTTCTCCTGTGTTTTATATATTCAGAGTAGCTAGAAATTTGAACAGTTCAGATCTGTTGAAAACTAATAGGACGACCACTGCCATCTTGAGGAGAAAAGTAAGAAAAAGACAACAACATGATGTTTGTTGAAGGGATAGATCTCCCAGTAGAGGGCACTGCAATGCCGTCTAACCAGTCCAATAAAAAATGACTTCAACTTAGTAACAGCGTTTCTAAATATATCCCTTTAAGAAATCATAATGATAAATGCACAAGTTAAGAGTGTGTAAGCCAAGTCACTTAGACTGGGGTAAAACAGTGTTGATTGTCACAGTGTCTATATTCAAATTCCAGGGTGGGTTTTGTAATAACGTCAGGATAAAAATGAGTAATAATATTAAAAAATATATATTTTAGTAATACATTTTTTGACTAACATTAGGTCAACAATAATAATTTACTTATCTACAGGAATTCATTATTTTAATAAACAATTAGAGCTCTTCAACAGAATAACAAGAAAAACACAATGTATTTATACAATCACCATTGGCAAAGGGTTAGATCCTTGGCCAGGCCGCGTGCATTGAGGATCCATGTGTCTCCTGAGTCGAGGCCTTGATTTTGTTGCTAGCTGATAGAAGAGATGGCTGTTCATCTGTTACTTTCACTGACATCTTAATCTGGTTATGGAGGTCGTTCTCCAAGTGTCCTCACCTTCTGAAGTAGCCGGCAGAGTACCTTCATCAGCTGGGAAATAAAAGGGCATCCTCCCATTAAAATGGTATACCTACAACACAGGTGTCAAACTGATTCCACTGAAACCAGCTTGGTGAGCTGGTTTTTGAGTTCTCCTTTAAATATGTACTCAGTTGAGACCATTACAACCTGGTGAGGGAAGATGCTAATTGGTGATCTTATGAATCAAACACAAGGTAAGAGCCAAAATCTGCAGACACTCAGCTGTCAAAAAAAGCTGGCTATAAAAATGTTGCAGGAAGAACACAGTAACATCAGAATTAAACTGTAGTTGATTGATGTTTCTGTAACTGTATGCTTCAGACTTACATTCACAGCAAAGAATTTGAAGAATAAAAAAATAATTCTTTAAAAATATGTTGACCTAATCTTTGCTGTCGGTATTCAGACCACAATATTCATACAGAGCCCCAGAAAGTATTAGGACAGTGATTGTGAGTCTTTTGCAATTTCTTCCAGTCATAAGGCATCTAACTAGTACCCAACCGGTTGCCAGATCAAACCCAAAGCTGGAAAAGCGGAAACATTTTATCCCAGAACATATCAGTTACCTAAACTTTGTCTCATCACTATGGATGAGACTCTGCTAAGTGCCAAAAATATACAAGTACATTTCAGAGCACCTCAGTCACGCGGGCATCACATAAGAAAAGTGATGGAGAATATGTTTGAGAACAAGAGAGAAAAGGAACCTCTCTGTGACCTCTGCTTAGAGTAAATAGGCCATTGCCTGATGACTGTAACCGATATGAGTACCATCTGCCCTTGAGATAAATAAATAATATCACTATAATAGTATACTGTTGTTTGTATTTAGAGATTGATGAGATTTGTTTAAAAGATATGGACAAAATGGATGTAGGTTGATGGATCTGTGTATCTCAATTTTTAAAATGACTTTGGGACTGAGGCTAAGGGGGATGTGGAAAGCATTGGTCCAGTATATGAACAAGTTGCTGGTTTGAATCCCTGAACTGATGCTGAAATGGGTTCTTCTGTCTTTTTTTTAGCAAGACACTAAACCCTAATTCTTCCTGTAACACCCACTGGATGGAGTGTCTGCTAAATGCCTTCAATTTAAATGAGCAATCGTGATTGTTTTTAATCATTTCTTTCACTATAATGTCACCAGTTAAGCCAATCGAGAACCAATTCTCATTTACATGGGAAAACCTGGCCATGGGCATAACAATTGCAAGACAACATTTAGATACACATCAATACAATCCAAACCACTTGGAATAACCAAGAAATGACACCAATATGTTGCACCATATGATGTGCAGTGATCAGGTAGCATCTCAGACAAACCAGGCTAGGTTGTTAATTAGGATGAGGCAATGGTTTTAGACAGGTCAGTCCATCTGATTTGTAAGGATCTAAAAGCTGGAGCTTCTTCAGACTTTTTGGAGACTATTGCTATATATCAGAGACAGTCTTTGCACTGAATTAGTTTGGTAGTGAACTAGGATTTGTAGAGATTTTTTTAAATCAAATTGTGTATTTAGATTAATTAAATGTATTTTTTAAATATGAACAGGAGACCTGAGGGGATGAGGTCAATTCTATGCCAGCGGACATATATATTATGTAGGACAGCCTGTGGTTAAAAGTGTTAACTTTTGACAATAAGGAGATTCAAGTACAGTTAAGGACAAAGGCAATGATAAAATGATCAATAATGTTTTGCGGAAAACAGCTGTGGTGTACATGGCAGGCGTGTTAGTGAAGATAATATAATTGAGAGTGCTTATATTCAAGTTTTATATGGCGGTTTCCTGTATTATTAGGTATTAAGCATGTCCTTGCTCAAATTGCCTTATAAAATAACCTCTGAGGACAGACAGGGGGCAATAAATTGACTAGAATGGTCAGGGCTCAACTATAGACTGAGGTCTATAGCAGATAGTCACAGTGTGAGTTGTTTCTAGAGAATTTGACATTAACAATAAGATATCAAGATTTGTAGGCAAAGATCTTGAAACGATAGCAGAGCATTGCAGGTACAGTTTACTATCGATGTCGGTCCCAACAGCCTTGGCGGACTGGTCTTGACGAAATATTATTATCGCCAGGTATGGGAGCATCTGTTAGCGGTCAATTTCCTCAGCCAGGTTTCTGATATGGCCTAAACATCACATCTAGAAGTGAATACTAATGCTGTCAGCTCATCAAGCTTAGGGAGAACATCCCATAAACATATAGCTGAGAACTACACATTAGCACCTTCTTCAGCGCTTTAGCTATCTTCAGTTTCTGGCACAGCAAAGCAGTGCAAAAGCTGCAAAAATCTAACACATGCAACAACATGAAGGCTTTGCAACTGGGTCCAGTAGATAAGTCCCAACGGTGCGGATTGCTCTTCAATTAAATAAATGGATTTCTGCCACAACCCATATAGTGCGCCGCTTCCTGTTTGCACACAACCTAGTCCTGTAGTACCCAAATGGCTTGAGTGGGACCTGTGTTCAATAATAGACTGACAGAGTAATCCCCAGGGAACGCAGAATCACATTCCCACAACACTGTCCTAACATTGTCCTAAACCAGAGGGTAGTCAGGTTGATTCATTTTTTTAGGCTTTGTAAAGTCTTCAGCCTGAAGGAGCTTTACTCCCTTTTCATATTGTGCTTCCACTATTAATGGTGGTCTTTTCAAAACAGGCTCTCACTTATTATCTATTCATTTTGAGACTGCAAAACAATGACTGCTTCTGATGACTGAAAATTGCTATGAAATCCCTGGATAAAAACCAGGAAATGTAGATGGCATGTTATAACCAGTAAAATGCAGAAGCGCATCTATATATGCCGATCAGCCATAACATTATGACCACCTGCCTAACAATGTGTAGGTCCATCTTTTGCTGCCAAAACAGCCCTGATCCATTGTCAGGGAAATGTCTTGAACTGATGTATTCTTATTGATTGAGGTCCATCTTTTTCTGCCAAAACAGCCCTGATGTGTTCTCCAGGTAAGCGACACACACGCACCCAGCCATTCACGCGATGTAAAAGGAAACATGATTCATCAGACCAGGCCACCTTCTTCCATTGCTCCGTGGTCCAGTTCTGATGCTCACATGCCCGTTGTAAGTGCTTTTGGCAGTGGACAGGGGTCAGTATGGGCACCCTGACAGGTCTGTGGCTATGCAGCCCCATACGCAACAAACTGCAATGCATTGTGTGTTCTGACACCTTTCTATCAGTACCAGCATTAACTTTTACAGAAATTTGAGCTACAGTAGCCCGTCTGTTGGATCGAACCACACGGGCCAGCCTTCGCTCCACACGTGCCTTGGCCGCCCATGACCCTGTCGTCGGTTCACCGCTTCTCTTTCCTTGGACCAGTTTTAATAAGTACTGAACACTGCAGACCGAGAACATCCCACAAGGGCTGCAGTTTTGGAGATGCTCTGACCCAGTCGTCTAGCCATCACAATTTGGCCCATGTTAAAGTCGCTCAGATCCTTACGCTTGCCAATTTTTCCTACTTCTAACACATAAACTTTGAGGACAGATTGTTCATTTGCTGCCTAATATGTCCTACCCACTGACAGGTGCCATGATAACGAGATTATCAGTGTTATTCACTTCACCTGTCAGTGGTCATAATGTTATGGCTGATCGATGTACATCTCATAAGGAAATGCACGATTTTGACACATATGATATGTTAATACCACATACTGTATATTTAGAGGTATAAATAGCAGCAGGGAAATTTGCCTTTAAAAGGAAGTTTGTGTTTATATTTCATTGGGTCCAGTAAGTAAACATTTATTACCAGTAACTAGTCCTTCATAATCAGATCACAAAGCATATTTCTTACTGCACTTACATCATTTTCAAATTAATTAATTTGTTTTTCATTTAAAGTTAAAGAAAATGCAGTGCCAGTAACATCAACATACCTAATAAATCCTGCTTTCACTGGGGTTTTACGTTACCAAAAATACAAAAAATTATATTACAGACTGATGGCTCACAAATAAAATTACACAGATGGCACTGTATGACATTTAAAAATAAATTACTTTATGGGTTTAGGCTATTACACTATTGATTAATTGTTTTCAGAAACTTTATAATTTAATAATCAACTCATCATTTTGACAAGAAAATTAGGCACAGAAAATTATAATATTTATTTAATTATCAATAATTAATTACATTATTAATGCTTTTCAGTTGGACAATTCTGCAAATATTATCTAAACAATTCATCAAATAAGGCAATTTTACTACAGTCTGACCAAAAAAAACATGATTTCATTATGTAATTATCCCAGTAATGACAAAAACAACCCATAACAAACACGGTGTGAGCTGTGTCACTGTTTGCTTGTTGTGTACACCCCCCCAACCCAGCGCTTGTCTACTGAGAGTGTGATTATGGGTGGCCCTCTTGGTCCAGCTTGCCTGTTTGTGAGGGCTGTCTTGGACAGTAATGGCTCACTGCTTCTATTGGATTAGGGAAGGGATTTTAAACTAGCACTAAGCCGCATGGCTGTAGACAGCCTACAGAGCTCAGGAGCAGTTTGTGTATGTTTTGCACAGTTTGTGGTGTGCACATGTGTTTGTTTGTCCTGAGACTACTTCTCGGTTTGTCTCTACTGTTTTCCATTTTCTGTGGCATGAGGTGGAGGGAGTCCCAGGATCTGAAATATGAACCTATTCTGCTTCTCTCTGGTAAGAGAAACATATACTTTAATATTATGTCTCTATTTCCTCTCTTACATTTTTTGTAGAGTGTATCCAAAGATCCGAAAATTGCAGTTGTAGCCCTTTCCATTCACATTGTGTAAATTCAGGATTAAAACTGTAATCCTATTTCCATTTTCCTCAGTTGGAATTTCAGTTTTCTTCTGAATGAACTCTGCTGTCAGGGCAGTTAAGTTAAATTAGTCTGCTCTTTCTGTTCCTGTCAGTGAAGCCTTTGGCCGGTTGCAAGCTCATGGTAGGTACTGTAGTGTAGCAGGATTTCAGGATTCTGACATGGACTAGCTCACTTAGGAGGAAGCTATAAAGGAGACTGAGATTTTACTTATGCCAAGGTTAAGAAAGTTGAAATGCAAGTCTTTATATTAAGGTAAACAGATTAGCCACAAAGTCGTTTATAAATGTGTAAAGCTATTGAGGCCTTTAAGAATTTTCTTATTTAAACATGAAAAATAACTATTAGTGATCAATCCTTAAATACCAAATGTTGTCACTATATCAAAGGCACATGTATCTATAGTAGTACAAGATTTGATCCCAGAACAGCACAGCCTGAATTCTTTGAATAATGTATTAATTAATTGTGTGAAAAAGTTTCACAGGGATATTGTCCCATGCTGAAGTGTGGACATTATACAGCTGCTGCAGATTAGACAATGGTACATCCATGCTACACATATCCCATTCCTTATCATCCCAAAGATGCTCCCTTACGTTCAGTTCTGCACAGGCTACTCAGGTTAACTGAACTGGGAATCAACAAACCAGTCAATGTATTTGCACTCCTACATTTTCCAGGGAACGGCTTCTTTTTGTTTTTAGATGATAAGAGTAAAACATAGTTGTCAAGCATTCAAAGATGCACACACTGTTGTATAACATAATTTTCCAGTTTGTGGCTTGCCTATTAGCTTCTATGATTCTTGTCATTGTTCTTCGACCTCACTCATGAACAATTCGTTTTCACCACCAGGACTGTTATTGACTGGATGTTTTTTATTATTCACACCATTCTCGCAAAACCTTCACAACACTTTTGTGAGTGAAAAGCCCAGAAGTAAGGACATTTCAGAGATACTGGAACCAGTCTCCCGTACCGATGATCTTCTGGATTCTGGATAATGTCTCTGCACTCAAGTTTAGTTTTATTTTCCGACTGTACCATACATCATTTAGCAATTTGCTGTTTACAACCAAACAAAAAGATGTACACAAAGATTTATGAGGCAGGGTAAAGGAGCAATGGGGATAATTTATAAATCATGTGTACACACCGTTCTGTGCTAAACAATGACAGCAATCAATTCAGCATAAATTCCTGGATTTATCAACATCGCTTGTTCACAAATGTACGCATGTAGATAATCTGCCTCTAACCTAATTACAATTTTAGTTTTTATTGCAATAATGCACAATTTGAATTTGGAGACTTTTTTCTTTGTCCTATGATGTCACGAATTGAAAATAACTATTTCTTTACTTTCAATATAAGCAATGTTAGGCTACTTAACATGACTGCTTGGACAAGGTATTAACTGACTTCAACCAAAGTTAAACTTGAAATTACTCTGACCATTGAGTAAATCAATAATATTCTATGTCGATTAAATAATTACTTGAGAAAACCCTCAACCTCTGCATACAGTGTTCACAGGCTGTTGCTTTCCCTGTTCATGCTGCTCTCTTTCCTTGGGTTTAGGAGGGCTCGACGGACAGCTCTATGAGCCTGCCCTCAACCAACACCCACTCAGTACCAGGAACACAGTATTTCAGTTCCCAGTCGAGCCAGCAGCCACATAACAGCCCTTCTCTGAGTGGAACGGGCCAAGTGGAAATGCTCAGAATCCATGTATACACATGGTGAGTTTTACCAATGTGTTCAACAAGGCATCGATACATGTATTCCCACTGAGAAGCCATGGCGCAATTTGTTTTATGGGCTAAAGATTCTGAACCCCAAATGATGGTGGTTAAAGAAGTAATTTTATGCAGTCAAAGGATAGCTATGTCTAAATGCTGCTTGATGACTTGAATACAGGAAGCAGCAGATAATGGGTACTAGGTCTTATAATGTAAACACAACAGGTCATTGTGTAAGATAAAGAAGTGTACCACTGTATGCCAGAGATAGATATCACTGTATATTGCCTACTATGCAATATAGTGAGCAGCTGCCTCTAATTGGGGACGAACAGAACCAAAATGCAAAGATACCTAGAGGAATTCCTGCAGTCAGGGCCCTGACTATCACCCTAGAGAAACATAGAGATGGCTAGAGGCATCACGATAGACAAGACCAGACAGTTTTGAAGCTAAGTGATCATGTAGAATATTTTACAGCTGATTTAAAAAAGTGTAAGTAGTTTTTAGTTGGAGTTACTTTATGATGTGTAAGCCTTTTATTAACTTCTCAGCACACCTATAGAACAAGAAATTGTGTGTCAATTCAAAGGCAAGTTTAATTATTGTGTAATCAGATTTTTTATGAATTACTAAGGCCTTGTTCATCATAGCATCTCCCATCGGATTCTGGGATGGACAATTTTGAGATATTTGTCTTTCTGGTTCTTGTCATGCACCCCAGTCTTTGTGCCACAGGGAACATTCTCACTTTGAACCTTGATTGAGCTAACAGACCCTCAAGCTTAAACCAGGAGTCGCTAGAGCGTGGGCGAAACATTCATATTTAATTAATAACACCCTAAACTCAGACAATTCTGGTCAATTGCAATGGCCTCTGTGGGACCCCTGATCTAATTTGCGAGCAGGATTTGCACCTGGTCTCGCATTGATCCAGCTAAAAGCACAGATATTTCTGTCCCATTCAGTGACCCCATTGCCCAGGTTTATTTTTCATATATTTTATTTCCAGGAGCCGTCAGAGACTCAAAAATCCCATCTGAATACAAAGAAGAGAAGGTACGGATGTTTGTGTTTTTTCACTCAATGCATGCTTGCAGTTCAGGTCCCATACCACTTTCTACATGAACCAAACAGCAATAGCCAGACATGCAGATGTGGTAGACGATTTACATCAATGTGTCATAGGTTGAGTCAAAGTCTTATATACGGTGCCCTCCATAATTATTGGGTGAACATTAACAAAGTGTTATACTGGTTTTACACTCCAAAGGTTTGGAGTGTAAGGTATCGCTTTAATCGCAAGGTTATTCTTATCATTGTAGAGCTAGTCAGGGATGCTGTTACTTCACCAACGAACAGAAGCAACCCAATAACATCAGAGATCAAAGTTGTGACAACTTTATGCTACTTGGCCACAGGGAAAATGCAGCTATGCAGTGCAGACAAACTACGTATATCTCAGTCATTTGTCAGAAGAATATAACATCAAACAATAAATGCCCTCCCAGACCTCATATCGTGCGACAAATCATTTGTTTTCCTCAAGATGTTCGCCAACTACAAAGAAACAAAGCTGACTTCATGGCCATAGCTTGACCACCCAGTGTAGTTGGTGCTACTGATGGGACAAGATTGCACAAATTATTGCACCATCAAAAGATGAACGTGTATTTCTTTACAAGCTGCCAGACATGTAAGAGGCTGACAATTAGCTGAACATATTCATGTTTAATATTTTTTATTTTACTACATTTTTATTTGAATATCTTTATTTCAATATGTCAACATGACACATCCTTCTACAGTATTGCTATGATGAATTCACTGACAGAGACCCCTCCCCTATCAGCCAATCACTTTGGGAATAGTAAGTAAGCCTGTTTGTGGAACACGACATCGTCCATAGCAACAGGGTCAACCCCGTCCTTTCTCTTAGCATAAGACTTCTCTCCATTCATTAGTAAAAGTTGTTGTTTGCAGCTTTGTGAATAGCTTTTAAGAGGAAACTCTTAGCTAGGAACATTTAATGCTGTTTAGAGCTACTCCTAGTGGTAAGATAAAATGTTTTCTGAATACGGCCCCAAGTTTTAAGTCAAGAGAATTCTGGGTGTTGGGCAGTTCTTTTGTTCTTCAGTTTCCTCTTACCATTTTTCTATTTTGTTAGACTGACCCTTTTCTGCCTACTCTCAGGAGTGTTCCTGATCTGTTGGAATATTTTTTTCTTTATTGTTTCAAGCATCTTTAAGTAATCTATTACAGAGGTCTGCATTGGCGTACCAGACCACTTTCAAAATGTTTCTTTTGGTAAGCCTAAGGTTTTGGCTATTGTAGGATCAGCAGAGCATCACAGGATTTATGTAAATAACTTGCCAACAGCGATTACGTTCCAAATGAACATATCAGCAGTCCAATGACGTTCAAAATCAACCAGTACTATTAATCCTTAATGACTCACAATTATGCTCAGTGTCAACATATGAGAAGTGCCATTTCTCTACCATCATGAACCATCTGTCAGGGGCAGTTATGAACATATTAATAGTTAAACAGAGTGGCTGTTTAAATAGAGTGGCTGTTTAAATAGAGTGGCTGTCCACATTTTGGAGTATAGAGCCAAAATAAGAAAAAAATGCTTTACTGTCTCAATAATTATGTGTTTTACACAGAGTTTGACGGATGTTTAAGCCTATGCATTTATGTCAGTGATTACATACCAATTTGCCCGGTGTCATGTCACATAGAAAATGCTGTGAGCTAAGTAAGAGTTTCAAACAAATAAATACATTCCTCGGAATGATTGGTATCTGGAAAACAGGGACTTTCATGATAATGCCTGTCAACATACACAAACATCTGAATCTTTCAAAAGGTTAGTTGCTGTAAACATTTAAAAGAAGTGGCTATGGAGAAACACCATTCATGTAAGAGACAAACAATCAAAAAATTCCAAGTTCAAAATATTCTGTTTTAGTCTGGACAATTTTAACAACCTTTGATTTGAGCAGAAAATCACAGCTATAATAAAAATTATATATATTGCGATACAGTTCAGTTTTTCAATGTTAGAAAATGTGTAGAAAATCAAGGTGTGATTTTTTTTAATCAAATCAAAAATATAAGCAACATTTTCGTTAGCTTTGTATTCGCCATCAATGTGTTCAGAAACACGCCCTCCTTGCAGCTAATGGAGGGAGCGATAGTTTCTGTTATTATTTTTAAAAAAATATATTAAAAAATATATAAATGTTGCAAGCCCAGCCTGACTACAATATCAGAATTTAAGTCCCCGCCAGGTCATGATAGGGTTCAGGCTGAGAATGAACACTCTACCTTTAGGTCACATTGTCTTCAGTTGGCTTTATGCTAGCCTGTCCTCCAGATCACTCAATGCATTTTAGTAGGGGTAGGATTTAGAACTTATTTTACAACTGCGTTTCTTCCATAATTCTGCAACGCAACAAAGGTTGTAGTTTTTTATTCGCTTTTTCAAGCCTTTTTCCCACTATATATTGCCCTATATCCATGATCTGGATACACCAGACATACTCTAATAGAAAGGTAATATAGTCCATGTCTCATCATGATGAATTCTGATCTCTAGTTAAAGCTGCAATGTAGGTAGTATTTTTCAGTAGAAAAACAATTACAGCATTTAGCAATTACTCACCAGTCAGAAAGCAGTTCCGCACCGATGCCAGATAGAGAATGAAGTGACGAATAATAACATGAAAAATAGAACCTGTTCAAAACCTGGATTCAAACCTGGGTCTCCCACGTGAGTGTCCAGTGTCGGTATAGCATCTCGACATTAAATCATTTTATCACACATTAACATCATGTCAAACTTATTTCGCTAGACATTAGGCATTGTGTTAAACTGACTAACGTTTCTTATTGAGTTTACCCTCACCACAAAGAGCATCTATACAATGTATAGATTTTGCCACTGGCCATTTTAACAGCTTATTAGCCAGTAATATGCTTACTAGTATCTAACTTACTACTTGGAATAGTCATAAGAATTGAGCAATTTCTAGCGAGACTGAATATGAACTTTACACTGCCAAAGCTATTTCATTTCATGGCACAAAACATTATTTTTTCTTTCACTCGTGAATGACATTGATACAATAACTATCAAGATAGGTGACAATAAATGACTTTTTCGTCAAGTGAAAAGACAAGAGAATTGTGGAAACTCCTACTCTTTTACTGCCCAAGGGGTTTTGATCTAGCCTATATTCCCACAAAAAGAATGCACGGACGCGTACTTTGAAAATCCACCAGAAATAGTCGAAATATGAACAGTTTTATTTTAGGCTTACTATAACGTAGCTACTGAATGTTGTAACCAGCAACGTTTTTGTCGATCCCGACCCAAAAAGCATGCACGGATGCATGCTTCGAAAATCCACCAGAAATAGTCCCAATGTAACCATGAACAGTTTTATTTTAGGCTTACTATAAAGCCTACTGAAGGCTGTAGCCAGCGAAGTTTTTTTCTATCCGGGAAACAAATCCTAATGCATAATTTGTTTGACTGTGACAAGATCCGAAGGCGGGACTTATTGGTTGCAGGTCGGCGTCTCCAACCACTACACTATTTAACAAGGGTCAGTCGCTCACTCGCTCACTCGTTGGCTCGCTCACTCAGTAAGAGACATTCGCTCCGCTTATGCAGTCCGGCAAAAGAAAGAATTAAACCCATAATTCGACCTTCTTCTTAGCCTTGCTAATGTTAGCTTAGGGTTTCTGGTTGTTAGCTATAGAGAGCTAGTCTATGTCTTCTTTTTCTTCTTTTGCTAAACAACTCTTAGAGGGCCTCATTAGCTTACACAATATGTTTATAGGGGACAAAACCTTATTTTTTTTACTGAAGCAATCCTACCTAGTGCAGCTTTAACCTTAACCATTAACCATAAATGTTATTAGTTATTTAAATTTTTAATCAGTTATGTTAAGAACCAAAATAATATTAAAAGTAATAGGAAGTTATTAAGGACCAATATCACTGTGATATGTTGATATTGAACATAATAGCACTGCTGATATGTTCATACTGAAGTATTCAATGCTTACAAGTTAGTTGTATAATAATATAATTTCTGAGAAGTATGGTTGGTCCAAGAGCCTTTCTAGGGATATGTATTTTTTATGTTAATTCAAGCAACATTTTAATGTTATTTACACACAAAAGTATGTATTTTTCCATACATTTAACAGATTATATGCAACTCCTTTGCTTAAATCAGTAGTCAACAATAAAATATGTTTTGTTATGATTAATTAATGTAATTCTCTCCAAACATCTACAAGAAATTTCAGTCCATTTACCAATGTAGGGGATACATAAAAACATGTTTACAGATCTAAACATGGAGCTTATAGCTAGCATGTGGTTTTGTGTATGATATCAGATCAATGGTGCATAGCCTATTAAGTGTCATTGTGCAATTTCACAAGAGAGTGCATTGTGTGGGATTAGGATTAGTTTTAATGGGACAAGAGTTGGGATTTAATCACTCCTTTGAACAACCTTCTTAGCTAGAGGTCAACGACGACCCCACCAGGGGTATTATAACTCAGATACACGTCATAAAAGCATGTCACACACTGGTCCCAGATCTGTTTGTACTGAATATACTGTTATTTCAATAAAGTTTCACATGGCATGACAATGATCATAGAGTAAGCAAAGGCAGCACATACAGTTCTGGGATCATGCTAGTATGTAAATGTTGTTTGACGGCACACAGACAGACTTTTAACCGATTTCCCGATATGGAATGGGCCTGTTGGGGTAAATAAGTCTAAAGTTAATGAGAGAGCTGCTTTATCTCTATCTGTAATATTGTTGTCCATATAGATTAATTGCATGTTCTGACCTAGTCTAAAATGTAAGATGAAACAACATGTATAACATTTCAAAAGATATTGTCGAAAATACCTTGGATTTCATAAAACCAGAGTTTGTATTTAGGGGTTAATGAGTTACAGCCTGACAAACTGTTTAAATAGTTTTTGCATTTAATGACATGAAAATAGTATTTTGTTGGGTTTTGACATCTAATGAGCAGTTTGTTGTTGTTTTTGAAAGATTATACAGTGGGGAGAACAAGTATTTGATACACTGCCGATTTTGCAGGTTTTCCAACTTACAAAGCATGTAGAGGTCTGTAATTTTTATCATAGGTACACTTCAACTGTGAGAGACGGAATCTAAAAAATAAATCCAGAAAATCACATTGTATGATTTTTTAATAACCTATAATGTAAACAATTCAGGCAACCAGGTAATTGTAAGGTTATTATTTTTCATTTTTCCCCCTCGAATTATAGGTCACATTGAAAGTGGAAATGTTCTGACATGATTTATCTTTGTATCATTCTTTTACATCACAAAAACCTGGCATTTTTAAACAGGGGTGTGTAGACTTGTATATCCACTGTAATGCCACATTACAGAACAGGTGGCATATTAATTCTTCATCACTATCAGAATAAGACCACCTCGGTCTCTCATCCCCTCCCGACTTCCCCCGTCAATTCATTGTACAGACCAGATTGTTCTGCTTATTTATAATGTATCTGGTGATGTTATTTTTCAGATTTTGCTTTGGGTCTTTTTGAAAACAGTAGGCTAGGACAACAGGGATAAAAGAAGGAGAATGTGTGGTTCCAATGGTGAAATGAAATGATATCAAAGCTATTCTGGTAGGGATAAGACCCGAATGTATTGTGATCCTAGCAACGCCTCTGCTTTTGACTAGTATCAAGCTTGACTTTTTACCCAAGTGCTGATGTGAAAAGAAAAAACAATCACTGAAAACAAATCAAAATTTGTCAGTTTACCAGAAGTGGGTATTTTAAATAACTATTATGGTTTAACACCAACATCCTTAGATTCTGAGCATGTTCACATACAACCTAATAAATATATATTATAATGACTGTAGTAGTAGTAGTTAAATGTTCTAATACATATTACTTGTAGAGATAAGAGATCTCAACATTGACCAGAATGTGTTTTTATTTGCATTTTCAGATTGCATGTACCAACAACATCAACATCACACAATGAAATCTTGGGTTAGTACAAAAATAATTCAATATTGTCCACTGCAATTCGCAAAAGCAATTGTACATGAGAGGGCATGTTGAACTAATGGCTATGGTCAGCATCTACTAAAGCATAGCCGTGATTTAAAAAAGCAGTTTAGCACAAACTCAAGTGTACAATTGCTTTTCTACAACGGATTACAAACATTATATTAAAACAATGAGTAGGATATTTTGATCATAAACATAGCTAAATGCATTTGTTTGGACACAAATCTTGTGTTGCTACCCAAACCAGCTGGTTATTTGATTTGCACTGTGGTTCAAACAGATTGTTTATACAATTCATTCAAATGAACTCCCCCAGACACAATCCTATGGGCTGGCACCAGGGAGATTGTTATTTAAAATTCCAAAGCAGATAGCAACATTTTCACAAACAACTGTTGTTGCAAACCCATTGCTAGATTTGAAGCAAGGGTAAATACTGTCTATATACTGTATTTTTTATCCAATTCATGTTTATGAATTGCCTATGCTGAAGGTGCAGTGATTTTTTCAGGAAACTAAAAATCCCATTTTGGGTCATAGAATTTCCTGTGGTATATAGCATTTTTTTTAACCATGGCTTAGAACATGTGTCAGCCAATCACAATGCTTCATTTGACCAACCCGTTGTAGAACAATACATTTTGACTGCTAAACTGACGTTGAGTGTGTGAGAGACAAAACACACAGTTCTTTACAACTTTAAACTTAAAAAAAAATTTTTTTGTCATTTAGCAGACACTTATCCACAGTGACTTAACCGTTATCTTTAACCCTGTTCTCCTACTGTATTTTGAGCTGTATATTCTGCATAAAGCCAAAACTTTGCACACAGAATTAGTAAACTGGAATAGTTGATATAGGCAAATAGCATTGGTACTTCAATATTCAATACATTCAATACAGTAATCAAAATTAGAATGCATGAAAGTTAAACAACACCATACAAGGTCCAACACTAACCTTTTTTCTCACAGTTGGCCTGAAATCTACTGGCCCAGACTGCATTTTTACTGGTGTTGAACCCTGCACCATGTAAAAAAACATTTCATTCCATCACTGTGGTGTATTGTATATGTATATTTTGTTGTGTAGATCAGTTGGTAGAGCATGGTGCTTGCAAGGGTTAACGCTTTGATTCCCATAAGGGGCCAGTCAAAAAAAGTATGAAATAGCACAAAATGTGTGCACTCATACCAATCCTATGGACTGGCAATCCTGTGAAAATACCATAAATATATTAACTCATTTTATTTGCATGCTTTTATCTCACATTGAATTAGCAAGTATATTCATGAAAAGATGATAATGATATTTATTATTTATCTAACCTTTATTTAACCAGGTAGGCCGATTGAGAAAATATTTTCATTTGCAACGGCGACCTGGCCGAGACAAAGCGCACGTGCAGGACAACATACCGTTACACATAGAGTACACAGAGTACAAAATACTAAATGTGGTAGGGTCTGTATAAAAAACAAAGGCAGTACAGAGTCTATATACAGTTAGTGCAAAAGTGATAATAACTTAACAAAAGTACAAATGTGCTAGAGAGTCTAACTAAAAGTGTAAAATGCAGTAGAGAGTGTTGTACAATTTGTGCAAAGTGAGGTGTATTTTGCGAGGTAGGTCAGTTAGTGTGTAGAAGTGGTGTGGCAAAGACAGAGAGCATAACACTAGGGCATACCTGTGCAAATGGTGTGAGTGCAAAGGAGCGATAATATAAGACAGTTGTGCAGATAAGAGTGCAAATGTGCCATGAGACATGACAGAGACAATAAGGGCAGTTATGGGCAGGATCAATGTGCGCATGATGGAGGAGACTTAACATGTTCAGACAGACATTCTTTAAAGGCAGTGAGGGGAATGAGGGTCTCCAGTTTCAGTTTTTTTTTCATTCATTCCAGTCATTGTCAGCTGAGAACTGTAAGGAGTGTCGGCCAAAGGAGGTGTGGGCTTTTGGAGTGACCAGGGAGATGTACCTGCTTGAGCGCAGGCTGCGGGTTGGTAAAGCTAAGGTGACCAGTGAGCTTAGGTGCAGTAGGGCTTTGCCTAGCAAGCACTTGTAAATAAATTGGTACCAATGAGATAGGCGCCGGATGTGTAATGAGGGCCAGCCAACCAATGCGTAGAGGTTGCAGTAGTGGGTATTATATGGGGCTCTGGCAGCAAAACAGATGGCGCTGTGGTAGACCACATCCAGTATCTTCAAGAGAGAGTCTGAGGCAGTTCTATAAATGACAGGTTTAATATTATATTAGCTAATATTTTGATAACCATTTATTAAAAAGTAATGTGTGTTGCGTCATATTTATGTAAACAGCAATTGCTTGTGTCAACTCTCATGTCTCAACACATGCAAAACGGTGGTATAAATTAATGTTCTGATGATATGATATTTACATACTATATACACTCACCTAAAGGATTATTAGAAAGACCATACTAATACTGTGTTGACCCCCTTTCGCCTTCAGAACTGCCTTAATTCTACGTGGCATTGATTCAACAAGGTGCTGAAAGCATTCTTTAGAAATGTTGGCCCATATTGATAGGATGATGGAGATTTGTGGGATGCACATCCAGGGCACAAAACTCCCGTTCCACCACATCCCAAAGATGCTCTATTGGGTTGAGATCTGGTGACTGTGGGGGCCATTTCAGTACAGTGAACTCATTGTCATGTTCAAGAAACCAATTTGAAATGATTTGAGCTTTGTGACATGGTGCATTATCCTGCTGGAAGTAGCCATCAGAGGATGGGTACATGGTGGTCATAAAGGGATGGACATGGTCAGAAACAATGCTCAGGTAGGCCGTGGCATGTAAACGATGCCCAATTGGCACTAAGGGGCCTAAAGTGTGCCAAGAAAACATCCCCCACACATTACACCTCCACCACCAGCCTGCACAGTGGTAACAAGGCATGATGGATCCATGTTCTCATTCTGTTACGCCAAATTCAGACTCTACCAGAAACTGAGACTCATCAGACCAGGCAACATTTTTCCAATCTTCAACTGTCCAATTTTGGTGAGCTCGTGCAAATTGTAGACTCTTTTTCCTATTTGTAGTGGAGATGAGTGGTACCCGGTGGGGTCTTCTGCTGTTGTAGCCCATCCGCCTCAAAGTTGCGCGTGTTGTGGCTTCACAAATGCTTTGCTGCATACCTCAGTTGTAACCAGTGGTTATTTCAGTCAAAGTTGCTCTTCTATCAGCTTGAATCAGTCGGCCCATTCTCCTCTGACCTCTAGCATCAACAAGGCATTTTCGCCCACAGGACTGCCGCATACTGGATGTTTTTCCCTTTTCACACCATTCTTTGTAAACCCTAGAAATGGTTGTGCGTGAAAATCCCAGTAACTGAGCAAATTGTGAAATACTCAGACCGGCCCGTCTGGCACCAACAACCATGCCACGCTCAAAATTGCTTAAATCACCTTTCTTTCCCATTCTGACATTCAGTTTGGAGGACCACACCCCTAAATGCATAGAAGCAACTGCCATGTGATTGGTTGATTAGATGATTGCATTAATGAGAAATTGAACAGGTGTTCCTAATAATCCTTTAAGTGAGTGTATCTGTAAAATTCAATTATATTATGTTTTTTTTTCTTCAGTTTAGGCCAGTAAAAATACAGTTAGATTTCAGACCAGCTGGCCCGATCGGGAAAAAAAGCTAGCGTTGGACCCTGCAGACATCCCTCTAACCTCACTCAATTGTTCTGTAAGGACTGTAAGGAGTGGGCAGACAGCCTTCAAACCTCACTCAATTGTTCTGTAAGGACTGTAAGGAGTGGGCAGACATCCCTCAAACCTCACTCAATTGTTCTGTAAGGACTGTAAGGAGTGGGCAGACATCCCTCAAACCTCACTCAATTGTTCTGTAAGGACTGTAAGGAGTGGGCAGACATCCCTCAAACCTCACTCAATTGTTCTGTAAGGACTGTAAGGAGTGGGCAGACATCCCTCAAACCTCACTCAATTGTTCTGTAAGGACTGTAAGGAATGGGCAGACATCCCTCAAACCTCACTCAATTTTTCTGTAAGGACTGTGAGCAGAGGTCCACAAGCTGTTGAATGAAAATATACATATTTTTGCACACATTCAATTTGAGTTTTTGTTAAATAATCTATATTTGTTAAATAAAAAATGAAAATAATTTGAATGTGTTTGTTACAAACTGGGGTTTGTATAAGGATTTTATCAGTAGATTTAATGTTTTATACAAAATTACTGACCATACCTGTAGGGTTCACATACTTTCAAATAGCACTGTATAAAAGTTTACCATATAAACATTAACAAATTACCTTTTCAACCTCACAATGCATCTAGAAGGATTAAAAGTTGCTCGGGAAAATGTATTACAGTTTAACCTAGAGATTCTCCCCATGTTTGCTTTTCCAAAGTCACTGATAACATGAGAAAACCTATTCATTTGTAAAATGAGTCAACTGAATGGCCCTCATTTATCAAAAGTGCGTACACCAAATTTCCAGCGTACACCTGGCGTACACCCAAAACCACGGTGACTTTGAGATTTATCAATATGGACGTTGGCGTACGGCACTCTCAAATCCTACGCCAGCTCAGGAGGTGGTGTACGCACGTTTTGAGTTAGTGCGGAAATGCGCATGTTGAGTTATATGTTCTCATCATTTATGTTATATTATGTTGTTTAATTATGATACTGACTGTTGTATACCCAATATTGTGCAAGAGTTAATTGTGCGCATGTGTGAAAAGACAGGACTTTTATTTTGACCTGTCTCAAGTAAAAAATGTGTAGCCGTATACTCAGCCCCTGCTGCAGTTCCCTCGTGCACTGATGTTATGCCAGTGCAGAGATGTAAACTGAAAATAAAACAGTATTAATAGTTATATTTGGAGTGATCTTTGGTGGATGGATGACAACAAAATATTGCACATGGACATGGCGGAGAGAAATGAAACCTTAACAGCGCAGAAAAGAAAATCCTAACGCACTGACAAACAAAAAGATGTGATATATTATGACCTACTGTAAAAAAAAAAACAACATAATTACAAACTTCAGTGTTTATTTTTGTGCAACATGGACTTCAAAGTTTCATTTGTGTGACTTTACCAAAGCATTTGACTTACATGTATTCCTTCAGATGCGAGTCTGTGCGCTTTACATGACGTTTCAGGGTTAGGCCCGGCAGTTGCGCGTGGACTGGGTTCAGTAATAAAAGGCTTTGAATTACCAAAATACAATTCAGACTGACAAAATAATAAAAATGACATTCTTCTTCTTTTAGACAATAATAGAAATAATAATAATAACGACATTCTTCTTCTAAATAACAATAAACGTCATTGATTAATATCATGAAATAATAAGACGAATATTACAAATTGTCATGCAGTTATTAATGTGAATGAATGGTACTCCACATCACATCATCATCTTTTATTCCGCTTTTTAAACTGCCAAATGAAACAATTTTATTTATTTCTACCTCCCTGGTGATCGTCTCAATCTCCACGTCAGAGAAGTTTCTCTTTTTTGCCGTCTTCCGTGTGTCCATGGCGTAAAATGAGGGCGTGGGGGAAGCGGAGACTTGAATATATAGGGGCGTGTCATTCTAATGACGATCGTTTTCATCCGCGGCATTTATCAAGGGAAGGTATTGCGTACACCTGGATTTTAAAGGTACGCACAGTTTCATAAATCAGGCGATGAGAGGAGTGTAAGCAAAATCTTACGCCAACATATACGCCCGTTTCTACGCAAGAATGATAAATGAGGGCCAATGAGAGTAAACACTGTATAAGCCTGTTGTTTGGTAAAATAGCCCAGTATGTGTCATTTGCAGCCTTAGGTTCTGGTTGCATAGTTACACCTGGAACTATAGTTAGATCATAGTTACACCTGCACATGTACAACCACAAATGTCCATATTATGGTGGGTGTGTTTGTGTGTCTAACCATGCATTTTTGCCTGTGGTTCTTCAGAGATGGGTCAAGGTCCTTGTCAGAGAAGCGTCCTGACAGTAGAGGTCAGACAGGAGCTGAACTCTAAATCAAGACAACAAGATCCTACAACTCAGGTAAAACTTGGCTACTGTAAAGTATTGTCATTAGATGCCGAAGGTTATTTTGTCTAGCCCCGACTGTTTGATAAAAAACATATATATAAGGCATTTTGCACTTCTGCTTCATCCAAGATAAATGATTTTGACAACTAAATATTTACTTTGATACACATGGCAGAAGTGTTTTAGTGCATATGGAAAGTAATAAATCCTAGGAGTCTTTTAGAACTTGTTAATCTATTTTGGCGTGCTTTTGTTACAATATCAATGGTGTTTCATATTTGATGAGTTTAGGGTGTTAGTGCAATCACTTAAAGTGTGAAAACCATCATTGTAGCCTATAATTTCTTATGGTCAATGAAAACCACAAGTATGGGCATGTCTTATTTGGTTTTGCTGTATGCACTTGTCAGTTTCAACACTGGATATGTTGTCTTTGTACTGTTTTCAATTAAATATAGGGATAAATGATTTGCACATCACTGCATTCTGTTTTTATTTACATAGCGTCCCAACATCTATGGAAATAGGGTTGTTCAATAGTAGAAAATAGTACAAAGACAACATATCAAATGTTGAAACCGAGAAATTGTATTTTGAATTTGATTCCAACAACACGTTTATAAAAACTTGGGACAAGGGCATGTTAACCACTGTGTTGCATCACCTCTTCTTTTAACAATACCCTGTAAGCGTTTGGGAACTGAGAAGACCAACTGCTTCAGTTTTGAAAGTGAATTTCTTTCCCATTCTTACTTGATATAGGATTTTAACTGCTCAACAGTTCAGGGTCTCTTTGTCATATTTTCCATTTCATAGTGTGCCAAATGTTTTCAATGGAAGACAGGTCTGGACTGCAGGCATTTTAGTACACAGCCATGCTGTTGTTATATGTGTAGAATGTGCTTTGGCATTGTCTTGCAGAAATAAGCAAGGCCTTTCCTGAAAAACGTGTTGTCAGGATGTTGCTCCAAAAACCTGTATATATTGTTCAGCATTAATGGTGCCTTCACAGATGTGCAGGTCATCCATGCCATGTGCACTAATGAACCCCGATAACATCACAGATGCTGGCTTTTGAAATGCGCACTGATAACATGCCAGGTGGTCCCTCTTCTCGTTAGCCAGGAGGATGCACGGCGTCCAAGATTCCCAAAAATAATTTCACATTTTCATTTGTCAGACCACAGGACAGTTTTCCACTTCACCTTAGTCCATCTAAAATGAGCTTGAGCAACATAAAAAGTCTTTGCAATTTTATGTTGAGAAACATTATTCATAAATTGTTGCACTATTTGCAGCCTTTCATAGTGATGAACCCCTCCCCATCTTCACTTCTGAAAGGCTCATGCTCTTTGGGATGCCCTTTTTATACCCAATCATGTTATTGACCTGTTGCCAATTAACCTAATTAGTTGTGAGATGTTCCACCAGGTGTTTCTTTTTTTGCATTATACAACTTTACAGTCTTTTGTTACATTTTATGAAATGTGTTGCTGGCATCAAATTCAGAGCTGGCATATATTTTTCAAGAAGCCTGATTACTTGTTAGGAATGATACATGTAGAATGATTGATTTTTCTGATGCAGGGAGTGAACTTTGAGGTCTGGAACCCAAACTATGATCCCCTTGACAGTCAACAGCAGGGCACGGTGAGTGTTATCAACATCAAGACATCTCACAGGCCTCTTTAAGGCACAGTCTCCTCTGGGACATACAAGCATCAGTCATTTTGGCAGCACAACAATAATTCTTACTAACTCAGTCAGATGGCAGGGCATAGCCTGGGTGATCCACGACCGCCGAGTGGCAAGCAGACCGGTCAGTGGGTAGCAGACCGGTCAGTGGGTGTGTTTTAAGCTTCAGGTTTTATCGAACAAGATACAAAAGGTATTGACCATTCAACAATATGCTTACTTACCGGTTCCCTCACGACAGAGCAACAAGAACAGAGATCAATAAATAAATGATTTGCAGTATAGACACTTTAATTAAGTGGTAGAGTGGGGATGTTTAAATTGTGCAGTAGTAACCAGTAACAGTCTGAGCAAGAATGGAGTGAGTGTGTGGGTGGTCGTTTGTATCAACGCATGTGTTTATGTTTGTGAGACAAGAAGGGATAGCAAGCCGTCGTTGTGCTTACTGATCAAGGTATAGTACAGTCCTGCAAGGCTAATTTGAGCCATCATTACATACATAGTATAATACATTTTTCTGTATTTCATTCAGTTTATTTACTGAGTGAAATGTCACTTAATCCATTCAATCATCTTTCTTCCTCCGGTGACAAGGCAGACAACATGTGATAGGCCAGTTTGGCCGGGTGGGGGCTGAGCTACAGGTCAAACCTAAACAGACTGTAAAGTACACAAAAGAGAAGGTGTGTGCCTGTGTCGACGGCTGTACGATACTGTGTCAACTGACACTTTTCTTAAATCTCATTGCTGATTCTGCAACCAGTGCAAGGCATACGACTAAAACATGGGATGTGCAGTCTTCCTTTGACAACTTGAGAGCACTTGTCATTACATAAGGCACACGGATGCACACTGCTAACCAACCCATATTACTCTGCTACAGCCTGGGGATGCGGAGGCTGACATGACTGAATCTACGGGAACACTGGCGAGGTTCCAGAGACTAGTGGGAGTGAAGAAGGGACCCCAGATTGGATTAGATGACGGAAAGACAGACAGCAGTGGTGAGTTCTCATGGACACACATCAGCTCAAAAGGCAGTGATAGAGCTGCTTTTCTTCTTCATACAGAACAAATCCTGAATAGAAAACCCCTCAAGTTGATTTTCATTCTTGAAAGACTAAATTAAATTAAGGTCTCCTGCAGCACACATAATGACCCATTGCATACAAATTGCCTAGCTCCTCCAAAATAAGCTGTCTATCACATCACCAGCAAATCACTACAATGAGGTTTCAGAGAGATTAAACCTTCCAGATCATAATTATAATGGAGGAATGTGGAGTTTTAATCAGAATCTATGAATGAATGATCTTCTCTTTTTGTTTAGGTAATTTGGCAGAATCTGTGTTCAATCACAACAGTCCAGTTATCAACTGTATTGGCCTGGGGAAGAAGACAGTGAAGAAGACCTCAGAGGCTCTTTTACTACCAAAACAGCAGACTAAGGTCATTGTTGGGAAAGCTGGGGAAGGACCTTTGAGCATTGCTTTACATGAACACCACTTGGTCCCTACAGAGGTCCCTCCACTCTGGGATATCCCTTGCCATACTTGCCACCAGCCCCCAGGTGAGTCTTGGCACTATGACTTTGACTTCCCCCTGCCGAGAGCAACTGCCTGGGACCACTTTGAGAATCTGGCCCAGGAACTGGAAAGCAAAGAAACACCTTCAGAGTTCTCACCCCAACGAATCATCCGCTCGATCACAGATCTGGACATCTCTGAATACACGGTATGGTTTAATTAAAGGGGAATAACAAAACACTTTGTCTGAATTCATAAATCATTTAATGCAAGTGTGGAACTATTTCTCCATGTATACAACTCTTTCACAGGGAGTGCAGCATAATTTGGTTGTTTTTCTGTCCCCCCACTAATGCGATTTGATAGAACTTTGTGAAATAACAAAATGTTCTGTCACAGCAAAAACACAACACTAGGGAACCTCAAAAAATTAAGGTACATTCCATAAAAATTTTACGTGATAAATATCAGTATCAGCCAACGGTCTCAGGCTTGAGACACTGCCTGCCAAATGATACAATACATTTCTCTCACAAGTCATTTCTTTTCGTAAATGATTTCTTGAACAGACCGTTGGTGTTCATCGCCGGCATAACTGTAAAACCCTTGCACACTTGCCTAGCTAACTAAATGCAGAGGTGAAGTAGTTAAACATATTTATTTGAAGAAGCCTGTTGCATTTCTATGTGCATGGTGTAAACAGAGCTAACTAGGCAGAGGTAGCCCCTGTTGTTGCAAATGCAGGCTATACATGCTAAAAACCTTTAGGATGCAAGAAACACAAAAACCCACTATAAAGAGGGAAAACCTACCTGTAGTTAGCAGTAATGAGAGATGTCTGTTGAAGGTGACGTCTTTGTGTCAATGTTTTCTGGCCATAACAACAAAATATAAAATGTATTAGACCAGCTAACCAGCTATTTGTTTTATATACAGGCCCTAAAAACTATACTTTTCAAACAAAACTACACTTAATATATAGACTAACAGAGTTACATTACGGTCTGCATTAAATCAAACAAGCCTACTAATGCATTCCAGTGAATAAAAAATATCCTTGGAAGGAAGCTTAATAGGAATAGATTATATAAAATTAACAAAAAACAAAAATCTGGCTAGCACATCCATAGATGCAAGATCTTCACAATAAAAAAATCATTAGGCAATGTCCATATTATTATAATAATGTATTCTTGTTTAGAAAAATTAGCATTCCCACATGCTCCAGGAGTAGACGGCTTACATAGTCTGTTGACTATCAGGCCCGCAGCCGAGAAAATCCTGTCTGCCGGGATGCACAGGTATGCTTTCACTAGCCGTGATCATTTCCTGTACTTGGCCATTAGCCACTTAAAAAGTGAAGCCTATGGCACCATATGACCAATCTTCATGCAGTGTTGTAGTACAGACCACCTAAACCAAGAAGTCATGACCAAGTCCAGAGTGTATCAAGACCGAGACAAGAACAAGACCTTGAAGAGTCGAGACCGAGTCAAGACCAAGACCAAGGCAGGACGAGATCGGGTCAAGATCAGACCATATATTTTCTTACCATAACACAGAAATAATTATCTTTAAGGTGAAGGGCATATTTTTTTTTTTTCCAGTGTAGGAAAGACTAAGTGATTGAGCAAGCCAAAATAGAGGAGCACATGACACTCAAAACACACAAGCAGTGGGGATTGACTCTGTCAAAAATTAGATTTTATCTGTAACTGTGTATTTGAACTAAAAATGTGCATTTTTAAAGTGCCGTGTGCTTATGGCCAGGCAAATCAGCCTATTAAAATGTAATTTTTTCATAGAAGTGGAGGCGCATTACTCAAATCTCCACTCTCGGTCTCAGCTTTCACATATCTAGCTCTCTCACCAAAGTGAAGGAGCGCGGTACCGCGGCGTAAATTTAAGCAGCTGACATTAACGTTGATTTAACGTATCTTTATATTCATCATTAGCTACATAGCTTTATGTGGCCTGGCTCGTCATTGTTCATCACAAACAAAAGCTGGCAAGCACATTGAAACTAGCGTCCTGAAACATACAGTATATAATGCTATATATATTTCTGAAGAGTTTTGGTACAGAGGCAGATTGCAAATTTTAAGTAGCCTAGCTGGCTTTGCTAGCATCACATACACTTAGCGTACCTTTTCTATGCTTACTTTCTAAATGCCGGTAAATGTTTGATGTAGTCCCAGCCATCTCAGTGAGCGTCTCTTTGCAGAATTTACATAATTCTGTGTTTTCTTATGGACGCTATTTTAAACTCTTTGTGGTTCAGGTAACCCAATTTTTATATAGCTGATTTGGCTGACATCTTCCCGACAGCTACTGCTTCACCTGTCTCCCTCATTCACTTTTGGGGTGCGGGGAGGGGTGATCATGATGGGTAATTTCAAATTAGAAATGCGTTAAGTTATTGGTTGTAATTGAAGCGTGACGTTTTACATCCAATCACAGTAATGGTATTAACAAATAAATGAAACAATGCACAGGCAATTTTGTGATATTCCCGCAGTTGTGTTGTCTTGACCGGTCTTGAAATAAAATCCTGAGTCCTCTTTGTCCGAGACCGAGAGAAGACTGAGTAAAAATGCAACAACACTGTCTTCTTGTGCTTTCATGTTTGGCATCTACACTCACCTAAAGGATTATTAGGAACACCAATCACATGGCAGTTGCTTCAATGCATTTAGGGGTGTGGTCCTGGTCAAGACAATCTCCTGAACTCCAAACTGAATGTCAGAATGGGAAAGAAAGGTGATTTAAGCAATTTTGAGCGTGGCATGGTTGTTGGTGCCAGACGGGCTGGTCTGAGTATTTCACAATCTGCTAAGTTACTGGGATTTTCAAACACAACCATTTCTAGGGTTTACAAAGAATGGTGTGAAAAGGGAAAAACATCCAGTATGCGGCAGTCCTGTGGGCGAAAATGCCTTGTTGATGCTGGAGGTCAGAGGAGAATGGGCCGACTGATTCAAGCTGATAGAAGAGCAACTTTGACTGAAATAACCACTGGTTACAACTGAGGTATGCAGCAAAGCATTTGTGAAGCCACAACACGCACAACCTTGAGGCGGATGGGCTACAACAGCAGAAGACCCCACCAGGTACCACTTATCACCACTACAAATAGGAAAAGAGGCAACAATTTGCACGAGCTCACCAAAATTGGACAGTTGAAGACTGGAAGAATGTTGCCTGGTCTGATGAGTCTCGATTTCTGTTGAGACATTCAGATGGTAGAATTTGGCGTAAACAGAATGAGAACATGGATCCATCATGCCTTGTTACCACTGTGCAGGCTGGTGGTGGTGGTGTAATGGTATGGGGGATGTTTTCTTGGCACACTTTAGGCCCCTTAGTTTAAATGGGCATTGTTTAAATGCCACGGCCTACCTGAGCATTGTTTCTGACCATGTCCATCCCTTTATGACCACCATGTACCCATCCTCTGATGGCTATGGTGGTCATAATAATGCACCATGTCACAAAGCTCAAATCATTTCAAATTGGTTTCTTGAACATGACAATGAGTTCACTGTACTGAAATGGCCCCCACAGTCACCAGATCTCAACCCAATAGAGCATCTTTGGGATGTGGTGGAACGGGAGTTTTGTGCCCTGGATGTGCATCCCACAAATCTTCATCAACTGCAAGATGCTATCCTATCAATATGGGCCAACATTTCTAAAGAATGCTTTCAGCACCTTGTTGAATCAATGCCACGTAGAATTAAGGCAGTTCTGAAGGCGAAAGGGGTATTAGTATGGTGTTCCTTATAATCCTTTAGGTGAGTGTATAGATGCTGGTCATCAAAAGTTATGTAAACCAGGCCAAAAAAAAACAAACATGCCCACTATTGACCAATTAACTTATGTGTGGGCGTGGTTTTGCATAAATATGCACAAAATCCCAACAGGCATAATGGTCTTATAATTCTAATTGGTAGATATGTTCACAACCATGATTCAACAACAACTAGCACAATAATATTTTGGACAACCACAGTCTTGCACATTTGCAAGGTCACAATGCTCACCAGTTATATATAAAATCTTGAAAGGCGGTATATAAGTACTAATCCTCCCAAGGAATATATTTGCAATTGAGACCTATTAACTCAGCCGTAATTTTCTGCTATTCTTAATTTGTGAAAAACACTTCAAACACTACTTCTGTAGTATCAAATGAATAATCATAAGTTTGATTACATTTGTTACAAATTATCAGGTTTGTGAGTTTAGTTTATTTATGAATGAATACTAGTAAAAAGAAAAAACCATGCAAGCCAAATTGTTTACGACTATGGACATGAGTTGGATATGTGTCCTCTTGACATAAATGTGCAATCTGGCTTGTAGAAGCTCCATGCTGAAACCCACTTTATGCTGCTTGCAGCATTACATTTTATTGTTCTAGTCAGTAGTGTCGGACCGGGGAGTATATAGGGCCCTAACGTGTAGAGAGCCCTCGAAAATGTTTGAATCTTGAATAAAGAGTGGAGGGGCCCTCAGAGACCGCCTATGTACAGGGCCCAGAATTTTGTGCTACACCCCTGGTTCTTGTTATTATTACAAACCCAAGTTTAAAGAAGACTATGCTAGCAAACCAATTTTTTGTTCTTCTTTAAATAATGATTTAGTGAGGTAGTAGAACATAACTGCACTAACAAGCTTTGTGGTATTCACTTGTTCCTGTGCTCACCAGTTTCTTGGCTACTTCCTCATTATTAATTTTACTGGTTACATAACGCTGCCTTTACCATTGTGGCATTGTCAATAATGCTTGGTTTGTGGACACATTAGCATACAACAACAATAAAGTCCACATATTATCATAAAACACCAATCCAGCAGTAATCAATGAGATACTTTCTTAGTGAACTGAGGATGCTTCAGTGTCTCTATGCAGCTTGTTGACAAAAATGTTCCATCTAAAAGTATAATACAGTACATTCATGCCTTTGATCACAGATAAAAAAAAACTGCATAGATACTGTCACATCCTGGCTGCCTGAGAGGAAATGTAGCTGCTTTGCACAACTGTTGCAGTAGAAGTTGTTGATACGACAAATGGTCAAGTAGGCTACAGTACAATTTATACTCCAAAAAACTTGCTGTACAGCAGTAATTCAGATTCATCACTATGCTTCAGAGGAAACTGTCAAATGCCTCAGAAAAAGACCTGAAAAGCAAGTCAAAGCCAAAGGTCAGATATTTTAAGTGTATTGATTTTTGTGTAAATGTTATTGCCAATTTGCAATCTGCTATCCTATGTAACAACCAAAACATTTAATCAAATGCTTTTAAATTAAAACAGTTATTCTTAGCAGCTATCCTCACTAGAAGACTGTGACTACAGCCAACTAAGGTTCATGTTTCATTAATAGTCAGATGGTCTGTGTTGGGCCAACAGCCCAGGTTTAATGTAAAATATGTTGGAGATATGTTAAAGATGTAATGACAACCAGAATGGGTAAAATACAAAAATATCAGTATCACCATTATTTTACAAGAATACAAGACTAAACAAAGGACAATTACATGAAATATACTTACATAAAATATACATTAACATTGCACAAATTTATGTCAAAATGCTTAACTGATACAAATTATTTGCTATAAGGAAACAGATCATCACACCGTACTCATCCATTGTTACAGAAGTACTCATAAACATTTAAATTGTCTGTCAGCTGTCTGTCGGATCGTCTGGTTTCACAGGACCTTCGAACAAAACTCGAGTGGAGATGTGCCAAATATCATGTTACTTTATTTAGTAGATATCTCATCCATTACCATGTAGAGATACCTCTAATACCTCCTGTCTACATTGTGTGAACTTTAAAGCATGAGCATAGCTAGATTCAAACAAGGACATTTGTTTGAAAAATTGGAGGTGGCTATGCATCTTAAAAATATCTTTCCCAAATACAGCAACTATTATATTCCCTAGCTTAGAATCGACTGGTGTGCTGAGAGGGCTCCCAGAGGGATTGCAGACATGGCAAAATTTAGGACTTATGGCTATAGAAGTGACGACCCTTTTCCCGCCTTGATTTAACTGGCCCCCTTAAGGTTTTGAAGATTCCCACACTGATACTAGGCTCTAAGAACCAGCCAACTGAACCTGCAGTTGCATTACAGTATTTAAATAAAATCTTAGACAATGGTTCAATGCAAAAAAAAGGTCAATAGAATTGCCATAACAGAACCTGATGGTTAAACCGACCAAAATATATCAGTTTATGACTACAGGAATAAGCGCATTAGTTTTATAGGGTATAGGCTACAGATGGGATTGTGTATTGTTTTGCTGCTCAGAGTACAACATGTACAGTACTGCAGTTAGCATCCCAAATTATTTTTTGACTCTAACGATAATCGCCTTTTACCCAGCGCTCCACTAGCTTTGGCCGATTTGACACCTTCAGACAGTCTCCTCCAGTAAAGCAGGAGGAAAATGGAGGTGCCTTGGTATGTGAAGCATTTGTCTGATTTTGACAACGTATTCAGCTAATAATTTAACAATTATGACAATGTAAACCATCTGAATTGTATCAACATAGTTTTAAACAGTATATACTGCTGAACCATAGTTTAAGCTTTTCTATCATTATGTAACAAGAGTGTGTACATTGGTATATTTTTAGTCTGCCGACGAAGAGCAGGTTGATAGTGGTGCCCACACCAGATCAGGAGGTATCGGGAAGAAGATGAAGAACATCTCACTGACAATGAGGAAGAGGATTGTCAGGAACTATGCCAAAGCCCTGTCAGAAGAACTGGTGAGTAAGATGAGCATATTGTGTACAACAGATCAGGCGTTGTTTGTTTCAAAGAAACAAAATCAATAAAACAAAACACGCAAATCATATTGACTGTGTTTTCTGACCCACAGATCTCTGATAAAAGCCAAGTAAGTTAAGTGAATTTTTAACAACAAAGAGGACGTTAAAATGTAGACCTATAGGCTAGTATTCAGTGATTAGATCTGTATTTTGTAAGACGTTAACATTTACAATACAATCTATGAAAATCAATGCAACCAATGTTGTAGGCTCTAGGCTAATAAAGAGCAAATTATAAGCTAGTCTTAAGAGACTTTGTAGTGGCATCAACTTGCCCAGTGATGCAATAGAGATGGTGCATGGCCAATGAGCTCATACCAATAGTTAATTGAAACAGTATTGTCTGCCAAATAAATATTTTACATGCAATCCCTATTCTAGTCTAGCCTATAAAATTTCTGGGCCTTATAGCCTAAAGATAACCTTGTATTGTGGCATTTAAACAAAACCATTCAGGATGTTTTTATCCAATTGTCAACCACTGTGAAAGGTGCCATTGGCTACCTAGATTAGCATATTTGTTCAGAAAAAATATTTCCAGCATGCAGACAATGCACTGTGAACCCACACTTTGATGAATGGAATGAGACATCTGTTGCAAAAAAGTATAATTACATAAAATAAAAAAGAACTGATGTATAGGCTATCAATAAACACACTAGGATTTATAGACCTGTACACTTCTGCCTTTCTTGGCCTCAATATATCCTTCCTTGGTAAAAATTCTATGTTCTCATTGAACCACAAACATTTGGATGACAAAATTGGTGGACTGCCCATTTTCAAGGTAATGCATGCAGCTAACATGGAGTAAGCTGGTGGTTTTTCTTCGCATTGAGTTTTCATAGTTTTTCCTGAAATTGTATATGCATATATTGCAAAGGCCTGTATCAGTTCCTCTTAATATCAGGCTCACCCGGATCTCCTTCTGATCATAGGTAATAATTACTGATTGTATGTAATAAATGTACGGTAAGACAAGACAAAATCGAAGTTTATGGATCAAGTGAAAATTCAATACATAACCAATAACCAATAAGAACCCAAAAGACACACTTTGAAAGTATGGAAGGATAAACAGTGATCACACAGTCTCTTAATGTAGTCAAAGTACCACTGAGTCAGAACAGGACAAAAGCTCATCACAGCGTGTCAAGTTATTTGTGGAGCCCAAAAAGTCAACCCTTCTTTTATTACACAGAGGACCAGAGAGGTACGGTACAGTCAGCAAAGCAGGAATAGGAGGATTACATGCACCTCCTGTCCATGTCGGGTCTCAGTTATAAATGGCAAGACAGCTCGTCGTGGATTAAGGACTCATGTTGGCAGAGAGAAAGAGAGAGGAGAGCAGCTTTTCTATGCCCTTGTCTGAACTGCTTGGGGTACTGAGCTAGTTTGGCACACCAGAAATCAAACATGGAACAGCTTATAGCCTTGCCCCAACAAACAGTCCCTCTGATTGGTTTAGCTGTTTCTTTTTTTCCTCCACAACCTTCATGGTATGAGATGAGATAAAATGACAGAACGAGAGCTTAAGGTGCAAACAAAAGCAAATAAAAAAATGGATGTTGTGTCTTTACTGTAAGGGCGATGAGACGGAGAAAGTTGGAGAAGAAGGGAATGTTGTTGACAGGGTCCGTTCCTTTCCAGAAGTACTGAGAAAGTCCAGTTATTCTATGGAAAGCGTCTACAGCCTCAACAGTGGACAAAGCTCATCCAGTAAGTACCTTGTTCACATAGCCAAGTTCACTCTCAATCTTTTTATAATGCAATATAACTTTTCTCTGTGTGATAGTAAAACGTGTTACAACCTGCGCTTGATAAACATGATGAAATCACATACTAAGGCTTGCTTTTAAACTCGATTTTACACAAAAGCTAGTTAGCATGATGTTTGTTTCCTACCAATCCAAATGTGTTGCTCCCCAGGTGGGGTGACCAGTGGTTCAGACAGTAGTCAGAGAGACAGTCTGAGGCTGGACGAGGAGCTGTCCCTCACCAACACAGGCCAGATATGTGGCAGAGCCCAGGTCCACACTGACTTTGTTCCCAGTCCCTATGACACTGAATCACTCAAACTCAAGGTGACGTGACTAAACTACCTCACTGGATTGTCAAAACTCTACTTTGTTCAAGTAAAATGCAGATTTTTCTTTTGTTCTTTCAGGTAGGGGATGTGATTGAAATCATCAGCAAACCTCCCATGGGGACATGGACAGGCGTGCTGAACAACAAGGTAGGAAATTTCAAGTTCATCTATGTGGACCTCATAGAAGAGAAGGTTCCAGAACCCCCTCAGAAGATGAGGACACACAGAAGAAGCAGGAGACCCCAGGCCAAAACAGTACAAGAACTCCTAGAGCGCCTTCATCTGGAGGTAGACTGACTTTCTGTCTTCTTATCCCTGTATCACTCTGTTTTCTGTCTTCTCAAGTCTGCCACCATGTATAACCACTTGTAAAACAAAATATCAACTCCATACTTAGGTTTCTGATATCAATGAAGTGATAGCTTTTAATTTGGTTGGTCATTGATGACTTGCCTAGAATTCAGTGTTAGTTCTGTCTTGTAGGAATATGGCTCCTCCTTGTTACTTAATGGCTATCAGACGGTAGATGACCTGAGGGAGCTGAAGGAGCAGCATCTGGTGGAACTCAATGTAACAGATCCTGAACACAGGCTTCGTCTGATGGCAGCCGTTGAGTGCATCCATGACGTTGAGTGTATCCAAGAACCCCAAAGTGAGTTCAGGGAGTCTTTTCCCTATTTTGATAAACAGGTGGGATGCAAATGCACTGTATATTAAAAACTCAGGCCAAATACTGTTAGTTGGCTTGACCAAATTAATGAAAAGTGAAAGCAAGTATCTCATGTACCTAGAGAGTGCTAGCTATCAGTAGCTGACCTTAACCGATATGTCTTGCATTGTCCAAAAGGTCATTTATATTGTGAGATTTCTAGAAGAACCCAGGTTTGTGAAATGGCTAGGTGAACTCAAGTTACAGACAGAAAACACAGAAAACTGAAACATTTGTCTGTATCTGATGAACAGTTCTCATTGGGTCACTTCCTTGAGTGACAGAGGTGTCGTAAGACTTTTTCACAGTACTGTACAGTATCTTAATGTTTAGCAATACTGCTAAACAAGCCAAACTCTAGCCTGTACCTGTATACAAGGTATTGCACATTTAAAGATTTAATTTCACTGAACAAAATATTAATATATTTGTCTGTTGTTAAAGAGGCACATGACAAATGTGGTTTGATTTAATCAGCAGTAATGAGTCAATCAGCTAGAAAGACGTGAAAGGAAAGACTTAGTGGGTGTCAGGAAACATAACATTGAGTGAAGCAAAACGCTGAAAGGAAATGTTTTTTAACACTGTGGTTTAATGCTGCCCTTGCTGATATTTCTTGTTATTCAGGCATATACAAACCTTCGATCATTTTATCATCACCTTTCAAGTAATCTCAGGGAACAGGTCTCAGGTCTCAGAGCCTACATAAAGATTGAATTATACCAACTACAATAGGCAGATTTTGGTGCTGCAGAGAAAAAGGAAACTATAACATTTCTCAAACTCTCATATTGTGCAGGTATATGTGTGGATATAGTTTTTTAATTGAGATATTGTTTCTTAATTATCTTCTCTGCATTCCCGAATGTTTGTGTGAATCCAGGTAACATTAAAGTGGCAGAGAACCACGAGGACAAGTCCCCTGTGGAGAGCATTAAAGTGGACCTGAGTGACTGCCCCAGAGACTCTGGATGCTACATCAGTCAGGGGTGCTATAGTCCTGACTGCACCGACAAGAACAAGGACGAGACAAACACCTCCCTACCTGTACCGGACCATCATCCACCCATGGGGTCTACCTAACCACCCCCAGCTGATAGACACCTCTAAGGACCTGGCTGCAAAATGCGGACTGGGTCCCAACGATCTAATGCAAAAGCCTGTTTTCTCAAAGCATGAGTAGTCATCTTTGCTATCTTATTGCATTCAGTATAAGTTGCCTATGTGACTGGTAATGCAGTTAAAAAGCTACTGTACCCAGAAGCGGACCAGTCATTACCCATTTTAGTGAGTTGTTTGCAGGTTGGTTTGTAATTGATGATGTATTCCAGGTCGGGCTGTCAGAGTTATTCAGTTAACTTAAATTATTTGAGTCTGTTTCTTGTAAAGCTGTTTCTTGTACTTCCAAAACACATAGTAATGTATAATTAACTTGACATTTAGGTTAAATAAAGTGTTCAATTCACATAATATAGATAACCAGTATTTGAGACAAAGTCAAGGTAATATCTTTTAGTTGACTTATTAGACGTCTGTGGCCCAAGTGCATAGGAGATGCAATGTGTAGCGATTACTTTGTGGGTGTACTGTACATGCAGATGTGTGTTTGGAAGAGGGTCAGGTTAAATAAAAGTTATTAAACAAATGGTTCTAAATTCATTTGAAATACAAAACAGTACCAACAATACTTGGTAGAAGCATCTTTGGCAATAATTACAGCTATTAATCAACTTGGACTGACCAGCATTTCACATCGGAACACTAAAATGTATGCCCTTTCTTCGCAAAAGTGCTCAAGCTCTGTCAGGTTGGATGGGGACCTTTGGTGATGTTTTTCTACTTTTTCCACATATACTCAGAACCTTTGGCACCAGGCCCTTCTTGCCCCCGATACTCAGTTTTTGCCGGACTGACTGTCACGCAGGTGACCGGGGTTCAATCCTTGCCACGGAACGAATAAATTAGGCATTTGGATTTGTTCTGGACTAGAACTTCACGTTATATTGCAATGGACGAACAGCACTGATGACGAACATATTGCTCTCGTTTTTGTTTTACATAGCGTAGTTCAAATTGCGTAGTGGTTAGCTATTCAAGTGTCTATTTGTTTTCTAAAGAAACAAACCAGCCATGGAATGATTTGAGTCATTGTTTTCATTATAGGTACTGTATAGCTATTAGCTAGCCATCTGGAGTAATCTCTTTCTAATTTAACGTGTTGAATATAGTGTAGCGATCCTGTTATACCTGCTGTTGGTTTGGATGTCAGCTAATGTAGGGAACCGTGGAGTTTCGACTAATTGGTTTGACAATGCAAGTAAACAGACACCACATCTCTACACACGTAGCACATGCACCCACACCCACTGTTTAAATAGGGTAGTGGTCTAAAACACAGTCTTAGGCAACAACATTCTTCCCTTCTAATGGCGGGCCAGCAAACTAGGCATGCCTGGTTCCTTTTCTTGTTGATACCACCTTGTTCTAGGCAGATTCATACTTGTGCCATATTATCTGAATTTCTTAATGATGGACTTTTACTGTTCTCCAGGGGATATACAGTGCTTTGAAAATATTGTCACATTCAACTACTGTTACTTTTGAAGAACCGTATTCTTACAATTTTTCACAGATATAACATGTTGAGTACATTACTTTTCCATTATGTTTTGATTTATTTACACAAACAAAATGAGGTCATAGTACAATAAGGTTTGACTAAGTTACAGTCTAAATTGAAATTAAGCTTATTGTTACTGGGACTCCTTAAAAACATGGCATTTAATTTAAATGTGGTGTTTATTATGGAACATCTTGAACTAATGTACATTTGAGAAATGTCTGCTTTTCTATTACCTGGTTTGCAACTCTGGTATTTGTGACACACGTCTGTATAATATCAGAGGATTATTAGGCACTCTGACCATCTGTATATCTGCCTAAACTAATAAGGGTATCTCTCCTTTGTTCATTAGGAATGTGGTCCTTGAGGGAAGTAGGGGCAATTGGCTCATTTGGGTAAACATTATGGCAGGAAGGATAAAGTGGGGGGGACAGCCCATCCTTTGGGTAAAACCTATGTGAAATAAGACAGCAGGGCAGTAACTTACCACACCCCTTTTAACTGTAATAAATACTGACTGTTCATGTATCTACCTCAGAGATTCCTCAGAGGATTATTCTGTAAGCTTTTGACGCGTCTCAATTTGCAAATAAAATGCTAATTATGCCAAGAGAATTTTGTCTCTGTACTTAATTTTTTAAGAGTTCTGATCGCTGGAATTACCATCACGAGGTAGAAATGAAGTGTGCACAATCCACTAAATGTTTTTTATGGGATGGTGAACTAATACATTTACTGTGAGTTTATGCATCCAATTTTTGGGCATGAAACTCTACTGGTTGGTTTGGTTTTTTAATTGTATTTCTTGTGTTTTCATATCATTATGTTTTGGTCTATTGCTGAGTTATTTTGACTCTAATCTGAAGTCATGGTGCTGTATATTTACTGACAGAGGGAAGACTTCCTGATAAAAATGAATGGTGTTTATTAATTGTATCCTGGAGTTGGCCTACAAAGATCTACTCTTCTAAAATGTATGGTATTGACCTGAACAAATTGGACTATTATGTTGTAAGGGTTGTGTCATAATAAATAAACAGGCATTTGAAAGATTGATAATAGCACATTCAACAATCCCTAGGAACAGATCTGTAAAGCCATTTTACCCAATTTTTTATACTACACATTTTTAAAACATTAAATTAAGTAGAATTGCACATTTAGGTAAAATAGAGTGAAGAAATATAGACAACAAACATTATACAACTATACAGGTGTTTCCCTGGAACCTTCTCTGGAAGGTCGTGTCATGGTCCTTAGAATGTCCCATTTTCTGAGATCCATTTGTTTATTACTACATATGATCCACATACTTGATATACAATTAATACATTATAAGACTTAGGTAAACTAACAATATAAATATTGAAACAAACTGCCAATGCAGCAGATTAATTCTATAACATACCCAAAACAACTACAAAAAGGCAGTTATGTGAAAAGATAAAGATATAATAACTTCAACTTAAGCCAACCAATCATGGCATGACAAGAGGCAGAGAAAACATGACTGGAACATGGAATACTCTTTACTATTCAATGGCCTCCTTGTGGAGCCCTGTATAACCACTATCCAAGAGCTGAGTAGGTTATTTCCCCAAAATGTAATTATACATCAATAGGAGATGACACACTACTCATCATGAAAGTGACTTCTTTCATGAATATAGCATGCAATTCAGAATTACAAACCATGACAATCCTCTCAGAGGGAAAACAAAATAATTAAAATAAAAAAACACATATTTACAAAAATTTACAGAATCGAAGAAAAAAAACATCTACCTTCAAAAAGGTCAATAGTCTATAAAACATTTTAAAAAATTAGTTGCAACATTTTGGCAGAAACATCCACGTTTAAGGTAGCAGATTCCATTTTGATTCTGTCTGTGGCAGTCAGTATGCGATGACACCATCAGTGCAGTTTGCACGACCAGCTCAGGCAGACAGAACCCACTGACACTGCCTTTCTCAGGGCACAAAGACAACTCATGTGTGCTGCCTGGGGCATAGTCATTCTGAATACAGACACAGCTCACTTGTACTGCCCAATGTCGTAGCCATTCTCTGGATATAGATGTTCATCTACACTGGTTACTCCATTGCTTACCTCTAAAAAAAAATTTTAAGACAGAGAACAAAATAAGATTCCAGCTTTGACCCTAACACTTTTAAATTATTGATTAGGTTAATTGGGCTATTTGCAGAATAGGGCTGGCAACACATACGTACATGGGCTACATTGTAATTATACTGTGTTTGTGTCAACTATAATAGGTCTGTAAGTTGCTTGGGATGGAAGCTTCTAAATTCCTATATTACATTTCGATTTATTTACGTACCTGAGAATATGAGTTTTTCCTTCATGATGTTGACGTCTCGGCTGGGCCGGCGCGTCACAGCACTAAGCATGATCTGCTCGGGATTGTAATTTTGCATGCCGCTCATCTTCCATCTGACATGAAAACACCACACCATCAGAAACACATTTGCATCAATGTGAACTGTCAATATACAGGATATTGGGCAAATAAAACCATAGTATATACTGAATACATAATCTGAGCTTTAGACACGTGAAGCACAAGGATAGAAAAGGAAAATAAGGAAGCAACTTGGGCAATGCAAGTAACAAAGTTACCTGATCACGTGATAGCTGACAAACGCCAGAGTGCAGCAGAGAAACATAGCATTAGCAAGAACAGTGGTCAAATAGGGCAGAATGAGATTGTGTGAGAGAAAGAAAGTGAGAGGAGGAAATAAAGACAAGATATGGAAAAAGAAGATAAATTGGCAGATGCAGTGGATGAGAAGATGAGAGAGACAAGACATTGAAGGACAAAGAGCAGACATTTCAGGTTAGAATCAGAAGAAAAAAGTCAGAGATCAACACACAAATTTACTACTTCAGACTAAATGGAGCTGAGAAGACATAAAGCAGGGTGTGCAGAACAATATTCTTTAAGGCACAGATTAGTACAGAACTTCACATTGTTCTTTATAGTTCAATCCTGAAAATGTGTGCTGCTAATGCCAAAACATTCAATGAAAAATATAAAGAAGTCAGATTTTACTATCATGAAAAATGGGTCCTTACTTTTGAAAGATGAATATTCCAATAACTATGGCGATGGAGACAAGATCTGAGGTGATCCAGACCAAGCCATATTCATATGGGCTCTGTAAAGAGAAAGAAGAGCTGTTCAGAAGCATCATCCACCGACTGCAGCATCACCCCAAACATACGGTTTGTCATCATGATGAACAAGCCATGAGAATAACGAAGGAAACTGAAAGAAAGCTGCTCGCAGTCTCATGTGTCCTTGGGTCTGTATGTGTCTTCTTGTAAGTTTGGCCCATTACTGTGCCCAAGCTTCACTCTGCTCTTACCCAGCTATTATGCTGTGCCCTAGCCACTATTTGTACTCTATGTGGCCTCTGTGTTGCATTGACATTCATAAACTATAAACACTAGGTCAGAAAAAGGAAGGTCAGACCACAGGAAGTTGAAAATTACACTCATAGGTACATTACTTATGGCTGTAGTGAAAGTGGAATTATTAAGTGGTGATGATGCCGTTACCTACCAAAAGCCAAATAGGGTAAGGCACCTTCCGGAGGATCTGAGGGGCGTCAGAAGAGACAGAAGGCACCCCGCTGCACCACAACACTGAGTACAGCCATGGCTCATTCACCGGATAAACCGTTACACTCATATTGTTCGCCAGGAAGTTCCTACAAAGAGAAATCATTACTGGACATGTTGTATCAGAGATACATATTGACTTTTTGTACAATCCAGATGAGACTGGGGATGATCAGAGCAGGTGTATGGATTAGTGTTAGGAACAAATGGGTACAATGGCCCTCATTCATGCAAGCTCTGCCATCATTAGGGTATAACTGGGCTACCCAGGACCACTGGTTTATTTATCCTCTCACTAGTAAATTAAAGACCTGTTAGCTAATCAACATGACAGCCACCAAAACTATAATGACCATTTATGATCTCAATATGTCGATAGTACAGGCCTGAGTGACTTAGGAAAAGCAAGGCAAACCAACTTTGTCTAGTGCATTACATAATGGCAATTCAAACCTCACTAATGCATGAACAGCAGAAATAAGAGATAGAAAATACAAAACAAAGCAAAACAAATTAATAATACATTAATACAGTAGTGTTACAATATTTAATAATGTGGCAAGTTTAAATGTGTTATATTCCTCATCATCTTATTTTATATTAACTATTATTATAATTGTGGTTGTTGTTATTGAGGCTGTTACAATTGTTGTTTTTCATGAAAATGATGGTTATTGTAAATCAAACATTATCGTTGGTTTACACGCTCTCCGACCAGTCACGAGTTTGACCGTAAAGGATATGACAAAGGTAATATTCACGAATACCAGGTGTGTCGGTGAAACGATCGCGCAATCATTTTAAGATCAAATTTGCTTGTACGCATGTTTCATTAACGAGGACCAATGTCTTACTGAATGTCCTTGTTGCTGGCCTGTGAGTAACGTAGGGTGAGGCTGCTAATGCCTCTGCTACGGAGCTCCTCCACTGACAGCTTCTCCAAGGATGTCTGCTGCAGCCCCCGGACACGCGCCCTGTCTGTGTCCGGGGTCCACGTCACCTAAAGAAGACACGCTAAGTGGCTGAATCACTTTTTGAATCACACTTCTCTACCAATAATACTAACGATACAGTGAGATGAATGGAGAATCTTCCCCACCCTCTTCTGTGATATCCCAGACCTCTGGACAGCCCACAGGGTGTCCATGACCCAGGTCTTGTAGTGGGGGTGCTCTGGGGGAGGTCTGTGGAGATTCAATAGGGCTGAGCGGTTGGCCCTGGCTGCAAGACGAAGCATCTCAACCAGGCTACACACTGTCAGGTTTGCTATTCGGTTCCGGTCCTTCCATGTCAGAGACCCCACTGTCCAGTAGGGGTCACTCTGGAGAGACAGATAGGCAAGAGAGCTATTTTATATGGTGACACTGAGTTTGATAAGAAAACATGATTGGTGCAGGGAAAAGGAGTGATGAACTAAAGTGAACTACCAGAAAAAGCAAAACAAAGACAGAGAGAAACAAAGATATATAAGGAGAGAGCAAACAATGAAGTAAACTCCTACAGTATTTGGACAGTGAAACTTATTTGTCTCAGCATTTCAGCACTTTGGATTTGAAACAACACAGTGACTGTGTGGATAAAGTACAGACTTTCAGCTCTGATTTGACGTCATCCTTATCACATTAACCATTAAGTAATTATAGCACATTTTGTCCATAGTCCCCCATTTTAAGGAAACAAAAAAAGTATTTGGACATATTAACATAATGAACAATAAAGTAGTCATGACTAGTACTCGGCCCCATATTGTCTGCATGCAATGATTGCCTGAGGTCTGCAACCCATGAACATCAGTAGACATTGTGCATAATCCCTGGTGATACTCAACCAGGCAATCACTACATCCATCTTCAGTTTCTGCTAGTTTCTGTGCATTATTGCCAGTGGTCTTGTCTCTGAATGTTTGTAGGATTCAGATTGGGGGTGACTGATTTTCACAGTCTAGAACATTCCACTTTTTTGGCTGGTAAAACATGACTTTGTGGTTGTATCTGAGCAGACAAGATGTCTGTGTAAACTTAAAAAATATTCTGCTGATGCCATTAGTTATCACATCAAAAAAACAAGAGAGCTTTAACACTATCTCCACCATGATTCAATGATGAGGAGGTGTACTTAAGATCAATTGCTTTCTTTTTCAGCCCTTTCCTTGTTCCATCACTCTGGTACTTTGTCTCATCTGTCCATAAGACTTTGTTCCAGAACTTTAATAGCTCATTTGGGTACCTTTTAGCCACATGTAACCTAGCTGTTCTGTTCTTCAGGTTTACAAGCTGTTTGCTACATCTTGTGGTGGACCATCTGAAGTGCTGCTTGCGTATACTTTCACACAATGTCGGATTGGCTGTGTAGTAGGCCTAGTGCCAAATAGTGACAGAATTTTTATTTCAAAAGACATATATGGCTACCATGTCATTAGCCATTGCTTGACTCACCAGTGCTTTCTTTTTCTTAATGTACCACACAGTAGCTTTTGGTGCAAGTAATATTTTGGCATCGTCTCTGAATCTGCCAACTTGACTTGCATTGACACTTATTTGGTCCTCATGTTGTCAGACAAAAGCAACATCCAAATACTTTTGCTACAGTAAAATGGAGGGGCTATAAAAAAAGATGTCCAATATGGTCCAATATGAATGCAAATACACTTGAATTAAAGCAGACAGTCTGCGCTATAACCTGATAGTCATGGATTCATTTCAAATACAAAGTGGTGGAATACAGAGCCACAAAAATGAAATGTGTCAAGATCCAAATACTTTGGGAGTTAAATATAGATAGATAGATGGACATATAAATAGTTACAGAAGATACCTCCAGAAACCACTGCCCAGCATTTAGAGAGCGAATATCTGTCCAGTTGAAGAGAGAGGCATCCTTGTGCTGTCTGTCTGGAAAGACCTTGGTGATGTCAGTGGTCCTTCTCAGTGTGCGGTCTCGCATCAGGAAGGGCACCCCATCCAGACTGGGGTGGAGAGGTCGGACCGCAGGAAATTAACCATTAACACTTTCATTAACAAATAAGAAAGGTCCTTCACAATGGGAGTAGAACTCATTACTCCTAACAGGTTGTGTCGGGTGGTGTTAAGTTATTGACTGATACTGTATGGTTGGTACCTGACGGTGACATCCGCCTCCAGAGAGCTGACCCCCTGCTGTAGGGCCTTGTTGAAGGACATTAGGGTGTTCTCTGGAGCCAGCTAAAGCACAGCACACACAAACACAGCACACACACAGAACACACACAGCACAGACACCGCACAGCGCATGCACAGACATCGCAGACGCAGCACATGCAGACACAGCACACGCAGACACAGCACACGCAGACACCGCACACGCAGACACAGCACACGCAGACACAGCACACGCAGACACAGCACACGCAGACACAGCACACGCAGACACAGCACACGCAGACACAGCACACGCAGACACAGCACACGCAGACACAGCACACGCAGAGAACAGGAGGGTTATTTAGGGTTTATAATAGGTCAGCAACCAACTACACAGAGATATAATTGTATGTGTGGGTAAATGTCTGAGTGGTGAGGTTTGTGTGAACCAAAACATGAATAAATGTACAGCCGTACACCTGTGACATCCTCATTTCAATGAACACCCAATGTTACAGTTCTATAGCATTTAATGAATCTATTCACGAGTCCAGAAATGTGTAAGTCAGTATATGTTAAAGAAATGTATGTCAGTTTAATGAAATCTAGAAAACAGTATACAGATCTTTTCCCACGTTGAATACTAGACTGACGACACCAAAGGTCTGCTGTAAAATAACGAAGGCAGACTGAAGATCACAGACTGGTCAATGGGGGGTGCACAGAACAGGACAGCCCACAGGGCATCCAAAGGACACCCAGTGAACCATGACACCACCTCCTGACATCATAAGGAACTACAGGTACGCCTTAACAGGCTGAGAACCGCTAGGTGAAGTGATTGTTTGTGAACTGAGGGCAGACACACTGTGTCTGGGAGAGTGCGAATGTGTATTTGTTCATGAGAATTGATGTGGAACAATATTTGCTTACCAGGCTGCCGCCGTACAAGACAGTATATTGTGTTCATTGCCAGCAGTAGAAAACAAACCGAACCATCTACACAAATATGTGCACTCAATCAACCAACATATTACTACTGTTACATAACGACTGGGCGACAGCTATTTGTCTGGCCCAGCATAGCCTGTACTCATTAACAGGTTACGGCACATTACACACGTCACAAAGCAGACTTGTTTTAACCTTAGTGTGAACTCGAACCGTTCTGTGAGCTGTTAAATCATCCAGCAAGTAAATTGTGTTCACTTATGGGTCTGTTTAGTAAGGCTCCAATACACTGAAGCACAAAAAATGAATGTGATACTGAATCTTGCCACCGTTACAGTTTGTTGGGAAGTGAGGTTTACACAACACACAATTAGATATCTAAATTCAAGTGACTAGAGGTTAGGTGAAAATAGATGTTTCATTAGGGAAACTGACTTACCATTGGAGCGCCCCGTCTTCCAATGACCTCAGGACGCGGTTTGAGGCTGGTTCTGTCCATTATGCAGGGTGAGGAGATGGACAGGGGGACCACATAAAGTGCCAGCAAAACACTCACGTAGATCAGGAGCAGTGTCATCTGGAACTCTGCCGAGGAGGACCATGGAGGACATTAGACCCCAGATTTCTGACCTGTGCTGAAAACTACTGTTCACTAGCAAACATATTTATGTTTATAATGCACTGATTATGATGTCCTGGAGTGATTGTTACATTAATACGTAACATGACATTCTTCGAGTGAAAACGAATCAAAAGCCAAAACAATACATACTTGTTCTCTGCCCACGGACCACATGTCCAGCAACCAGCCAGCCCAGTGAAGTGGCAGCAGCCAGAGCTCCAATGTGCAAGAAAGGCCCTGTGGACTATAAACAGGAAGACAGGTGTTTTAGAACTTCACACACGGACACATTGAGTAGAGAAAATTCAGACCAACTGAGTTGTAGACCTGTATGGATATAAGGATTATGTCCCACTCATCCCCCCACATGTCATCGATGGAGACCATGCCACTGACTGTGGTGATCAAGGTAGCCAACACACCAATCTGTGGGGACAAGCATAGGAACAGACAGTTTGATTTGTTCTACACAATATTATGCAGGGCTAACAGCTAACAGTAACATGGCATACACTTCCTCACTACGTCAGAGTCCATTTGGAAGACTACCTTGTGGATCCAGTAGAGGTTCAGCTGTTGTCCCAGTGAAATATGACAAAGTGCTAAAATCTGAAATGGAACAGAGCCATAATCCGGTAAGATCTTATGGAAGATGCAGAAGAAAAATATTTTACACCGTGTACAGGCATATAACCAATTATAATGGTCACTTACCATTAAAAATGTAATGTAACTTAAGCCAACTGTGGTTGTGGCAAAAATGGGGACAGTGCCATCCTTCCATTCCCCAGAACGGTTGTATAGTAACCTGAAAATGTGATATAGAGGGTGTGGAAGGTGAATCAGCGCCTCCATATGAAGAGGATGAAAGAGCCCAGCACTCAAATAGTACCTTGATAGATTTGACCCCTTTTGGATTTGACAAACATGAATGGACCTATGGGCCTACTTCCAGTTATGCTTATAAGTTTGCATACCCCTGACAGAAATTGTGAAATTTTGGCACTGATTTTGAAAATATGACTGATCATTCAAAAAAACATTTTATTTAAGGATAGTGATCATATGAGGCCATTTATTATCACATAGTTATTTGGCTCCTTTTTAAATCATTATGATAACAGAGCAGAAAAGAACTGTCAAAATTGAACATTATAAAGATGGAAAAGGATATAAAAAGATATCCAAAGCCTTACAAATGCCAGTCAGTACTGTTTAATCACTTATTAAGAAGTGGAAAATTCAGGGATGTCTTGATACCAAGCCAAGGTCAGGTGGACCAAGAAAGATTTCAGCCAAAACTGCCAGAAGAATTGTTCGGGATACAAAGAAAAACCCACAGGTAACCTCAGGAGAAATACAGGCTGCTCTGGTGTGATTGTTTCAAGGAGCACATTTTGACGATACTTTAACAAAAATGAGCAGCATGATCGAGTTGCCAGAAAGAAGCCTTTACAATATGCCCGACAACACCTTGACACGCCTCACAGCTTCTGGCACAGTGTAATTTGGAGTGATGAGACCAAAATAGAGATTTATGTTCACAACCATAAGAGCTATGTTTGGAGAGGGGTCAACAAGGCCTATAGTGAACAGAAAACCATCCCCACTGTGAAGCATGGTGGTGGCTCACTGATGTTTGGGGGTTGTGAGCTCTAAAGGCACAGGGAATCTTGTGGAAATTGAGGGCAAGGTGAATGCAGCCTGTTATCAGAGAATACGGGCAGACAATTTGCGTTCTTCTGCACGAAAGCTGTGCATGGGATGCTCTTGGACTTTCCAGCCCGACAATTACCCTAAGCACAAGGCCAAATTGACCCTCCAGTGGTTACAGCAGAAAAATGTGAAAGTTCTGGAGTGGCCGTCACAGTCGCCTGACCATAATATCACAGAGCCACTCTGGGGAGATATCAAACGTGCAATTCATGCAAGACGACCAAAGACTTTGCATGATCTGGAGGCATTTTGCCAAAGACAATTGGGCAGCAATACCACCTGCAAGAATTCGGGGCCTCATTTTTTTCTTTGTTGCCATGTTTTGTTTTATTATTGTGCCATTCTGTTTTGACCAGTGGTGTCGTTAGGCCTGGGGGTCCGGGGCTATAGCCCCAGATCTTTTATGAATAGGATCTCAAATTGACCCAAAAAAAATAATATATATAAAAATAACCACTGATCTATTTATCTAGAAATCCGATTGAGCATTATGACAATATACGTGGCAACCATGAAAAGTCTAAACCAATTTAAGGACAAATCTAAAACAGTCCATTTACTACCATTCATTTGCAGAATAATGGATAGAATAAGAATAGGGTAATAAATTAATCTTTAACAACGTGTAGGCCGCTAGCGTGTACATCGACATTTTCCGCATGTACATTCAAAACCCTGTACTTTCTGCACGGGCAGGGGGGTGGGCTAAGCCCCGAATGTATTGTGATCCTAGCGATGCCTCTGGTTGTGACCAACAGTTGAATGTGAATCTGTTGGTCACAAGTGTTTTGTCTGCTCACTCGTGTTTTCTTTACAAATGGTACATATTTTGCCAATTCTCCAAGGGTATGCAAACGTTTGAGCACAACCGTATATCTGGTGAAAACTAAAAACTACATTACACACAGTAGGAATCTATATGAACGGTCAAGGATAATAGCAGCAATGGGAGAGTTTTGAGATGCTTTGGTGCCTCAGGACTTGGATGACCTGCCATCACTGAAGCAACCACAAATTCTTCTCTGCATCAGAACATTCTAAAGGAGAATATCTGGCCACCTGTTTATGAGCTGAAGCTAAAGTACACCCGGCTCATGCAACAATACAATGATGACCAGAAGTATAAAAACTACAAAGTAAAAGTACTTCACTAGTACTTGGTTGTGTTCACCAGGTAACTTCCTTATTGACACCCAAATAAACTCCCTTTACCTGGTCTTTGTACATTTATACCTCTGTTAAAAACTTTAAGTGTAGTGTCATAACATGGTCATACCACTTGTCGTAACATGGCCATGACACTGTAATGACATATGTATTTAGAAATATTGAAAATATGAAGTCACCTACGCATGTCTGTCAAAAAAGTTACCATTCTGTAACATCAGTCGCCTTATCAACAGTATTTTTGTTACATTTCATTATGAATGCTATATATCAACATCATTATCCATGAAGTGATGTCAGATATTTGCCTCCCCCAATGCTTTGTTTCTCATGACTGGGAAGCCAGCAGTAAATTTCAGGAGCAGGACAAGACATCCACTATGTGACCAATAAGGGCATGTACAGCTAGGAGATTTGGTTTGATTATGGTCATAATGCTTCTTTTGTATTTTCCTCAACTGTATTTTCTTAGATCAAGTAAAGTGACACAGGATGGCCATTAAGCTATCATGGCATTATTATAAACTGTATTTTCTCAGTTCAAGTAAACTGACATTCTATGTTTAGTTATTTATTTACAAGATAAAATGACTTAACGGTTATGGCACATGACTTTCTATAGCATAAAAAAATCTACACTAACAACAATTGCATGACTACCATGGTCTAATTTTGTCTAAAGTGAAGTTATAACACATATATACACTGCTTAAAAAAAAATTAAGGGAACACTTAAATCACACATTGGATCTCGATAAACAAAATATATTAAAGATCAAAATCTTTACTGTACATTGCGTAATTTGTTGAGAACATAATGACGTAATAACAGTAAATGGAAACCAAAATCACCAACAGATTGAGGGCTGGATTAACACTCACACAAAATTCAAAGTAAGCAATTGAAATCACAGGCTGTTCCAACTTGCGTCAATTTCATCACGGCAACTCACAACGTGACTCAGTAGTGTTTATGGCCCGCTGGTGCAAGTATGCACTGCCGACAATGTCTGGGCGTTCTCCTGATGAGACAGCGCATGGCGTCCTGGGGGGTGTCCTCCCAGACCTGGATCAGGGCATCAGTGAACTCCTGGACAGTCTGTGGCACTTGGCATTATCGCTAAATAATGTCCTAGAGATTCTCAATTGGATTCAGGTCTGTCACATGTGCTCAGTGTGAACCTGCTCTCATCTGTGAAGAGAACGTGCGCCAATGGCGGACCTGCCAATCCTCCCATTCTCTGACGAATGCTAACCGAGCTGCACAGTGCTGGGCTTTGAGCACAGGTCCCACTAGAGGATGTTGGGCCCTCATGCCACCCTTACGCAGAAACACGCACACCCGTATCCCACTGGAGGTCACTTTGTAGGGCTCTGGCAGTGCTCCTCCTGTTTCTCCTCAAATAAAGGAGTAGATACTGGTCCTACTGCAGGTTTGATGCCCTTCAACGGCCCTGTCCAGCTTTCCTCATGTAACAACCTGTCTCCTGGTATCTCCTCCATGCTCTTGAGGTTGTACGGGGAGACACAGGAGAGAGCAATTGTCTGTGCCAACTACCTGAAAAACCATTCCCTTTTTGGGGGTTGTCTTGCTGTAGCCTCTCCAGTGCACCTGTTGTCACTTTCATTTGCACCAAAACAGGTGACTTTGATTCACAACCACTTATGCTTTCTCCCTGGACAGAATGATATCCCTGTAGTTTAATGGACGTTGGTGTTATACTGTGATGATTACATCTTCCCTTATTTATTTTTTTGAGCAGCAGGGGAAACTTTAAATGTTATTTAGTTAGGGTTTCAACATTCTCAATCGGATTGAGATGAAGACTTCGACTGACCCATGCTAAGAAAAGTTTTTTTTTTTTTATTGAGCCACACTAATGTCACTTTGTTTTGAATGGTAATTGATGTGTTGAATGGTGATTGATTGTTTCAGTGTTTTAAAATGTACTATCAAACAGAACAAAAGGTCAATGTACCATTTGTAAATCCTTAATAGGATAGAAACATTTTATGCCACAATGTAGGGGCCTCAAAACTAAATCTTGCTATGGGCAAGCAGCTAAGGGACTTTGGCTTGGATGGAGGAACAACAAAACAATACATGCAACCCGACCAAAAGCTAAACAAAGACAATTTGAAAACCGTGCGACATTCACACTTACCAGTTGAATTGATTGTAGTCATTGTGGGCCTCCAACCAGAAGTAAGCCCAGAAAAGCAGTAGGAAGAAGGTACTGCACAAGATGATGAACCAAGCACACTCCCACTGGTGAACACACAACACAAAGAATGAGACATTAACTTTTTCGAACATTTTTACATACTGTTAAATTAATTTGCATTCATTAAAATTCATACAAAGTCAAAAATAACTAACTTAAAGAATTCCAAAACACAACCTATTTAATGAAAGGTTTAAGACAGTATTCCCATTTCTCTGGGGAAGGAATGTGGTACAACCTTATTAGTTCAACACACTGTAACCTTAATTCACTGAAAATTCCAGAGAAACCAAAGGGTCATGTGCAATCACTTTGCCGCATTGACACTCGGGCCTCTAACGAACGACGATACGCAATGAGCCAGACCGGAAGCCGTGGCGACCAAAGCCTTCCCAAGGAATGAGGTGGCTAGAGCACAGATCTTTGCCAGTGTCAGAATTAAATTATCCAGGACCTTGCCACTCTCCTAGTAGAATGGCCACACACTCTGCCAGACAACACATGCTCTTTATGGTTTTATGCCATGGAAGTAACCTTCACCATCCAATATGAGCGGTACAGCTTAGAGTTGAGTCCAGCAGCTACGTTGGACAGCATAACTAAGCCAGAGTTGAAATGACTGGGAAGTTATGTTGCCCATAAACAAATGCACACTCCATATCATAGCCAAAAAGATGAGTACTCCCAGTCTGTTGATATAAGCAACCACCGTCAAGCAGGGAGTCCAAACAGACTAGTGGCCACAGGCTCAAGGCAGATATCTGGAGCACTCAATCCAGGTGACGGGATGGGTCAAGCGCTTGGAGTTAATCCAGTGCTGGCATCCACTGCAGTCCGGGGGAGTCAGCAGCTGTTATAGACACCATGACTCAGAACGGCACAGACCTGCCTAGATGAAATTGGGCAAAACAAAGTGGAAAGCATTCCACCCTGGTTTTGTGTTAAATACAAATGATTCTCAACCAATCTACTATAACTCTGGGTCTAGAAAAGAAATGTGATAATACGGAGTCATCGAGAATTTCACCTCATTCACCAGAAATCCTAGAGACTAGGACTGCAGCTGCCAAGTGTTGCAAGACTTGCTGCTCAGTCGTCTCTGTCAGTGGTCTCTGTCAGTGGTCTCTGTCAGTGGTCTCTGTCAGTGGTCTCTGTCAGTGGTATCTGGCAGAACCTATTGTCCAAAAACATCAGACCCTTTGCTTTGACACTTGAAATTGAGCTCAGGGGCATCCTGTTTCCATAGGCCATCCTTGAGATGTTTCTACTACTAGAGGTCAACCTGTGGTGAATTCATTTGTCCGAACGTGATTTGGAAAGAAACATACATGTATAAATAAGGTCCCACAGTTGACAGTGCATGTCAGAGGAAAAAACACATTGTTCCAGTAATTTGGGTATTTTCCCAGATTGTGTTTGACATGCAACAGCCCCGTCTTGATACTCTTCAGAGCAGAGATAGAAAGCACTTGTAGATGATCAATTGACAGTAAATTGGTATACTTTGAATTATTTAGAAATGACTTTGTAATGCTCCCAGAGCATTAAAAAAAAAATCATTATGATGGCCTCGGATGGTTATTTTCATGTTGGCATTATCTCTTCCCACACAGCCATTTGATTAAACAAGGCAATAGGTTGGCTGGCAATTGCAGACAGAGACCCAAACTACACCGTGATGGAAGTGTTATGGATGGAATTTATATGTATAGGGCTTGATTGAGGGATTGATTGAGAGATTTTTTTTAATTTCTGTAAGCAGGAAATCTGCTGGTGTGCCATCATCACTATACTGTTTTTGTTTTCCTTTTTGTGGAGGATGGACCCTATGAATTTGAAAGATTTTGCTGAAAACTGACAGCTGAGCAGTCAATAGACACTTCTACTGTTTTGTGCCAGGATGTTTTGATTGCACCAGACCAACACCAGGTTGACCTCTCCATGGTAAATAGACTCTTTGACAGTGATTTCGAGAGGCTTTTTTTCAATGCTTCCTTTCCTAGTAAACAAAGTGATAATCTGCTTTTCCAAAGAACACACACAAGTGTGAGGCAGACTGAACAATTTGGACAAGGTGAACAAGGTGCTTTGTCAACCATATAAACACATTTTTGACAACATCTGAACTCAAGTGTATGTTGTTTGGTGGCAATTTACACCCTGTAGGCACTTACTACAACAAATGAGATGAATAACCAAATAAATAAGGATCACACTTACTACCCTGTTGATGAGGATTACAGTTTTTCAACACTTTCAACATATCTTTGATGAAATGGGGTGTTGTTGAAATCTAAAGCAAGGGTATGAATACTTCCAGACGCAACTGCAAGGATAGTCACAAAGGAATTTAGTCTACACTGGGTCTATTTCAGACAATCCTGTTGACAGGAATGTCAACGAGGATACAGGAAGTCTGTCTTTAGTAGAGTGCAGATCATGGAGGAGTCTCAGTACCAGTGGACAACTCATTCATTGTCACCCAGTTGATGATGTCTAATCCTGACCTTCTTCCAATCCCATCATTTACTCATCCAGATTGTGTCTTGGCTTCCTTCGCTTTCCCACAGTAAGGTCTTCATCTCCTGCTAATTCTAACTCTGATAAACACTGCCACTCTGCTACCACACAGTTACATCTACTGGGAAGAACACTGATAGTAATCATGAAGCACGGTAGTAATCATGATAGTAATCATGAACCTCCCAGTGAAATCTCCTCAAGACAAATCTCACTTTGGTATGATGTAGTAATACGCTCACTTAGTTTGAACTGGCAAGCTTAATGTAATAGCACACATGCAAGGTTTTTCCAGGTTTTCTTTGCTCTAAAAATCACTTGTTTCAAGAGGGAAAAAAGTCAACAATGCTCAATCCATATCAGGAGACTTATAAAAGTATTAAAGAAAAAAATCACATAATTACATTTTTAATTAATCACCTATTATGTTTAATACATTTTGGAATAACATTTAATTGGACTTTAATCCCTGCATTCCATGATTCCATCCTTTTTTCCCATGTTTAACAATCAATTAATCAAGTTGTACATTAAGTCAATGGCACTGGTGTTACATAACTTTTTCCAATAAGTGTATAGAATAAGAATACAAATATTGTGTACAAAACTAGATTTTGGTCAAAGTTCTGACAGGATTTGGAACAGGACAAATATATGTTTATGGCACTGTCCACCAACCATTCTTTAATTTACATCTTATTTCGGAAAGATTGAAATCATTAATTGCAGAAACAGTGAACTGTGCAAAGATGGCAATATATCAGGCCACATGTGTCCTATGGATTTTAACATAAGTGTGTGATATTTCATGAAAATACGTACATTAGCAAATGTTGTTTTATTTGTGTCTTAAGAAAGAAATTAATTTACACCTTATGACTAAGGTAAGAACCAATGCGTCCACCTACTGCTGGCAATGTTAACCGTAATGCATGAGCTGGTGTATTAGTCATGTGCAGAAACATTTCTAGGCATTTCATTTCTTAGTTCTTGGCTCGATGAGCAGGATAGAGGTAATCTGTTTCTAAGAAATACCAGCCTACCATTCAAAAGTAGTACCACTAAGTACCAAGCAATTATATATAAACACCGGAAGGTCAAGCAAGGACTGTGGAAGAACTATTCTCAATGGCCAAGTCAATACCAGAACGATAACTTCATGCCGCTCTACCCCAGCAATGTGGAGGAGCAAGACAGCCAGTAGAAGAAGTTACAACCATCGGCACCCATTCATTCATACCAAAACACCACCTGGAGGCCATCCCAAAGACAATGCAGCCACTCCAGGAGAGTGGTTTGTGGTTCCACTTCCTGTAAAACCCCCACCAGGGCCTTCCCGGTATAAAACACCATCCATACCCTGTGACACCCTCCATTCACCCAAATTACTTTTACATTAAGATTATAGCTGCGATAATGCAAATATTTCACAACAAGCAAAGATGTCTCTGTTATACCTATAATCGAGTGAACAAATGCTTTTACGTGTTCTAGTGGCATAGGACACTTGGCCTTAGGAGATAACTAGATAACAGCTAGTTAAATTGGCATTCTAGCAAACATGATGACATGCGGTTTTGAATTCCCATTTTTAAAGCCTATCCTGGTCATAGTATAACTATAACTGAACTAAAAAAAGCTTTTTGTGTACGTGGTGCCGGAGGCTAGTGGCGCCAGACAGAGACACAAGGGTATCTTAGCAGCTAGATAGATAGAAAAAACCTGAATAGATGGAAAAAACCTGAATAAATGAGTCAAGGAAAATGAGGATGCAGATGCTTTCATACAGTATACAAGTAAGCAATTAACTTCTTATCATGCTCTGTCTGTATTTACAAACCCGATTCCAAAAAAGTTGGACACTGTACAAATTGTGAGTAAAGAAGGAATGGAATAATTTACAAATCTCATATAGATATAGATAACATATCGAATGTTGAAAGTGAGACATTTTGTAATTTCATGCCAAATATTGGCTCATTTTGGATTTCATGGGAGCTACACATTCCCAAAAAGTTTGGACAGGTAGCAATAAGAGGCCGGAAAAGTTAAATGTACACATAAGGAACAGCTGGAGGACCAATTAGCAACTAATTATGTCAATTGGCAACATGATTGGGTATAAAAAGAGCCTCTCAGAGTGGCAGTGTCTCTCAGAAGTCAAGATGGGCAGAGGATCACCAATTCCCCCAATGCTGTGGCGAAAAATAGTGGAGCAATATCAGAAAGGAGTTTCTCAGAGAAAGATTGCAAAGAGTTTGAAGTTATCATCATCATCTACAGTGCATAATATCTTCCAAAGATTCAGAGAATCTGGAACAATCTCTCTGCGTAAGGGTCAAGGCCGGAAAACCTTACTGGATGCCCGTGATCTTCGGGCCCTCAGACGGCATTGCATCACATACAGGAATGATACTGTAATGGAAATCACAACATGGGCTCAGGAATACTTCCAGAAAACATTGTTGGTGAACACAATCCACCGTGCCATTCGCCGTTGCCAGCTGAAACTCTATAGGTCAAAAAAGAAGCCGTATCTAAACAGGATCCAGAAGCACAGGAAAATTTTGGAAAACTGGGACACCATGTCATCCAGACCAAAGAGGACAAGGACAACCCAAGTTGTTATCAGCACTCAGTTCAGAAGCCTGCATCTCTGATAGTATGGGGTTGCATGAGTGCGTGTGGCATGGGCAGCCTACACATCTGGAAAGGCACCATCAATGTTGACAGTTATATCCAAGTTCTAGAACAACATATGCTCCCATCCAGAAGTCGTCTCTTTCAGGGAAGACCTTGCATTTTCCAACATGACAATGCCAGACCACATACTGCATCAATTACAATGTCATGGCTGCATAGAAGAAGGATCCGGATACTGAAATGGCCAGCCTGCAGTCCAGATCTTTCACCCCATAGAAAACATTCGGCGCATCATAAAGAGGAAGGTGCGACAAAGAAGACCTAAGACAGTTGAGCAACTAGAAGCCTGTATTAGACAAGAATGGGACAACATTCCAATTCATAAACTTGAGCAACTTGTCTCCTCAGTCCCCAGACGTATGCAGTCTGTTATAAAAAGAAGAGGGGATGCCACACAGTGGTAAACATGTCCAAACTAAACATGGAGAAGCTGCTTTTAGCAGTAATGCTGCATACAACTGGAATAACCAACCAGAAGATCTTAGATGTGCCCCAAACGTATATATTTTTTTAATCCAGGTTAAAAACACTTCTCTTTTCACGCGCCTATGACTGACTATGATTTGTCCCCCCATACATCACTGTAAACATAACTATGTAATTTAAATAATATTAATAACACACAATGAAAGCACTTGCGCTGATTATAGACACTTAATAGTGCGTTTTTATGTTTCAAAAGATGGTGACCCCCAACCTTTGCCTCACAATGGTTTTATCCATTGCGCACCTTCCCCCACCCCAATGTATATTTAAGTTACATTTATTCATTAATGTTGCGATGTATCCAGTCAACATTTGGACTGCAAAAGATGGCCTATAGCACATTTCTTATAAAGAGTATCCGTCAACCATCAAGTAGTGAATTCCACTTATAAGAGCTGATGGGGCCTTCGGCTTTGGTGGTAGCTTGCTGGCAACAGCTCCTTGACCCGTGTGCATGCTAATATAAAGAAAATACTTCCACAGAACTCCACATAGTTAAGAATAACAAAATGTATGGTGTTTATTCCACTTGCTTCACAGTTAACAGAGCATGTTAAAGAAATCTTTTTAGACAAAGTAATTTTTAGACAAAGACAAAGTAATTCCTGCATATAACTAATGCAACAACAGTAAGAAAACTGTGTTGCTTCGCTGTTTGAAACCCCAGACACCAACTTTGTTACAGCAGAACACACAGCTATTAAGTCCAATCACCACCTATCTTAAAGTGATGGTAACTTAATATGAAAGATATTTTTTAGCAATCATACATCAATCATAGTCTCCTACCATTGCAGAAAAATGTCAGAAATTATGATGAAAATAATTGGACAACAATTTATACCCAGTATTTAGTATATACGGTAGTGATACTCTTTACTGTGCACTCATACCCAATATAAAACAATCGCACACCTCTACAGGTGCTTTGGCTCCCAAACCACTGTATGCATTGTAATTTCATGTAATTGTCCCCTCAAAAGTTGATATCAGATTTTTGTCCCTGCTTGGGTGTCTCTTGCATAGTCTGTTCAGTACTTTCTAAATCTTAAAATGTTGTTCTTTCAACATCTGTATATATGCACTGAACAAAATTATAAACGCAACACTTGTTTTTGCCCCCATTTATCCTGAGCTGAACTCAAAGATCTAAGAATTTCTCTATGTACACAAAATGCCTATTTCTCTCAAATATTGTTCACAAATCTGTCCAAATCTCTATTAGTGAGCATTTCTCCTTTGCCGAGATAATCCATACACCTCATAGGTGCGGCATATCAAGATGCCTTAGGCTGGCCACAATAAAGGCCACTCTAAAATGTGCTGTTTCATCACACAACACAATGCCAAAGATGTTGCAAGTTTCGAGCGAGTGTGCAATTGGCATTGAGCGTCCTTGTTTGCAGCACTTTATATAACTGGGCAGTTGTGTACATTGTGTAACAAAACTATGGTCAGTTTGGACCATGGCGGTTTGCTATCTACGGTAACATGCAGCAGTTCTGACTCCTACAACTCGCTCAATTGACAGATTATTTAACCCATTCTTAAATCAAGTTCAGAATAAACCGAGATGTTTGTCCCAAATACAGTGTTTTACATTTCTATTTAAGACCAGCTTATTGCTGATCACCCACTCTATAAGTGACTGAAGCTAATGGTTGTAGTTATTTATTTTCTGTTGTAGCTGGCATGTATAATGCTGAGTCATCAGCATTCATAGACACACAGGCTTTACTGAGGGTCATTGGAAGGTCATTAGTAAATACACAAAACAAAAAAGATAACTCACCCCACTCAACCTGTTTTACATTAGAGAGGCTCCAATGAAAAAAATAACTTTGCATTAGAAAGTTTACTCTGATCATAACCTTCTGCTGAAAAAAAACAATTTAATGACACTATCTGCAATAATATTGACAATGAAATCAAAAGCTACAATCAAGTCTAAAATATAATATTTTTTACCAGAGTAATATATAATAGTAATATTTTCAAAAGGAGTACAGATTAGCAACATACTCATCACTGTCCATTCTGCTAAGCAAAGAAATACACTACAAGCATGAACAAATGTAATATTATGTAGTTTATAGTTATGCAATATCTCTGAAGCCAAACTAGGACAGAGGTCATGTCGGCAGGCACACACAAACACATGCACACAAACACAATACTGCTTGTGTAGGTCTACCAATCCCTAGTCTTACGAGGCCAAACCTCCAAATCTTGTCAGGAGTGGTCTATGAGGCTAACCATTTCCTAATTCATCATTACCACGATATGTTATTCAGCATGGTGCTCAGTAAATGTCATATGAAGAGATTAAAAATGTTCTGTAGACATTTAAGCTAAACCAAATAAGCACATATTCCACTTTTAGGCCTCAATCCATGTAGGTATATAGAAATTATGGGTAATGACAATTCAGTGGATCTGGTGGTTATAGATGTTTTACTTCTTAATGGGCCATAAACTGTTCTCGGTTAATTACACTTCAGTGAAACAACATGTCTTTGATCTTCCAAATGTCCTAATACCTAGCCTTTTCACAGTCTGTACCATATAGTAGATGAAAGGACACAAAATGGGAGGTCTCTCTATACAGTTAGGTCTGGAAATATTTGGACACTGACACAATTTTCATAATTTTGGCTCGGTATGCCACCACAATGGATTTGAAATGAAACAACCGAGATGTGATTGAAGTGCAGACTTTCAGCTTTAATTCAAGGGTTTGAACAAAAATACCATATGAAATGTTTAGGAATTGCAACCATTTTCATACACAGTCTATTTCAGGGGCTCAAAGGTAATTGGACAAATTAAAATAATAAATAAAAAGTAAATGTTTAATACTTTGTTGAGAATCCTTTGCAGGCAATGACTGCTTGATGTCCGGAACGCATGGACATCGCCAAACACTTGGTTTCCTCCTTTGTGATGCTTTGCCAGGCCGTTACTGCAGCTGCTATCAGTTGTTGTTTTTTCGTGGGTCTTTCTTCCTTAAGTTTTGTCTCCAGCAATTGAAATGCATGCTCAATTGGGTTGAGATCAGGTGATTGCAGATTATTCCACTTCTTTGCCTTAAAAAAACCCCTGGGTTGCTTTTACAGTATGTTTTGGGTCAAAATCCATCTGTAAAGTGAAGCTTCACTGAATTTGGATGAATCTGAGCAGACAATATATCCCTACATACTTCAGAATTCATCCGGCTGCTTCTGTCTCCCATCACATTACCAAAAAACACTTGTGACCCAGTGCCATTGGAAGCCATGCATGCCCATGCCCCCTCTGCAGTATTTTACAGATGTGGTGTGCTTCAGGTCATGAATCATTCCAAGCCTTCTCCATCCTTTTTTCTTCCCATCATTCTGGTACAGGTTGATCTTAGTTTCATCTGTCCAAAAAACGCTGTTTCAGAAATGGCCTGGATTTTTTGCGCCTAGTAGTGAACCCTCTGTACTTGCTCTCTTGAAGTCTTCTCTTTATAGTAGACTTGGATAATGATATGTCTACCTCCTGGAGAGTGTTCTTCACTTGGCTGGATGGTGTGAAGGGGTTTTTCTTTACCATTGATAGAATCCTACGATCATCCAACCACTGTAGTCTTCCATGGACGTCCAGGCCTTTTTGTGTTGCAGAGCTCACCAGTTATTTTCACCAAACTGTTGATTTGGCCACTCCTAATGTTCCTGCTATTTTGTTTGACCGCATGTGGTGGGTTCACAGCAACAGCTTCCAAATGTGAACTCCAGAACTTTTACCTGCTTAATTGATGAAAAAATAACAGGAAGGAATAGCCCACATCTGTCCATGAAACAGCTTTTGAATCAATTGTCCAATTACTTTTGGTCCCTTGAAAAAGAGGGGGCTACATATTGAAGAGCTGTAATTCCTAAACTCTTCCACCAATTTGGATGTGAATACTCTCAAATTGAAGCTGAGAGACTGCACTTTAAGTTCATATTCATTATTTAACTGCAATGTAAAAAGAATGTAAACAAATAAAAATGTTAAAAAAGAAAACTGTACTTTTCTGGCAGCTGGGGTGCATTTTCTCCCCAAAAAAGTATCCCTTTTATTGCTGTCATCAAAAGATTTCAAAAATTTGTTCTTCAAGTTTAATGCATTTATACATCAGCTATTTGTATTTTGATGACTCACGCCTTACCAACTACTACCAGACACAATGTTAGCAGAAATATGCTAAAGTCAGAGAACCAAAAGTATATCACATAAAGCAGCAAATCACACCAAATAGAATTGTCTTCTTTTCCATGGTTGGCACACAAATACAACCATAATGCCCAAAAAACATTCCCCAAAAAAGGGAATGTACATAAAGAACAAGACAGCAAAAAAGCTTCATATCAATTACAACAAACATAAACATTAACAAAATAAACTGCCACAAAGCATGCTGGGATATCAATAATAAAACATAAATACTCCATATTTAGAGATTTTTCTTTTTGCAAACTGTGAATCAAAGTTTGTGGAAAAACAGATAATTATTGTGTTTCCTGATAAAATACTTTACCAGTTATTTTACAGGACAAATGTTGAATGAAGGTTTTAATTTGAAATGTAAACATAATTTTACTGTCATTCTGAAATACAGAGTATTACATGAACATTTTAAAGTAAATTACAATAAAATAACATTTATTTTTTACAGTGTGTAGCTTGAATTCATTTTGGTAAACAGCCAAAATAACAACACTTGTTTCAGTGTTCAATTATTTCCAGACCTAACTTGCATATCACTCCTTTCCATATTAAGTTCACTGATTTGTGGATTGAGGATTTGAGTAGTCCTCTGCAATATGTACAGGCATGTTGCCAATAGGCGGAACGCACAAATACAGAATTTGTCTACAACAGAAAAATGTTGTGATATTTGCAGAGGTTTTGTCTCTCACCTTGGAGCTGTCATCATGGGAACGCTGATAGCGTTTCCAGCGACACCCATAGATCCCAGTGAGGAAGGACAAGCAAAGCTGCTTTTCATAGACCTGCTGCAAGGGTTGGTGCTTCACCATGCTCCTTCAGCCTCGGTTTGCCACTGGTCCGCTAGCATCCCCCACCAAACAGGGAACCCTGAGGGAGAAGAAATAGTCAGAAATATTATTATATATTAATATATTATTATATTTCAAGAATATAAAAGTACTTTCCAGAGGTCTCCTGTACCTCAGTTGGTAGAGCAGTGTTTCCCAATCCTGGTCCTTGGGACCCCAGGGGGTACACATCCCCAAGGGGTACACATCCCTAGCACTCACACCCCTAATTCAAATTAAAGACCTAATGATAGGTTGATTACGGCAACCAAATGGTAAGTGGTAGAGAAAACATTTTAATCAGGTGGGTGAGTGGGAAAAAACTAAAATGTTAACACCTTGGGGCCCCCAGGACCAGGATTGGGAAACAGTGCGGTAGAGCATTGCGCTTGCAACACCAGAAGTTGTAGGTTTGATTCCCATGGATGACCAGAATAAAAATTTATGAAATCACTATTGTTCACTCCGGATAAGGGTGCCAGCTAAATTACTAAAATGTAGTAATTAATTACCATTTCCAGTCCAGCATCAGTAAAATAACTTTATTGTGATTGTTGTCAGGAATTACAGAAACCCAACAAAATCTAAATAATTGTCATGAATATTCTTGCAAAAACATCCCATTCATCTCATTCTTCAAATATTAGTTGTCTTGGTTGTATTTAAAACGTTCCTTTGGCAAAAATAGTTTTTCCATAACCCTTTGGAGAATAGTTGGATACTTATGTTACTTTGTCATCCGTTTTATTATTCTATGGTTAAATACTTAATTTTATAGCAATTTACACAGAAGTACAACAGCAACATAAAGTAAAAACAATAAATTGCACCATGACCCATGTCATGGCATGGGCATGCATGCATTTGTTTTTTGACTTGCAATTCAAAGACAGCTTGAAATGAATGCTGCAAGTCTTGTTTTGTTATAGGAAGCAGCAACATCCCCATTGCTGTACTTATAACTCACTAATTAGCAAGAAATATCAACAAATGTGCGGCACGTACAGCATTTCTTTGATCATAGCTCTGTTCTAAAATGAGCTTGGGCCACTCCAGTCTGCTTGCTGTCTCCGTCCCACCGAGGGTTTGCTCAAAAGATGTATAAATAGAAACAAGCGTGTGTGTAAGCGTCTATGTGTACAGTATGGGGACAATAAACATTACAAGTTAGGTTTAGGGTTACACCAAGTGTTTTTACACAGCTATAGGGTTCTAAAGCTGTCTTTAACTGGATGTCAAAGATCTTTTATCTTAGGCCATATTTTCTGACTACAGTAGCTCTATACCTTAAAAATTGCATTGTCTTGAATTATCTTCTTCACTGGATTTCTCTAAATGTATAATTATCAAAAACACAGGTGAGCTTATCAGTGGCCCATATTCTAAATGCCAACATCCAAGTTGCTTGATGAGTATTCTTGTAAGTGTTATCACCTCAATATCTGTGTTTTGAGTGTAAGAACTGCAAAGGATTGATTTTGTTTTGACAACATGGTGATCATTGTGGTTTACAAAGACGGTTGTGTGTAGGACTACAAAAAAAGGTTTAATGAAACAGAAATAGTAACGCTTGTGGGTCATCAGCACAGTGCTTTTTAAATGAGAAACCATTTATTTAGTGTTAACATTATCAAATACAAAAGTTGTTATTAAAGACCAACAACATTGTGCTCTAAAATGTCCTAATACTTGACACAGTCCACAATGCCATAAATCTTAACAAGGTTCCGTGACCTGTGGATGCACAGCCACCCCACAACATCACATAACCACCACCATACTTGTTTTTTGTTTCTGCACAATCATCTCTTTTTACACTAAACACGTAATTGCGCCGAAAAAGCACTACTTTTGTGATCACAGAATTCAGTTCCAATGACCTTAATTAAACTCCAGGGCCTCATGTCTTGATGATAGCAGATGCTTCCATTTGGCAAGGCATCCAAATTGCTTGTTGGCAGTAGGGATGCAACAGTACACGATATGTTATCGAACCGTTCGGTACGCCCCTTACAGTTCAATACGCACACGTGAACCATAGAGTTATGTAATGCCAGTGATTTTCCTATAATTTCCAAAACATGCTTATACACGCACATTGCAGATTCAGACCCACAGAACCAGATGTGCAGCTTCTGAACAAGTAAGGCAGGCAACTGCTTGGGGCCCCAGGCCGTTAGGGGTCTTCTGAGGGCTGACAAGTTTGCTCCACAACAAAGTCTTAAAATGTGGCAATCGTAGGGACCGCAATCCCCTCCCCCTTAAGCTCTTATGTCCATCAAAATTTAGAGTATGTCCTGTATGTATGTCGGATGTCCTGTACGTATTTTTTCATAATTGACGTACATGTGCTTTCGCAAGGCAATAAGGTTGGAAGCAGGGAGATTATTTTGGCAGTCTCTAGAGAACCTGCTTCCTACGACCAAAGTGCATATTGCTACCGGGACATCAATTCCAAAAATGCTGCTTGGAGCAGGCTTGCTACTAGTTATAACTGCGCAGTTGAATGAGATACTATAATTGTGGAATATAGGTGCTGGTGATTCAGCTAAGTTAGAGCAGAATGGTTCGCATTGTAGTTATACAATGATAGCTGACTTTTGTTGTTAGCTATCTGCAGCACTTAATTAGTTTTTTGAATTGGTTAGGTACTGTAGCCACATTTTGCTTGACCAATGATTTTACATTGTAAATAATATAACATTTGATAAACCTGCCATTTTTTTATTAGTTGGCTATGGTCATGCTATGTGCAACACTTTGCCACATACTCCTTTCATTGGGAACTTCCGTCTTACCACCACAAGTTGAAAATATTGAATGCATGCGTTACACCAAACACACAGCAATGGGCTTCACAACCGCTTCCGCATTCAACTTAATGCTGCTCCTACATTTCCGGTTGTGCCTCTCCGTTATTAAAATAATGGTACTCTTTAATTCAAGGTGTTTACAAGAGTTGCCTAAAATGAACAATGTCAATCGTATTTGCAAGATGATTTGCAAGGCTCCAGCTAGCAAGTTGGAGAAATGATTTAAGATGTATGTATCGACATACATAAATTATTACGTAGTCATTTTCATGAAATGACATCCAGTGAAGCTGGTTCGGGGACTGCACAGTAGTCATGTTCCAGACTAATGATAAATCTCAAATTGCATCCTAAAAGTACGTACTGTTTAGTATATAGTAAGCTAGTATTCCCATATTAGGACCGATTGGGACATACTACCTGTCATACAACTGTGTCTCAACATTAGATCGTCACTCATTAACATAACGGCAAGTTTGAATATTTAGCTAGACACCATCAAGCATGGTGACTAACGTTTCTTATGAAGTTGAATGACTTATTAGCCAGTAATTGGCCTACTAGAGTCTTACTACTTGGAATAGTCATAGGAATTGAGCAATTGCGAGTGAGACTGAAGACGAACTTTACACTGCTATTTCATTTCATGCCACAACAACGTTATTTTTTCCTTCATTCGTCAATGACATTGATTCACTAACTAGGTGACGATAACTGACCTTTTCATCAGGTATAAAGGGAGAATTGTGGAAAGCCCTCCTCTTTTACTGCGCAATTATTGGAATCAGGTGTACTAAACTAGAGTTGGCGAGAAAATCTAGAGTACATCTCCAGGAACAGAGCTGGGCAGCCCTGACCTAGCTGGTCTTTGGTGAAATGCCTGCTACATCATTTAGATTGGACTGTAATACAGTGAAATACACCGGCATATTTGCACCACCCACTGCTTCTTCAGCTCAACGTCAAGCTGGAAGTAATGTATACTAATAACCCCATTGATGTGAATTGATGCGGTGCACAGAGGTACAGAGCAATGTTCTGAATATTTCTTTACCTATTTCTTAAAAAATACATTATTAAATATATTTTTCTGTGTCACAATAGTTTATTTATCTAGCTAAACATGCCCCGTCAGACGAATATATACAACTAACACGTGCCGGAAACAGGCGAGCGGTATTACTGTAAAGGGGAAGCACGTCACCACTATCAGTGCAAGTAATCCATGCAGCATTGCATTTGAAACGTACCTTTTCCAATTGCTTTATTGGTGATTAATGATTTCTGGCGCAACATAGCGAGTTTGATGGTGAACATCAGGCGTTAAATAACCAATAGACGATTTGCAATGTCAGAGGGAAACCTCCTTTAAGGTGCACCATAGGGTATCTGCTGGTTTCAGGAAGTTAAATTAAAGACGTTTTGAGGCTTTTCTCTGCATTTCTGTGTTTCTCACACTTCATATGGGATTCCACAAAATTAATCCCAATTAATGTGCCAAATTTGAATGACTTCTTTCAACAAAAGAAAAATATGTCTTCCCAATTTCAACCACAAAGCAAAGTTGGTGTTGTCCAACAATTTCTGATTGAATTTTCAAATCGTTAGTTACCGGGACTCAGGGCATATAACGTTAGTTACTAGGAATGTAACTCCGGTTACATGAGTGGAGCGGAGACCCCTAGAGGGGCTTTAGCACCTAGTGGTTTACCCTGGCCACGTCCACGGTCGTACTGAAAACTCATTATGCAATATGTGACAGGCACGCCTGCCCCAATATAGGACCCGTGAGGCCAGAGAACGCCCTCCTGAGTTAATTCAGCATAACACGTAGGACGGCAGGGCAACAGGTCTAGGGGGCTCCGCTCCACTCCACTCATATAGCTGGAGTTACATTCCTGGTAACTAACTTTATATGTCGTAGAGCTCCGCCCCCTAGAGGGGTTTTAGCTCCTAGTGGTTCACGGTGGAACGAGCGAGCCAAAGATGTACTCCCTGCCGGACCACCAGTAAGGCTCGCAGGGTCCAGTAGAACCCTTCCCCTAAAACTCCAAGACAAAACATCCTCGATAACTGACAAGGTCAGAAAGGGATGATCAAATGCGTTAATGATGGAATCCCCCTTCAGAGCAGGCACATGAACACATATCCTTTCTCCCTGGGGTGGCCTGTTTAGCTAAAGCGAAAGGGAAACGTATCCGTTCCACATAAGCACAACAAAAAACATTCATGCACCACACATCAAGAGATGAGGGGCATGGGAATACAAAAAACTAAATGAGGAATGCCCCAAGGAGGAGCCAAACCCACACCAAGTGTATTGGTTGGCAGTGACAATACCCATGAACCAAGCAGGCTAAAGGATTCTGTACTGTTATGGAAAAGGTAGAATCAAGGCAAAATTCAGAGATCTAGGGCGGCAGCATTGAGAACCGACTGAACATGGGATGACGGAGACACGTCCAGTAAATAGAAACGCACGAACGTTGAAGGCGATGACCACGATGACAAAGCGCAAATGTCATCCACCCTGACCCTGTGGAAAAGGGCAGAGGAGGCAGCAACACCGAGCGTGGAGTGTGCATCGAGACCCTCTGGAACAACAGATCCAGATACCCCATAGGCCAAAGTGATGCAGTCGCAAAGCCAGTGGGAGAGACGCTGCTTAGAAAGCGGACGAACCAACCGGGAATGCGAATAGCAAATAAACAGCCAAAGAGTCATTCTGATAGACCTGGTGCGCTCTGCGTAAAGGGCGAGAGCGCGTACCGGGCATATTCCAGCGAGAGGAATACAATTTGGACGTAGACGCTGCCCTAGCAGCCTGGATGGTGCGGACAAACCTCTATTCAGAAGCCTGTCCTGCTCAGGAGCCAGACCCTGAGAGTTCTTGACAGCGTTGAAGGGTGTAGAATCCAGCTCTCCGCTTGGGGCAGTGCATCCTGTCTGAGCGGAACCGATCCCGGGCAGTCCCCCTGCAACTGGATCATCTCTGGATTCCAGATAGCCGCAGGGCGATCGGGTGCCACCAGGATGACTCGAAGCCCTTCCGTCTTGATCCGAGCCAGCAGACGCGCTATGCAGCACTGCGGGGGAAACGAGTAAAGGAGGCCCCGAGGCCAGGGGTGGTTCGCGAATGCGTCCACCCCCAGAGGGGGCGATTCATCCGGGACAGGGAAAACCATAGGTGACAGTGTGAGTTCTGTCTGGACGCGAATAGGTCCACCCTGGGCTTCCCCAAACCTCTGCCAGATGAGAGAGACGATGTCTGGGGGGAGACGCTACTCGTCGTGATGAAGGCCACCACGAGACACCATGTCCGCTCCCACATTTAGACGGCCCGGAAACTGAGTCGCAGTCAGGGAGCGGAGGTGGGCATGCACCCATAGCCAAAGACGTGTCGCAGATCGGTGAGAGCAGGAGAGCTGATCCCCCCTTGGCGAGTGATGTATGCGACCGTAGCCCGGTTGTCCGAGCGAACCAGGACATTGCGGCCCTTGACTAGGTCCGAGAAGTGCGTCTGCACCAATAAGACCGTGTCCAGTTCCAGCAGGTTGATGTGGCGAAGGCCGGGAGGCCACATGCCTCCAACAGCCTGACCCCGGCACACACCGCCCCATCCGTGGAGAGAGGCGTCTGTGAAAACCTGAACACATTCTGACACCCTGCCCAGAGGAGTGCCCTGAAAGATCACCAAAGGGTCCCTCCAATAGTCCAGGTCCCCTCGTAGGTGAGCTGGCAGAGACAAAGTCCGATTTTGATGATGTACTGGGTCGACCCGCTGGCGAGTGAACCAGGCCTGTAGGCTGGGCATGTGCAGTAGGCCCAAAGGGACTACCATGTGCGCTGCGACCATCATACCCAACAGAAACATGATGGCTTGAACCAGGCGCCTGCAGGGCGGCTGGCACAGGTTGAGGGCAGAGAGCAGAAATGCGTGCCCTCAACGTGCGTGTGTCCATGACCAGACCCAGGTAAGAAACCTGCTGGGCTGGCCTCGGCACGCTCTTCTTCCATTTCACAGTGAGACATAATCGCGTGAGAAGGGACACCACTCGGACAGTGTGTATACTGGCCAATTCCAGAGAAGCCCCCACGGTAACATCTGTAACATCAAGTGAACTCTCAGGAGAGAGAGGAACCCGACATTTGCATACGCAAACGTTTCACTGATGGCGAGTGAATGTAAACACAGACATACCGGGACTGGCAGGCAGCGGAATAAGAGATGCCTCTGAACCCGCTAGCTGGCACTGCCATCAGAAGAGGCGGCAGCCGAAGAGGCGGCAGCAGAGACTTGGCGGCGCTGACGTCACTTAGCAGAGGAGCCCGGGCGATGAGCAGAGGATCGTGAGACCGAGTGGGTAGAGCAGCTAGCCAGGAGGAGGTAGTGAGATAATTCCTTCTGTCCCTCGTCTGCCTTCTTGAAGGAAGCTATGGCAGCATGAATGGCATCGCCGAATAAGCCCCCCTGGGAGAGAGGTGCGTTCAGTAGGGGTGCGCGATCGGCGTCGCGTATGGAGGATAAAGACAGCCACAGGTGAAGGTGTCAGACCACAAAAGAAGCCACTGTGCGTCCGGCACAAACCGTCTGGGCCTGGTTAAGGTGGAGGATAGCCTTCAGATTAGCCGCTACCTCTTAGAAGTTACGTGACGACAGAGTAGGTGAATGGTCTAAAATATGGAAGGCCGCTGACGCGAGGAGGGCAACGTTGTTCGCCGCGGCCAGGGCCTGTGATCCCAGGACATAAACGTTATCCCATAGCTGCCCCGTGTAGCGGTCCTTGGTGGATGGCAAAGCAGGCTTCTTCCCCGACCAGCCCAAGGAAGGCAGGAAATGCACGGCCAGCTCGGGCTCTAAAGGAGGGATGGCCGAGCTGATGGGAGTTTGCCTACCATAGACCGTGGTGAAGGGTGGCGGAAGCTGGAGCGGACCAGGAACCCTCGGCGAAGGTTTTAAAACCACGGACCTTAGGCGCAGGGGAGTCCACTGGTTTAACACATTCTGCCCAGGACCTGAAGGACGTGTCGGAAGGTTCCTTCGGCGCAGGCAGAGGGGGCAGGGGCAGCTGAATACGTAGAGCTGCCCTCACAATCATGCCCGCAAACTCCACGCGGAGAGAGGGCGGGCGGAGAGAAGCAGCAGATGAGAGGTCGTCCTCCGGTTCTCCCCGGAGAGAGGGAGAAACGTAAGAAGGGTAAACTAAGTAGTCTGCAAGCATTGCTTAGCAACTGTCGGCTACCTGAGTGGAAAACTTTCTAACACGGTAAAGTCATTCCTATCGTTACCGTGACTCACAAACCGCATCACGTACCAAACAGCGGGCCCACTGTACCGTTGCGTCCCTAGTAAACAATAGATCCAAGTGTTCAGATATTACAAAGCGCATAGGTGAATCAATATTCAGGAAGTGGAAACTGCATCTCACTACACAGGTACTGCCAAGAAAAGTCTGTCCATCAAAAAATCTGTGTTCAAACAAGAGGGAGACTTGGGACTATCACAGAGAGACCAACAAACTCTACAAAACTACAGAGTGGCTGGGAGTGGAGTAATTGTGCACCATTCAACCATGCCCAGAGCTCTGTCTAACACTGGCATGCATTGGCATGTGGCAAGAAAGAAGCCATTAGTCAAACAGTAAAATCTGAAAACACATCTGGAGTTTGCCAGAGAGCATTAGTGACACAGCTGCAATGTGGGAAAAGGTTAAAATTGAAGGAATAATGGATAGAGCAAAGTGCACGGAGATACAAAATAACCTGTTTCAGTCCACAAAAAACTCACCTTTCAGCAGGACCATGATCACCAGCACAAGGCCAATGCAACATTGGAGCGTCTCTAAGAAAAGGTTAATATCCTATAGTAAATTTGTCAAAGTCCTGATCTTAATCCCTTTGGCATTATTTGAAAATTGCATCCCACAAGCACTGTCCAACCAACCGGGACAACCTGGAGCAATTGTACATGAAAGAGGAATGGGCCAAAATCAGTCCAATCACTGTGTGCAAATCTGGTGCATACCAAATGACTGGAAGCAACATACTTCCCAACATGAAACCAATATCAAGTTTCAATGCACCATTTTTTATTAAGTAAACTGAGAAATGTTCAATTTTTTTCTGAGCTTGTTTGCTAATCTTTACCAAGGGAGCCAGTTGTTGTAGAGAGCACTGTATATTTTGTTATTGCTGTAGGACTGAACTGCATCATCCAGTCTCTGGCAAGTCATCCTATGGCAAACCATCCCTCTGAGAGTCAAGGCCATGTCTAACTGGACAGAAAAAACTAATCAATATCCTTGCAATTCAATCCATCACACTCAACTCTAACCTCAGCATCCAGAACTAAATCCGCTGAGGCAGTCATAGGAGTACACAAAATCACGTGAGGCACTTCAAACATTCAACAAAAGTATTGATTACAGTATGTAAAACAGAGCACTACTACTCTATTATGTTTCACCCTCTCTTCTAGAGAGTGAAACACAATAGCTTTCATAGCTGTGGATTAAAAGTGCATGTCTACACACATTCAACTTATCCAGTTCATTGTCTGGGAACACTAAAACAAACCAACCAGTCTTCCTACAGTAAACAAACTCCACAGGACAGGACAATACTGGCCTAATGTGACAATAGCCTACACAGACTGAAATGGCAAAATCTAAGATCTATATTGAAACAGTATGGAATCCATATTAAACAAAAACATTCAACATCAGTAATATTACAACATTGAGTTGTCACATATGTGAATAACGGGGGGAAAAACTAGACTGAAATGTTCAAATCCCCCTGTGACCTCAGTTAAGTAGGGGGATTTTTCTGACCATTATTGCATTGACAGCAAATGAATCTAGCTTAATGTACTAAAATTTCACTCAAATCTATTACCATGCAAGACTAGGCAAGAAAGCACAAAATACTGACCGGTTCTTTTACTCACACCAACGAACCTGGAGTGTGTCAGTGTACTTCAATTCAATGAATAGCTGTCAGATGACAAGAGCTGTGACAAGAGCATATTACCTTGATAATGTTCGAAAGTGACCATTGCATTTCCCTCATTACTTTCCAATTCCAATTTTCAGAATAGAGATTTCGAAAGTATGATTGAAAATGTGCAGCAGTTTGATCTCCTCAGCTCAGCTGTGTTTGTGTACAACTACTGTGTCAGGTCCACAGTTTCCATGACGCTGGGGCCAGCTCACTATCAGCCTTTCATAGATCGAGCCAAAAAGGAAAACACACCACCAGTTTTTAGCCTAATAGAGTATATTATGATTTTAAAGCCATTGCTGCACTTCTACAGCAATTATCCACAGATAGACAGTACAATATATATTACATTATTATACATTCTAGCAATTATTCTACACAATAAATTTCAAAGGACGTTACGTTTGATTGTGTCAATTATTGTCTGATATAGACGAGTGACAAATCAAATTAAAGGAAAAACCTTAATAAATAATGATGGTGCTTACATACTTGTGTACCGTATTATACAATAATGCAATTATCATCCTATCATGCTCAGTGGCATGTATAAAAATGCTGAGCAGGCCCAGGTTTTCCTACTTACAAAGCATGTAGATGTCTGTGATTTTTTTTAATCATAGGTACACTTAAACTGTGAGAGACGGAATCTAAAACAAAAATCCATAAAATCACATTGTATGATTTTTATATAATTAATTTGCATTTTATTGCATCTGCATGATAGCAGTGTTCTGGAGTTGGCCCCTCAGACAAAAGCAGATGTGAAAATTCCAGGGATCAGCAGAATCACATATAATAATCCTCAGATTCTATGAATGAATGCCTATCAGAAGGCCTTTATCGATCCCTGACATTTATCCAGGTTCCTACATCACTCGTTCATTCACTCATGAATAATGAGTTTTCATTATATAAATGTACTCATTAGCTTCTCATCAAATTGATGGCAGGGCATTTTACATTTACTGCCAGTGCACTCATCATCGTTAAAATGGTTCAGATATGACCCATATGTCTAATCAAGCACTGATGAGACGGCTGGTGCCATAATATCCTTTGCTGACACTGTGTTATGTCCCTGACTTTATCAGGCGGTGGAAGTATAATGACCTGGTTAAGACAGTCCAGAAGTATCTATTCAAACACAAATCACATTTTTATTTTCTCTTATATTAATCTTCAAAAAGGAAACCAAACCAGAGGACCAAAAAATAGCAACCCAGGGATGTTTCTTGCCAAGGTACCAAATTAATAAATGTCTTTATTTGAATTTAACTGTTAGTCTTTGGCATGGGAGATATGTATTGGGAAAAACTTCACATGAAGTTGCCCTTCTGCAATATGTAACTATGGTAACCATAATATAATTACTCAGCTGTCTGCCTACACCATAATTGCAGAAGTGCTGCATAAAACAATAATTAAACTAGAATTACAGTAACAATCACAGCTTTCAGCCATTATGCAAGTGCATTTCTTCAGAATTTACATTTTAAAACACAATCCTAATGTGCTGTCATTTTGTTCAGGTCATAAAACATCAAACAACATCGGTGACGTAGCAGGCTATATGAACACCACTTTTACAACTATTGGCAGAAATCATACAGAAATTCCATGATCCATGTTAAACTTGAGCAACTTCATTTTAAGTGTGACCGGATGATTAAGGCTAATGAGACATTAGACATTTTACAGTGAGGTACTCGCGGTCTTCTATAAAACTGTCCAGTTCCGTTGCCAATTAACACGCTTTCATATGAACAATGAATCCATATAACAACATACCCAGTTAAACCAAATTTAAATAACAGTGTAGTCACCATGGTTTTATGCAGGTAATACACAGGAGTCTATGTGACAGTGATCGGATTACATGCAGCGTAATCCTTTAATTTGCTCACAATGTCAACACTCACCTTCCTTCCACGACTGTATTTTCTTCTCCAAAGCAAATGTCATAAAAACAGTCCCTGTCTATCAAAGCTAAATCCCCATTGCCGTGATATTTTACCAATACCTGCTTCCTCTAAAGTTTTTACAAATTCGTCCGATTTCAAGTAAGTTTCTGGTTTTAAGTTGTCGGCAAACCATCTAATGTATCAACTTAACCCACATCTATACCACAATGTTAACTATATTTTAAACAATGACTGTAGTTAATATTCCAAAACTCCCCAAAAATTACTTGCAGAAATCAGAGTCACGGAAGGTTTAATTTACGCACTTCGCAGTACAGGACAACCGTAATCCGGTCGACACCGTGTGGGTGGAGCTGTGATTTAGACCTACCCTCCGTCCTTCTCCAGTTCACCATAGCCTAGAGCGTGCAATAAACATAGAGATGGATAGACGATTAACTTGGATATGACGCATTTCTGAAATGACATCGCCCTGAATGGTTTATATCATTTTAAAGTAGTGCATTGGCGTAGTTTTATATAGGGACTGTAGGGACAGGTCCCTACCAAAGCCACGGAAGCTCGAATTGTCCCTACCAAAAAATTTTGTTTTTGAATTATAATTCAGTTTTTTTTTTTGGAAATATAAGTATAGCTTGCGTATGCGAAACAGCTGTTACGCCTGATGTCCACCAGATAGGTCAAAGGTTAGAGGAAGTTATTTGTCATATGTATTTCTTCGTACTTGACGCACATGTGCTTTCACTATATGGTTGGAAGCAGGGAGGAGATTATTTTGCACTCTAGTCTAGAGAACCTGCACTATACGAGCAAAGTGCATAAGGCCTAATGCCACCGGGACGTCAACTTCAAAAATGCTGCCTGGAGCAGGGTTGCTACAGGGTTGCTACTACTCTGCACAGTTGATTGAGATAGTCCGCTATAATTTGAGATCTCCCCAGAGAGGCTTAATGATATTAAAGTCAGGAGACTGTGATGGCCACTCCAGAACCTACACCTTTTTCTGCTGCATCCACTGGAGGGTCAACTTGGCCTTGTGCATAGGGTAACTTGTTGTGCTGGAAAGTCCAAGAGCGTCCAATGCGCAGCTTTCGTGCAGAAGAATGCAAATTGCCTGCCAGTATTTTCTGATAGCATGCAGCATTTATCTTTCCATCAATTTCCACAAGATTCCCCATGCCTTAAGAGCTCACACACCCCAAAGACATTTGTATTCTGTTCACTATAGGCCTTTATGGTTGTGATCATAAAGCTCTAGTTTGGTCTTGTCACTCCAAATTACAGTGTGCCAGAAGCTGTGAGGGGTGTCAAGGTGTTGTCGGCATATTTTTTTCTGGTAACTCGACCATGCAGCAAATTTTTTTTAAATATCGTCATATTGTGCTCCTTGAAACAACCATACCATCTTTTTCCAGAGCAGCCTGTATTTCTCCTGAGGTTACTTGTAGGTTTTTCTATGTACCCCGAACAATTCTTCTGGCAGTTTTGACTGAAATCTTTCTTGGTCTACCTGACCTTGGCTTGGTATCAAGAGATCCCTGAATTTTCCACTTCTTAATAAGTGATTGAACAGTACTGACTGGCATTTGCATGGCATCTTTGTATATCCTTTTCCATCTTTATAAAGTTCCATTGCCTTGTTACGCAGGTGTTTTGACAGTTCTTTTCTGCTGCCCATGGCTCAGTATCTAGCCTGCTCAGTGCATCCACATGAGAGCTAACAAACTCATTGACTATTTATACACAGACACTAAATGCAATTTAAAAAGCCACATGTGTGGGAAATTCACCTTTAATTGTCATTTCCACCTGTGTATATCACCTTGAGTGTCTATAACAAGGTCAAACATTCAAGGGCAAATAAATATTTGATCAGGGCGATTTGGTGTTAGGTCCTCGCAACGCCCCAGCACCACTGCGCCCTCACGGCGTAGTGGACCTGAACGCAGCTCTCAGCCAAGGTCACAATCACCGGAATTCTAAACACCTGCGTCTCATTGCCTCCTCCTTTTTAAGCCAGTCCTCCACCACCACTTGGTTGTGAGGTATTGTTCCTAGTGGACCTGCCAAGCCTTCGCATAGCGCTCTTCCTTGTTTTTGATTCCCAGCCTGTTGTCCTCTCCTTTCCCGGCCCCGTCCCTGTTTGTCTCCGTATATAGAAGTCTGCCTCCTGACCTGCCTGCCTGCCCCTGGATTCTCCGACCTGCCTGCTCCTGCCTGTACTGTCGCCTTCGTGGACTGATCACCCGGTATCGTACCTGACTGCCTGCCCCTGGATTCGCCTGCTCCTGCCTGTATTGTTGTCTTCGCGGTTTGATCATCCGGTTACCAAGCCTGCTGTACACTGCTGGCAATACTCTGCCCTCATTCAGGGGGGTTGCGGTTGGTGGGTGTCCCTTTGGTTGATGCCTGGCAATGTGGGTGGATTGATATCCTGCCTGTTGGGCCCTGTCTGGGGCCTCCCCCGGGTAGGGCCACAGTGTTGCTGGACCCACCCGTCTCAGTTCCAAGGTGTTACACTGCTATATTATTGTGCTGGGGGATATGAGGAATGCACTTTCTAACAGTCTCCTCCAGTTTTAAATTTTAGGAGGAGATGAGGTCCTGGTCCACACCTGCGGAGTACCTGGTTTGGGGGCCCATTGCTGTCCCTGACCTTGTCCACCTGGTCATACTTTTGACTTAGTCTAAAATCAAATAGACTCTGGATTTAGCCCAGAGAAATTAATAAATTATTCCAAATGGACTCTTAGTATCTCACCTGGCACAGCCAGAAGAGGACTAGTCACCCCTCTGAGCCTGGGTCCTCTCTAGGTTTCTTCCTAAAATTCGGCCTTCTTAGGGAGTTTTTCCTAGCCACTGAAATACTACACTACTGTTGTTTGCTCCTTGGGGTTTAAGGCCGGGTGTCTCTGTAAAGCACTTTGTGACAACTGCTGTTGTAAAAAGGGCTTTATAAATAAATTTGATTGATTGTGAGCTTCACAATAATGGGATTTATGGCAGGGCTGTCATTCGGGCCCTAAATGCAGAGTATTCATAGACTGCATTATACATCACAAATAATAATTAGTAACTAAATATGTTATCATTATTTAGATGCTGTATAACTTTAAATTGGTTAGTTAATATTTAATATTGAGGGTAGTCCATCAAACTTTAGGTAGCTATCATTAGAATCGCTAGCTATTCTTGACAGTGCAATCAGTAAATAGTCTGCATATATGAAGATCCAGCTATGTGTAACAGTGGGTGACCAGACAACATTAGGTGTACTCATTCTTTTTGAGGCTGTCTCTGAGAGCTCTGTGCTGTAGATTGACTTTAAGGATTATGGGGAGTGTTATAAGGAGTTTTAAGGAGTTTATGTATGTAGATGGTTTACACATTTGTAATAAACAGTTATAAAACAACAGTTGATATTGGGTGACCAGAGAAGGAACCCAGATTCTAGTGACAAAACACAGAGCTTATGGTTGAATTCTTCTGACCACTTGATAGGCCTTGATGATGAATCATTATCATCTCTCTATAGGTCATCATGGTCTAACATTTACAGTGGCCATGTCCCTCTAATCTGGTATGGAAATTCCTCAAAATTCATAATTGGCACCCATTCAAATTAGCCACAAAGTTACCTTAAAGTTAAATCTTGTTCAATGTCTTAAATTAAATACCATGATTGTTTTTCCATTAGCTGGGCATGTGGATTGAAGTGTTTAATACAACATATGATATCGTTATCAACATACACATTTTGAAAATATATGTTTTTTAGGGCATGTTCTGCTATTAGCAGGCCAACACACTTTAATACAAACAGGTACTGGACTGTACAACAGTTTGCACAGCTAGCATTCACAGAATGAAGTTGTAGTAACTTTTATGAAGTTGGCTTTTATAAAGTTGAGTGGTATGTATGACATAAATGTATATAATTTACAACATCTGTATGGGAGTTTTACTCCAGTTATTATTGGAGGGGGTGAATTATGTGTTGCTGTTACTTGAAGTCAGGCCTGGCTGCAATATGTCAATTTTGTTTGCATGTTTCCAACCACCAGAGTATGCTGTTGCCTTCTGTAGCTAACACTTGGCACCATTTACCCAGTTCCAAATGTTAACAAGCACTATAAACATTTTTCTAGTGTGAAAGCAATATGACCAAAAGAACACCCATATTTTTTGTATGACACCTTGTTTGTCTATGCAAACTAGTGGTCTTCAAAGCTAGTTTGAAAGACCCAGTGTGTTCAGGCTAGTGATATCAACTTAGCTGTAGTTAGTAATGGAATATAACAGAATCCACACTTATAATTTCCAGGGTACTACATTCTACAATTTTATTTCCAGACAGGCCCTGAACTGCTGAGTTACAGTACTAGAATAAATTACATCTTTGAGTTGGTTTGGTCTTGGAGGTGAATGTAAAACAGCTTACGGTTGCATCAGCATTATTTCTGAGGGCAACAATACTGAGGTCTTGCGTCACATAATGTGACACTGCCTTCTCTTACAGAACTCAGACTTGAGGGGAAAGAAAATATACAGATCAAGTAAAATGAGAAGTATGAGCTATAACATAACTAAACTGATGGTTGTTTTAACAGATTAAATAGATAAAAACATGAAATACATTTATTTATTTACTTAAATAAGTTTAAGTAAATAAATTCATACTTAAATAAATTAATACATACTTCAATTTACCCCAAAGTCCCTTGATTTAGTTGATTGTATTTAATTAAAAATAATCCGTTCTGAAGGAACAAGCTTTTGCTTTAGCTGTGAATGTCTTTGTTCACATTAGGCTACATGTTTATTTCTGGATGTGAAACCAAGGTCCCCAGAGGAAGCTGACAACATGGAAACGGATGGACATCCTCTTCCACTGCCCGTTTTTTCCTGCTATATGTTGATGGGATATGCATACTGCTATTGTTGATTTTGTTACATACAACTTGATATGCAATAATCTGCAAGGCATAACTAAACTGAGCTAGGATGTCTTCTGTGAAAGTATGTAATAAAATACAGTCATCTATTAATGACAGAGAACAATATGTTATCCTTTTCCTATAAGATTTTGGTTGAAGGCTGCATTATACAGTGGGGAGAACAAGTATTTGATACACTGCCGATTTTGAAGGTTTTCTTACTTACAAAGCATGTAGAGGTCTGTAATGTTTATCATAGGTACAAAAATCTTGAAAATCACATTGTATGATTTTGAAATAATTAATTAGCATTTTATTGCATGACATAAGTATTTGATCACCTACCAACCAGTAAGAATTCCGGCTCTCATAGACCCGTTAGTTTTTCTTAAGAAGCCCTCCTGTTCTCGTCTCATTACCTGTATTAACTGCACCTATTTGAACTTGTTACCTGTATAAAAGACACCTGTCCACACACTCAATCAAACAGACTCCCAACCTCTCCACAATGGCCAAGACCAGAGAGCTGTGTAAGGACATCAGGGATAAAATTGTAGACCTGCACAAGGCTGGGTTGGGCTACAGGACAATAGGCAAGCAGCTTGGTGAGAAGGCAACAACTGTTGGCGCAATTATTAGAAAATGGAAGAAGTTCAAGATGACGATCAATCTCCCTCGGTCTGGGGCTCCATGCAAGATCTCACCTCGTGGGGCATCAATGATCATGAGGAAGGTGAGGGATCAGCCCAGAACTACACGGCAGGACCTGGTCAATGACCTGAAGAGAGCTGGGACCACAGTCTCAAAGAAAACCATTAGTAACGCACTACGCCGTCAAGGTCCCCGTGCTCAATCCAGGCCCGTCTGAAGTTAGCCAATGACCATCTGGATGATCCTGAGGAGGAATGGGAGAAGGTCATGTGGTCTGATGAGAAAGAAATAAAGCTTTTTGGTCTAAACTCCACTCGCCGTGTTTGGAGGAAGAAGAACGATGAGTACAACCCCAAGAATATCATCCCAATCGGGAAGCATGGAGGTGGAAACATCATTCTTTGGGGATGCTTTTCTGCAAAGGGGACAGGACAACTGCACCGTATTGAGGGGAGGATGGATGGGGCCATGTATCTCGAGATCTTGGCCAACAACCTCCTTCCCCATTGAAGATGGGTCGTGGCTGGGTCTTCTAGCATGACAACGACCCGAAACACACAGCCAGGGCAACTAAAGAGTGGCTCCGTAAGAAGCAACTCAAGGTCCTCGAGTGGCCTAGCCAGTCTCCAGACCTGAACCCAATAGAAAATCTTTAGAGGGAGCTGAAAGTCTGTATTGCCCAGCGACAGCCCCGAAACCTGAAGGATCTGGTCTGTATGGAGGAGAGGGCCAAAATCCCTGCTGCAGTGGGTGCAAACCTGGTCAAGAACTACAGAAAACGTATGATCTCTGTAATTGCAAACAAAGGTTTCTGTACCAAATATTAAGTTCTGCATTTCTGATGTATCAAATACTTATGTCATGCAATAAAATGCTAATTAATGACTTAAAAATCATACAATGTGATTTTCTGGATTTTTGTTTTATATTCTGTCACTCACAGAGTACCTAAGATAAAAATTACAGACCTCTACATGCTTTGTAAGTGGGGAAAACCTGCAAAATCGGCAGTGTATCAAATACTTGTTCTCCCCACTGTAAAGACCCTTTTACTTGTATAAAGCATCACTACAATATAAATAACTGGTACGAAAGAATGTGTAGAAATTTGAAGAAAAGCACAATATATACCTAAACAGTATGTAAATAGGTTATTTTCTTCAGTTAATTGAACATCTTCAGGTAATTAATGACATAGAGTTTCAGTTTAATAAAGAGACATCTAAACAGTCCTGATGTTCAAGGGCCTTTATCTGGGCTAGCTTGCTTAACCCTATGTGTATGTAAAACCAAACCAAGGCAGTAAATCAGGTCAAACCAATCTCCTAAAACAGTGAGGAATTTAGTTGAGTAACACAACAGTATAATCATATGTTTTGTATGTATTATTTGCCTACATGTTGCAAACATGTTCATATCCTGCTGTATTGTTGTAATAATATCTGGTGCTAGATAAGTTTTTTTTCATGTTATGCTTTGTTGCCTTCATTTGTCTTGTACAGTTTAGTGGTGTCTCTAGATTTGATTTGTTTTAATGTCTCTGTTAGTATTGTGCTGTTGCCATGTATCTTTGTTTTCTCTTTTTATTTATTCCCAGTTTCCCTAATGTAGGATTTTCGCCACCTGCCAGGCTGTTATTGAAAATAAGATTTTTTTTCTAACTGACTTGCCTGACAGAAAAACAATGTTAAATAAAAAAGGTGAAGATGTTGTGCAGGGTACTACCTTTTTGTTCTGAGACCAATGTTGGCTCAATGTAAATATTTCAATATTTTTTATCTAAACACAAACAAAAAAAAATTATTATAAACTTGGTGTTCAGTAAAAACAGTAAGGGACGATTTCGCAGACAAAGATTAAGAATAGTCTAGGACTAAATTTAAAACAAACTCAATGGAGTTTTCCATTGAACTTGTTTTTCATGTCCTAGACTAGGCTTTATCTGGGTGTGCGAAACTGTCCCAAAATGTTTAGAGTGCTAAAAAAAAATTTGGGGATTGAGAATAATTTGAATAAAGGGATAACTTGGGGAAAGACAGTCAAACTGTACAGTTAGACATCAAGAGATAATCATTTAGCATGGCTGTGCAGGCTCGTCATGGTTGCTGGAATCGAGACATCCCACATCCCGCACCCTATGCTATCTGCCTTGCAAATTATACAGACACAGACGTGGCACTGGGGGGATGGGAGGAAGGGATTGACAATAAAACCTGGGAAGCATTTTTATTGTAATCATAATAATGAATTCAGTTTAATTCCACGGTTATTCTACACCCTAACAACTATTATTATTTGGTCTCATGGAATTTGATATATTTAATGATCTGTCAATCTGAAATTTTAAACTTTGTGCAGCATTGTTTTGTAAACTATAATTTTGGTCTATGATGCATGGTTTAAAACTATACAGTAGACAACATTACAGATGCTGTATTAGTTTGCCAGTTTACTACAGCAGGAATATAATACAGCCTCAGTAGTAATATTCAGGAATACACCACTCTGAATTTCATAGAACCTGAGGATCAGGCTTTAGGACCTGGAAGGGGAAAGTCCCCCTCACATAGCTGCTTCAGAGTAACTGGACACTGGGGGAGGACCCAGCTCAGCTCACTGTGCTTAGAAAATCCCTGCACCTCATTGAAATACTCCTTTTCCCAACTTCTAGACATTGATTTTCCAAGGTATATAGACCAGCTGAAGGATCTGCCCTTGTGAACGCTGTGAGAGACGCTAGAGAAAAGTCTGGTAAGTTAAAGGAAAATGTGATGGGAGTGACCAGGGGGAGGGGGACTCACTGTACTGTTTTAACTGCAGGAAAACTACTGACCAGGAATGTGAGATGTCCCTCCATTTTGCATTAGAATAAAGTTTGATGTCGTTGAGCAATGTTGCTTGCCTGTTAAAAGGAAAAGATGCATGCATGAAAAAAGTTGCCGGATAATTAGATGCTTCACCTTAACAGTCCACAGTTACTGAATGAATTACATAACAGTGACAGTGCTGCTTAAATGGTAGTTCTACTTTACTAGTAACGGTGCCACCCAGCAACAGACTATTTGTGCTCTGATCTGACTCACAGTTGTCTCTCCCAGGGGGCTGTAACACAGTGGGCTGTAAAAATGTAACACAGCGCTTGGTCTTACAGAGTGGTAAGCAGGCATTATATAGATTAACAAGAGGGAAAAAATCAGTGTAATTTATACACATGTTCAGAGAGATATGAATGATTGTCAATTGGAATATACATCCTCTTCTAAACACAGTGGCAGAGGGGATTTGTAGGTTTTATTTCCAATAATCTTTACCAATATTTGTAGGCCTACAAGCTACAATGTTTCTAATTTATGGCTTAAAAATGGCTGTGATTTGAAGTAATACATATGTAAATGTAATATACTGCAAATATACAGCTCCGGAAAAAATTAAGAGACCACTGCACCTTTTTCTTCCAAGAAAGTTGAAAATGAAAATTTTGAGGGAGGAACAGAAGGTTGAAAGTTTCTGTTCCTCACTCAAAACTTTTTTGGAAAAACTCAGAATATATACTATTAATATAAGCTGATCTTCAAACAATACTTTGAAAAATCATTGTTCCTACACTAAAGAAATGACAATCTCTGTAAACTGATAGATTCAACTTTTTGCTATGAAAAGAAGGTAATCCATTCCACGCTTCAGAGGAAGCATTCCATCCATTTGTTTAGATTCTGCAGCTTAGATCCTGTTAAAACTTGTCTGGTTAGTCCTCCTGCAGGGCAGTCAGATAAACTTATTCTAAATACTGTATCATCCAGAAGGAAAACATATTATTGAGCCACATCCTTCCGGGTACAACCACAGCCCTCAATGCATGACCTCAAAAGTTGACATGTAAATGCACAGACTGTTTAAAATGTCATAGGTATTCTCCTTGAATATCAGAAAACACTGCAGAAGGGAATTATCTCCTTAACTTGACTGATGAAAACATTAACAGAAGGCCCACATAGGGTTGTCTGTTCTGAAAGTCCAGGCCAAATATAATTGCATTTTCCTCTACATGAGGAATTTGAGGCTGTAATTGCTCTGATTCTCTTTAAATAAATCCACTGTAAAAATCTAACATATCAACTTTGTCTGTTTCCAGGTCCTGCTGACACCAAGTGGGAGATTAACCAGGTAGCCATGGTGACTAACCTGCTAGAAATTGTGACTAACCTGGTAGCAATGGCCTTCCTGGCCACGGCAGCCTCTGCTGCTACCGCCACATCAGCAGACAAGGTCCTGAGTAACCATGCCACCCTCCTGGCTGACAACAGTGCCAGCTTGGCATTCAGCCTCTATCAGAACATTGCCAAAGAGAAGGACATGGAGAACATCCTCATCTCCCCTGTGGTGGTGGCCTCATCCCTGGGTTTGGTCGCCCTCGGGGGCAAGGCCTCCACTGCTTCTCAGGTCAAGACCGTGCTGAGCGCCGACAAGGTAAAGGATGAACAACTGCATGCGGGTCTGGCCGAGCTCCTGGAGGAAGTCACCGACTCCAAGGCCCGCAATGTCACCTGGAAAATCAGCAATCGCCTTTACGGCCCCAGCACGGTTAACTTCATAGATGCTTTTGTCAAGAACAGCAAGAAGCATTATAACTATGACCACAGTAAAATCAACTTCAAAGACAAAAAGAGTGCTGTGAAGTCCATCAATGATTGGGCAGCTAAGTCCACCGATGGCAAGCTGCCTGAGGTCACCAAAGATGTGGAGAAGACTGATGGGGCCATGATCATCAACGCCATGTTCTTCAAACGTTAGTTCTCTCTTACAAAGCACAAATATTTGCTAAATATCCTCTCTTTTGTTTATTTTTCTAGCAATGTAATTGTCATTTACGTTTTGTCTGAAAAGCTCATTGGGATGAACAGTTCCACCATGCGATGGTGGACAACCGTGGCTTTCTGGTGCCCCGCTCTCACACCATTGGAGTACCCATGATGCACCGCACAGGTTAGTTAATGACATCATAGCCTTTGAAGATGCAGTCTGGGACTTCAACAAATATTTTTTGGCAATGTATGTAATATGTTGTTTATGTGTATAATCAATAGATAGAATCAATACATTACTTACCTCACATGAAATTTCCAATTTGAAAGCGATTGTTTTTGATGACAATCGTCACATGCATGACATAGTACACACTTTTCTGGGACCTATTTTGGCTCAGTAGTGCAACTTTTAGAACCAGTGCCGCCCCCAAAAATATAATATTGTACATTTGGACTGAACTGTGAGGTTTTCATTACAGTGTGAAATCCACGCTTTAGAAATGTCTTAATCTGTAACTATACTGGGTGTACTTGCAGGTCTCTATGGCTTTCATGAGGACACAGTGAATAAGCTGTTCATCCTGAGCATACCCCTAGCCCATAAGAAGTCCAGCCTGGTATTCTTCATGCCCTACAATGTAGAGCCACTGGAGAGACTAGAGAAGCTGCTGACCAGTAAGCAACTAGACACATGGATGGGCAAGCTCAAGGAGACAGCGGTGGCTGTCTCTCTGCCCAAAGTCAGCATGGAAGTCAGTCACAACATCCAGGTACTGGAAATGCCTAAAAATGACCCCTGGTCATTGGTTACAATAGCATTTACAAAACTGATGCTCTTATGTGGCTGAGATTTCAGTAATAATCCTCATGGGTTCTCCCTGTTTATCTCTGTTTCTTTCCCTCTCACACAGAAACATCTTGGGGCCCTGGGTCTGACTGAGGCTGTGGATAAGAAAAAGGCAGACCTGTCCAACATTTCTGGGAAGAAGGACCTGTACCTGTCTAATGTCTTCCATGCCTCTGCCATGGAGTGGGGCACAGATGGGAACCCCATAGACACCAGTGTCTTTGGTACTGATAAGCTGAAGAACCCCAAGTTGTTCTATGCTGACCATCCATTCATCTTCCTGGTGAAAGACACCAAGACCAACTCCATCCTCTTCCTTGGTAGACTGGTCCGGCCCAAAGGAGATAAGATAAGAGATGAATTATAACACAATGAAGTCTTAAAAGTATTTTTCTAGGTAAAGGAAGAAGAGTGTGAAAATGAATTGTAGAGTACATTCCAATTTGATAATCTGTGCCAACATAGGGCAAAATGTGTCTGTATTTTGCAATGTGTTGTAAAAAGTGCACGTGTGCTCTTCCAAAAAAATAACAAACTTCACCTTGAATGGATTTAATCCAACACAATCATCTACTTGGGATCCGAACAAAATTTTGCACTTTTCAAAAAGATTGATACTGAGTTTGGATTCCAGGCTAGTCATCATCCCCACAGTATGTTAGAGTATTTAAATTAAGGGTAGATCCCAGGATGAATGTTTACATTAAGAATGATCTCCTAGAACATTACCTTTAATGTATGATCAGCATTCTTCCACTGACCAAGTTAATTTATTTATATTTAATTTTTTACATGTCATATCCCAAATGAATGAATGCTCGTTTTTCACGATTGTTTAACTTGAATTGGAATCCCAGGAATTTGTATTTAGCTGTTTATTAAAGTATTGACAAATCAACATCAAACTACTATTTTTGGATCATTAATAACTCTTTATTCAGGTAGAGTAAATTCAGTACTGACAACTCTTAGAAGACAAAATGAAAATAATAACGAATATTTATTATTTAAATCTTTAGGGTTTTCGGGATTACTACTGTAGGTCTAAAAGAAAAACTACTCATGTGTTAATTTCATTCAAAGGTGCACATAATTACAGTATATCTATCCGTTACCAGAATATCTCATTGTGAGTTTGGGAAAATGTTTCTAATATTTGTAATGTAATATTATTTGTTGCTTAGGGCAACAGACTAGGGAGGCTAGCTTGTTTAGTTTATCTGTCTAGTTACCATTATGAACTGAGTACTCAATAAAACAACAAATTGCAATAGTCACATTTATTAATAAATCAATCCTAATAATATTAAAATAACTGCAGTCTCTGGTCATTGATTTCCAGCTACTTTCCAGCCAGGTGTCAGCTGAAGCGAATGCGAATTATGTAAATTCTAACAGAAAAAACATATAGTTTGACACATCAAATTGAAAGCATTTCAAATAGTGGTATTTGATCATTTTGATATGCAAAGACCCAGTGGCAATCGTTACCATTAGGTAAGGTAGGCATTCGCCAATGGCCCCAGAAGGCCTAGGGCCCTGTGAAAATTCAAACTGAAATAACATTTTAAAAGTATAATAATACATTATTTTATTTTTTTAATCTGATTGTGTTAATGAAAATTATACTGAAATTAAAAAAAATGCTGCATTTCCCGGTGGTGAACAAATGCTCATTGTTCAATATAACAATAAAAACAAACGACTTAGTCGTTCACAAGTCTTTTTTACTTAAGCAAACACTCGGTGCTAAATTTGTTGTGGTTATCATGACAATCTAAAATAAACTTTTACACATTCATTATTGTACCATGCAACCAATTATCAGTTACAAATATGTCTTCATAATGCTGCCGGCTTGATCGATCTTTGCAAACGTAAAACTAACAGCGGTTTCATGGAGTAGGCTACAGAGCTGGGAGCCAGGGTATTCAGTGGTTAGGGCAGAACTCCACTGCCAGCTGTTGAAATTAACAAAACAATTGTTCAGTTGAATGATAAAACTGAACAAGTCAGTCGTTCATGTGTCTTATTTACTTAAGCTAGGCTAACACACGGTGTATAAATTGATGTGTTCATCATGAAAATCAATAATAAACTTCTACACATTCGTATTTGTACCATGTGTCCAATTATCATTTAAGTCTTTATAATACTGCCTCGGTGCTTGTATTCATCAGTGTTCATCATGTCATCAGTAATCAACTAACTACAGTATATTCATTATTGTAGCCTGCATTCATTTGTCAGTTATAAACATGTCTTTATTATGTTCCTGGCTTGATCTATTTGATTAGAAAACTGAGCTGGTTGCCCGGTTACGAACCAAGTGATCATGTTATAGAAATCCACTGCCAAACATTCAAATGAAGGATATAACTGAATGAGTCACAAGAAAAAAGGACTTGTGAGTCCAGAGTCATTCAAAAATAATGAATCAATCGCGAAATGCACATCACTATTAATCAGCATGAGTCTGCTACACTATACGAGAGACGGAGGCAACATTTTGAAAATATTAAACACTCATACACCAATCAGCCATAACATTATAACCAACTGCCTAATATTGTGTGGGTCCCCCTTTTGCCATCAAAACAGCCCTGACCTGTCGAGGCATGGACTCCACTAGACCTCTGAAGGTGTGCTGTGGTATCTGGCACCAAGATGTTAGCTGGAGATCTTTTAAATACTGGAAGTTGCAAGGTGGGGCCTCCATGGATCGGAATTGTTTATCCAGCACATCCCACAGATCCTCGACTGGATTGAGATCTGGGGAATTTGGAGGCCAAGTCAACAACATGAAATCATTGTTGTGTTCTTCAAACCATTCCTGAACCATTTTTGCTTTGTGGTAGGGCACATTATTCTGCTGAAAGAGGTCAATGCCATCAGGGAATACTGTTGCCATGAAAGGGTGCACATGGTCTGCAACAATGCTCAGGGTAGGTGGTACGTGTCAAAGTAACATCCACATGAATGGCAGGACCCAAGGTTTCCCAGCAGAACATTGCCCAAAACATCACACCGTAATGTATCCTGGTGCCATGTGTTCTCCAGGTAAGTGATGCACACACACCCGGCCATCCATGTGATGTAAAAGAAAACGTGATTCATCAGAGCAGGCCACCTTCTTCCATTGCTCCGTGGTCCAGTTCTTATGCTCACGTGCCCATTGTAGGCACTTTCGGCAGTGGACAGGGGTCAGCATGGGCACCCTGACAGGTCTGTGGCTACGCAAACCTATATGCAACAAACTATGATGCACTGTGTGTTCTGACACCTTTCTATCAGTACCAGCATTAAAATGTTCAGCAATTTGAGCTACAGTAGCCCGTCTGTTGGATCAGGCCAGCCATTTATGGCTGGGTGTTGTGTTATTTTGAGGGGATAGCAAATTTATGCTGTTATACAAGCTGTACACTCACTACTTTACATTGTAGCAAAGTATAATTTCTTCAGTGTTGTCACATGAAATGTGAGGGGTGTACTTTTGTGAGATACTGTATAGCAGATGTCCTGAGATATAATTATTAAAGAAGATCACAATAAAATATTAAAAGTTTTAGCTTTGAGCTTGAGAAAATATGAGCTTCAAGAAATTAGGAGATTCTTAAAACCATTTAAGGAAGACAACACTTTAATAGAGAATGTTATTAGGGCTGCCATTACCAACTTTATTCAGCCTACCAAACCATTGTAACCCAAGACCACTGAAAGACTTCTTCCTCTCATTAACACACCTCACACCCACTCTCCAGAATACCAGTACTAGAGTTGACTGAGGACAGGAAGAGGGCTCAGCGAGGACCATCCAGTTTAAAATCTATGGAATAAGTTGAGTCTGAGGTAACAAAGCCACCTCCTCCCTCCAGAATCCCATTACTGCAGAAGAGGAATGCCACATGCAATGGGAAGAGTCAGGAAGGACTGAATGCATCTTCAATATCTCAGCTGAAAGATAAGACTTCTGTTCATCCCATGCTGATGCCACTGGGACCGATCCAGACCAAGAGGAATCAATCTAGGGTGGTGAAATACGTCAACCTCCATAACCTTAAGCCCTTGAAGGCGGTCCATGGAGCCTTCAAGGGCTCCCATTAGAGCCAGAACTACTATGCCAAACAAAAATTCAGAGAAAGAGACACTCAAGCCAGTCAGGCCGTAGGGCAGCCCTCGTCCTGCTGCTTCAACTTTTATACAACAGGCTGTGAAGAAACACGTTCAGTTCACACCTCCATCTCTAACTACATACGATCTACCACCATGCCCTGTAGAAGTGGTGTTGGACGTCATCCACTCTGATCAGTAGATGGCATATCTGAAGGCCAGGCTGTTGGTTGTAACCCAGGACTTAATCTTGATTCAGAGTCGGACCAAGATGGATGCACGTGTTGGAGAAAAAGAAAGCCTTGGAATTGTGGCAAGGGTGCGGAAAAACATTGCGGACATCTATCTGGTACAAAAACAGATAAATGGTCCGTGTGGTCCGATCCAACAGACGAGCTACTGCCGCTCAAATTGGTGAAAATGTTAATGCTGGTACTGATAGAAAGGTCGCAGTTTTTTGCGTATGGGTTTGCGTAGCCACAGACCAGTCAGGTTGCCCATGCTGGCCCGTCCACTGTTGTAAGCGCCTATAATGTGCACCTGAGCACGGACCAATGGACCACAGAGTAATGGAAGAAGGTGGCCTGGTCTGATGAATCAGGTTTTCTTTTACATCGCGTGAATGGCTGGGTGCGTGTGTGTCGCTTACCAGGAGAACACATGGTACCAGGATGCAATATGGGAAGAAGGCAAACCGGCAGATAGATGGAGGACAAAGATTTATACATTCATTAAAATCATAAGCTAAGTTAACATTAACCAACAAGCCAAAAGTTTATATAGTCAAACATAATGCCACAAGTTGAGAGCACAATGAAGAACACATCTTAAACATGCAAAAGCTAGTTTCTGGTTTTGAGAGAGCTTGGAAATAGGTTGATAAATGTTAAAACAGCATAAAACAAATGAGTTAATTTGCTGACTAAACCTAGCCATCACAGAAAACCACTTGAATCAATATTTAATTTTCTATGAGGTTTCAGTTCGAGCTAGACTAATTCAGGCTTTATAGTAATTGAATGCCTTAGACTTATACACATCCCAGTGCCATCCAAACTCAACTACTTAACTTTCCTCCTCCTTCTCTTCCACTTTAACCCAGCTCTCCCTCCTAAAGCCTCTGCCTCACCTCCTCCTCTTCTATGGCTTTTTGGCCTTCACAAAGAACACCTGTCACATTGTCCACCCCGACCCTCAAGTCCTGCGGCAATGTGTACCACTCCAGCCTCACCAACCTGTACACCTCCAGCCTCACCAACCTGTACACCTCCAGCCTCACCAACCTGTACCACTCCAGCCTCACCAACCTGTACACCTCCAGCCTCACCAACTTTTACACCTCCAGCCTCACCAACTTTTACACCTCCAGCGTCACCAACCTGTACACCTCCAGTCTCACCAACCTGTACACCTCCAGTCTCACCAACCTGTACACCTCCAGCCTCACCAACTTTTACACCTCCAGCCTCACCAACTTTTACACCTCCAGCCTCACCAACCTGTACACCTCCAGTCTCACCAACTTTTACACCTCCAGCGTCACCAACCTGTACACCTCCAGCGTCACCAACCTGTACACCTCCAGCCTCACCAACTTTTACACCTCCAGCCTCACCAACCTGTACACCTCCAGCCTCACCAACTTTTACACCTCCAGCGTCACCAACCTGTACACCTCCAGCCTCACCAACTTTTACACCTCCAGCCTCACCAACCTGTACACCTCCAGCCTCACCAACTTTTACACCTCCAGCGTCACCAACCTGTACACCTCCAGCCTCACCAACTTTTACACCTCCAGCGTCACCAACCTGTACACCTCCAGCCTCACCAACTTGTACCCACTGGCCTTCAAGCCTCATCCAGGGGCACCACAGGGATGTGCACCCTGGGCCCCGATGAGGAGCAGGTGGCCCCTGGGGTGGAGGTGGCCCAGGGTCCGGTTGAAGATAGATGTGAGATATAAATACTATGTTAATCTGGGGAAAGAGAAAGTGGGATGTACTTTTTTCAATTCTGGAAAGTGAGAGATAGCAATTTAAAAAGTGTCATAAAGAGAAACCTCAAACAAGTGAAAGACCAGAGCAGTTAAGCCAGAGGTGTAGTTATCCCAATCTCTCCTTAAACTCCCATGGAGTTCTTAGGGTTGCCTGTGTCTGACTCCAACATGCTAAGTATCCACAAAATATCACAATCACTCAGGTATCAAGCACCTAGTTTTTAAAAGATAGCCCACAAGGCACAAACTACAATTTCATTAGTCTGACCTTGACACTTTTTAAGGTACGTTCAAAAGTATGAGTTATGCAAAGACTGAATGTTCTTGGTGTTTTATTGACAGAAAGGTACAAATATGAACAACGCAGCTTAACAGAATCGTCCTGGAAACAGGTCCTATCTTTATGTAATTAAAGGGATAGTTTGGGATTTTGTTAATAGATTATTATTTTTTTCTTCGAGTTGGATGAAGTCATGGTTACAATTTTAATTTCTCTGTGTACAGATTAGAATGAACAGGCATTTTAGCATTTAGAAAATGCTAACTAGAAATGCTAGATTTTCCCATAGACTAAGGGTCTATTTGCAATGTTGATAACAATGGAATGCTACTATAATCAAAACTGTCACAGACAAGTTAGTTTGACTGCAGGGACGTTTTGAAGGGGCATCACTGCCAAAATCCCTGTCTATCCCTTTGACCTGTCTTAAGAAAAAGCAAAAAACAAGCTAACCCTAGTTCGATAACCCTGGCATACCCCTAACAGGGGTTGAGCAGGGCCTCCTTTGGGGGAGATTTACATGCAGGGCGAAAGCAGCTTGTCCACAAAAGCTCCAAAGCCCATGCACAGGTTGCTGGTGATGCGGCACATTTCCTGGGCCAGGCCTTTCCCCAGGATATGCAGGCGGTACAGATCATTGTTCACGGAATACGACAGGTACACTGGGTAGTCCTCCACCTGACGCCCCTTCACCGTGAACCGCTTGGAGTTGTTTGCGGGGCGGTGGATGTTTGGGATTAGCTGTTCAGAATGTAATAATCTCACCTGGGCTGAGGGTGTACAAATCTCACCTGGTATGTGGGTGTTATAATATCACCTGAGGTCTTCGTAATAGCCTATAATCCTGCTATCATGGCTATAGCTTAGAACCCCCCCCACACTTCCCAAATCCAAATTTGACACCTGAGTTTGAATATTTGTCAAACACCTACAGGTGGTAATCTTTACTACACAAATAAAGTGTAAAGCCAATAACATTATACTCTGTTACACAGAGCAGCAATCCCTCAAAAAAAGAGAAGTGATGGTTAGGGAGAGGCGAGGCCAACCCCCTGGAAGCACCATGCACAGCTAGGATGAACTGTCAGACACTGCTGCCCCCCTCAGGATGTACAGATGTTAGATCCTGGAAGAACAGTGCTGTCAAGGCATTCTCAGTCTCAAGGCATTCTCAAGGAAGATCCACCTAAACCCGTTTGACTGTGGACATGCATTCACATGCACACAATGTGATTCAGTATAAGTGTTGCCATGACATGTGGCGGGGTTAATGAGAATAGAATGAAGCACGCTATTCAAATTGACATACTGATCCAGACTGGTGGATGTATGTACATAGTATCACTTATGATGATATATATAAAATATTGCGATTATTCTCTGCAATTAATCGACATACTTGGAATTCTTAAGTCCTAATGGAACACACACACAAGCTAATCTAAGTATGCCTATGGTCTTAAGTACCACAATGCTTAGCCTAATTCAATTTTTTCAACTCATCAGGTGGTAAGGAGTCATAAGAACCATGGAATCTAGATTAGTCTCAAATACTTGGCGTGGAGCAGGTTATGCATTATTACATTTAGATTTAAAAACAATGAATTAGTTATGATTGATGTAGATGCAAAAACATATGGCGTCTAAGGTAATGTTACCTCTAATTTACTTTTTTCCACGTAGTGTGTTTCGCGACCTAATAATGAATTATAAATTGCACTCCAATAGAACAAGCACTTAAAATAATTTTGTCAAACTTACCCAAAACCACATAACCTCAGAATAAAATAACATCCAAAATGTAATATTTTGCATTATGTTAGTGCCCATCATTGCGCGTGCAGAAACCCGGCCAGAAAGCAAGGTGTTTGGCAGCCCTCGCTTCCTCCACGAGGAACTCCAAACAGAAAAAAATCCCAAAGGACTTTTTCTCTCGGTCCAGAGACATATTACTGTGGTTGCGACCTCCATTAGGGTTAATGAGGGGACTTGACAAAAAACCTGGCATGTTGATCTACCAGCCCACTTTCATGTAAACTGCCTCATCATCAGAAACTGAGTTAGTATGTTAGCCAGCCTGCATAGCAACACTTGTGATAGCATGGACAACCAGTTTCGTTTGGACTAAAACAATACAATGAAATAATAAAAGTAACTGTTATTTTAATATTTAACCTTTTATAAGATACAAGGCACGCAGTTCAGTGCTGTATTGTGAATACAGTCACAGGTACAGTAAATGTGTTATCTAACAGCACTCGTACCTTGTTTGTTAGGTGCACTTCAATTCAATGTACTCTAGTCATCTGACACATCAACAGGCCCCACACCCTCAGTTTTGTTTTGAGGTAGGTGTCCGAGACCAAGATTATGCCACACTACAAGTAATACATGATAAATACAATTTGACAAATGTGTGTTTCCCAATATATAAATAACCTACTTAAAGAGGCATCAAGCAATAGCAAAGCATCATTCACCCAGGGCCTGTAAAGGGGTGCCAGATGAGGCAGGAGAAATGTGTAATATATAGACATATCTATGGATGTAGACTGTACATTGAAGAAAATGTAGTTTAATAATTTATTGAGGCAATACAGTATTTGCTTAGAATTAGACAAGTCATTGTTTACAAACAAGAGTTAAAAATTTTTTTGCAGCTTTATATATATAAACAGGATAAGTAGTGTGTTATTGGGACACTTTGAGAAAAAGCTAACATTTCCCATGTTGCTAATCGCGATGTCATCATACCGTTATAAATATAAAAAACACTACTTGCCTGGATGGATCCCAGACAATTGTCTCTAGCATCGGTTTATTTATGTATTTCTTCCTAAACATGCAGTAACAAGCAAAGTAGTAATGAAACACGTATGCATTGTAGACAAGTTTAGACAGTAGGCTAGCCTGCAACCAAACTCTGCCTGTACGCAGGCTGGTGATAACTGTAGAAATGGAGGGAGGCTCTCAGTCATAAATCCGCTTAGTAGTCTACCTACACTCCTCCCTCACTCACCATTCTACCGTTCTTTTTTTCCATCATGGCTCCCTCTGTAGACAGGCTAGGATATTGGGGGCGGCCAACCTCGACGCTGGATTGGTGTGAGGAGAATTATGTTGTCTCTTTTTACATCGCAGAATTCTGTAAGTAATCTAACAATATGCGTTCATCTAAAAAGAAGTTAGGAAACCAAAACAAATGCAATAATATACACGGATGCAGATACACGCGGAAGGCAATCGGAATAGCGTACTCAGAGACGGAAGAGGAAGCGAGACTCCCGACTAATAGAATGTTTTCGTTTGCGAAGGTAATGGAACTAAAAGGTTTCGCATCTGTGGTAACGGCAGAACCGCCTCGTTAAGTATGTAGGATTCATGGTTGATGTATCCACCATCTTTGGCACCCTGGTGGTGACAGTCCCTTATGTACGCGCCGGTAGAAAAGTGCTCATACATTTTAATAGCCTACAGTTATAACTGACAGCAATGACAGGTAACATTGTGTCAGCTGTTTATACTGGGAATTAGTCACATGTAGAGCCACTTTGGACAATGCTTGCAAAAAGAGATGATCCACAATCCCGACACATATGAACCACAATATTATTTGCTGCTGCATCACCTCTAAATAGTTATGACAAGCGGTAGTCCCTGGAATTTACTAGTCATAATTTATAAGCATCTATACTTCTTTTGTAGTTACTAGTAACTTTTACAATTGTCAGTATCACACAATTTTTTAGTTTTATTGGTAAACGTTGATTATGTAGCCTACTAGATTATGTAGCCTACATATTCATTACTAGTAACTATTCCTGCAGTTACATTATTCTGTTTTAATATTTACAGTTGCTTAGGTACTTAGTTATTGCTTAAATACATAGTTAATACTCAATTCCAGAGTTGTTTCATTACCCTTTAAGCATTGTACGGTATGATTTGGTTTTATTTCTTAATGCATTGAAATTATACATTAAAATGTATGTTAAATAAATGTATTATTCCTAACTGTATCACTCCACATTACTTGGTGTGGTCAAATAACTTTTAATAAACAGCCAGTTCAAAGAGATTTAACTGGTCTTAATGGAAAATATCATTGGACCATTCTATGGAATATCAGTATAATTTCAAGTCTGACTTTTTTTTCAAAACAATACAATTGGTGGTTTTGGAGTTTGCTATTATATAAAATATATCTTCATTCATCATCCGATTATCGTTTCTCTATCTGTTATTTTGTTATCTAGGGAACACTGTCAGTAACCTGATTATGATCCTGCCTCCTATCTACGCTGCCACCCAGACGTATAAAGATGGGCTAGAGTTCCGCTATGTCTACTCTTTTCTTGGACTGTCAGGTGTGTGTTTCATAGACAATAGCTGGTATTAGTATGATAGTATGAACCAACACATTGCCCTCCATAAGTATTGGGATAGTAATGTCAAAATTCCTTTTTTTTGCTATACACTCAAGGCATATAGAAATACAATCAAAAGATGAATTTGATGCAAAATTTGAGAATGTCAGCACTTGCAACACTTATACCAACTAAGAATAAGCACTGTCAGTTGCATGTCACAATTTTATGCAAGGATACATATTGGGACATTTGGCTCACATCTCTCTGATTCACCACATGGTTCCTATTGCATTGATTGTACACACATAGGAGCTGTGAATGTTTAATCTCAGTTACTGTTGGAGTCTATGTTTTTGTGTTAGTACGCGTAATCGAACATGAAGTCTAGGGAGCTGTGTGTGAAAGAAAAGAAAGCAATTTGGATGCTTAAACCACAGCACAAAAATTGGGCTTAGCCAAATTATCAGTTTGTAATTTCCTAAAAAAGTATGAAATCATTGTTGTCAGCACTCGGCAACCTTCAGGTAGACCAAGGAAAACAACAGCGATTGAATACAAGATTAGCAGAGCTGTGAAAAACAACCCTAAAATAAGTGTCAGTGAAATTACACCTCAGAAAATCAAAAACCTCCAGAATGCTGGCGTGAAACCTTTTCTGTTCACAGAAGACCTTGGTAGCAGAATTACAAAGGCCACACTGCAAGATCCAAACCTCTGATCAGCACCAAAAGCAGAAAGGCTAGATTAGAATTAGCTAATTAGTACAGAGATCAGCCAGTACAGTTTTGGAACAGAGTTTAATGGACAGGTGAAATGATGGTGAACCTTTATCGAAGTGATGGGAAGGCCAAAGTGTGTTGTAAAAAAAGAACTGCAAGTGATCCGAAGCACACCACCTCATCCATGAAGCATGGTGGAGAAAGTATCAGCATGCATGGCTGCCAATGGAATGTGTTCACTCACTTTTATTGATGATGTAACAAACTATGGCAGCAGCAGAATTCATTCAGAAGCATACAGAAGCCTCTAGGCTACTATTGTACAAGGAAAAGCCATTAGGCTCATTGGGCGTCACTTCACAACGCAACAGTATAATATCCCAAAAAAGGGTTTATCAAGGGAAACTAGTGTTTTAGATTCTAAATCAATTTAAATCTGATTGAACATAGATTTTACTTGCCGAAGAGGAGACTGACATCAGAAACACCCCCAAACAGCTCAAAATGACTACAGGAAAGGCTTAGCAAAGCGTCTCAAAGGATAATACCTAGAGTTGGGTGATGTCAATGGGTCCCAGACTCACTGCTGTTATTGCATTTAAGGTATTTACAACTAAATTCAAGCTTTTATACTATTGCTTTAAGTTGAATTGTCCCAATACAATGCTTGCAAGAACTGGGAGGATGGACCTCAGAAATTGCTGTTATAATTAGTTGGTTAAAAATATATGTATTTGTTGAAACACCCAGAAATAAAATGTGACCATCTGTTCTTCTGCCTCATATTTAACTTTTAATATTTTTTTCATATTCCTTTAGTGTACTGCAAAACTAAAGATTTTGACTTTACCGTATCAATATTTATGGAGGGCACTGAAGATAACATTACCGGCACAATCATTTGGTGGTAATGGTCTTTAGACAGTGTTTTACAGTACAGTTGTGCTCATAAGTTAGCATACCATGGCAGAAATTGTGAAATTTTGGGATTGATTTTGAAAATATTACTGATCATGCAAAAAGACTGCCTATCACGTGGATGCACTGAGCAGGCTAGATACTGAGCCATGGGGAGCAGAAAAGAACTGTCAAAACACCTGCATAACAAGGTAATGGAACTTTATGAAGATGGAAAAGGATATAAAAAGATATCCAAAGCCTTGCAAATGCCAGTCAGTACTGTTCAATCACGTATTAATCATCATCATCTTCCGCTTATCCGGGGCCGGGACGCGGGGGCAGCAGTCTAAGCAGAGATGCCCAGACTTCCCTCTCCCTAGACACTTCCTCCAGCTCTTCCGGGGGGACACCGAGGCGTTCCCAGGCCAGCCGGGAGACATAGTCCCTCCAGCGTGTCCTAGGTCTTCCCCGGGGTCTCCTCCCGGTGGGACAGGACCGGAACACCTTCCCAGGAAGGCGTTCCGGAGGCATCCGAAACAGATGCCCAAGCCACCTCAGCTGACCCCTCTTGATGTGGAGGAGCAGCGGCTCTACTCTGAGCTCCTCCCGGGTGACCGAGCTTCTCACCCTATCTCTAAGGGATCGCCCAGCCACCCTGCGGAGAAAGCTCATTTCGGCCGCCTGTATCCGGGATCTTGTCCTTTCGGTCATGACCCAAAGCTAATGACCATAGGTGAGAGTAAGAACGTAGATTGACCGGTAAATCGAGAGCTTCGACTTGCGGCTCAGCTCTTTCTTCACCACGACAGACCGATACATCGACCGCATTACTGCAGATGCTGCACCGATCCGTCTGTCAATCTCCCGTTCCATCCTTCCCTCACTTGTGAACAAGACCCCTAGATAATCCTCCTCCACTTGAGGCAGGCACTCTCCCCCAACCTGAAGTGGGCAAGCCACCCTTTTCCGATTGAGGACCATGGCCTCGGATTTGGAAGTACTGATTCTCATCCCCACTGCTTCACACTCGGCTGCAAACCGTCCCAGTGCATGCTGAAGGTCCTGGTGTGAAGGGGCCAACATGACAACATCATCCGTAAAGAGCAGAGACGAAATCGTGTGGTCCCCAAACCTGACACCTTCCGGCCCCTGGCTGCGCCTAGAAATTCTGTCCATAAAAATTATGAACAGAACCGGCGACAAAGGGCAGCCCTGCCTGAGTCCAACATGCACTGGGAACAAGTCTGACTTACTGCCGGCAATGCGGACCAAGCTCCTGCTTCGGTCGTACAGGGACCTGACAGCCCTTAGCAAAGGACCCAGGACCCCATATTCCCGGAGCACTCTCCACAGGATGCCACGAGGGACACAGTCGAATGCCTTCTCCAAATCCACAAAACACATGTGGATTGGTTGGGCAAATTCCCATGAACCCTCCAACACCCCGTAGAGGGTATAGAGCTGGTCAAGTGTACCATGGCCCGGATGAAAACCACACTGTCCCTCCTGAATCCGAGGTTCTACTATCGGCCATATTCTCCTCTCCAGAACCCTGGCATAGACTTTCCCGGGGAGGCTGAGAAGTGTGATCCCCCCTATAGTTGGAACACACCCTCCTTCTTAAAAATAGGGACCACCACCCCGGTCTGCCATCCCAGAGGCACTGTCCCCGACCGCCACGCGATGTTGCACAGGCGTGTCAACCAAGACAGCCCTACAACATCCAGAGACTTGAGGTACTCAGGGCGGATCTCATCCACCCCCGGTGCGTTGCCACAGAGGAGTTTCTTGACACCTCTGTGACTTCAGCCCAGGTGATGGACGAGTCCACCTCTGAGCCCTCAATGGAAGACGTGACGGCGGGATTGAGGAGATCCTCGAAGTACTCCTTCCACCGCCTGACGACATCCCCAGTTGAGGTCAACAGCTGCCCACCTCTACTGTAAACAGCGTTGGTAGGGGACTGTTTCCCTCTCCTGAGGCGCCGGACGGTTTGCCAGAATCTCTTCGAGGCCAGCCGATAGTCCTTCTCCATGGCCTCACCGAACTCCTCCCAGGCCCGAGTTTTTGCCTCCACAACCACCCGGGCTACAGTCCGCTTGGCCTGCCGGTACCCATCAGCTGCCTCAGGAGTCCCACAAGCCAACCAGGCCTGATATGACTCCTTCTTCAGCTTGACGGCATCCCTTACTTCCGGTGTCCACCACCGGGTTCGGGGATTGCCGCCTCGACAGGCACCGGAGACCTTACGGCCACAGTTCTGAGCGGCCATTTCGACAATGGCGGTGGAGAACATGGTCCACTCGGACTCAATATCTCCAGCCTCCCTCGGGATCAAGTCGAAGCTCTGCCGGAGGTGGGAGTTAAAGATCTCTCTGACAGGAGACTCAGCAAGATGTTCCCAGCAGACCCTTACAGTACGCTTGGGCCTGCCGAGTCTGTCCAGCTTCCTCCCCCGCCATCGGATCCAACTCACCACCAGGTGGTGATCAGTTGACAGCTCCGCCCCTCTCTTCACCCAAGTGTCCAAGACATATGGCCGCAGGTCAGATGAAACAACAACAAAGTCGATCATCGACCTGCGGCCTAGGGTGTCCGGGTGCCACGTGCACTGATGGACACCCTTATGCTTGAAAATGGTGTTCGTTATGGACAAACTGTGACAAGCACAGAAGTCCAATAACTGAACACCGCTCGGGTTCAGATCAGGGGGGCCGTTCCTCCCAATCACGCCCCTCCAGGTGTCACTGTCGTTGCCCACGTGGGCGTTGAAGTCTGAGCACTTTCCCCAGTCTGAGCACTTTCCAGCACCCCTCCCAGAGACTCCAAGAAGGTCGGGTACTCTGCACTGCCGTTTGGCCCCTAGGCACAAACAATAGTGAGAGACCTATCCCGACCCATAGGCGCAGGGAAACGACCCTCGTTCACCGGGGTAAACTCCAAAACCTGGCGGCAGAGCTGGTGAGCTATAAGCAAACCCACACCAGCCCGGTCAACTCCAGAGTGGTGAACAGTCCATCCTCTCTCAAGGAGTGTGGTTCCAGAGCCCAAGCCGTGCGTAGAGGTGATCCCGACTACCTCTAGTCGGAACCTCTCAACCTCACGCACAATCTCAGGCTCCTTCCCCGCCAGCGAGGTGACGTTCCACGTCCCTAGAGCTAGTTTCAGTGTCTAGGGAACGGGTTGTCTAGGCACCCAGGTTGTCTAGGCACCAGATCTTCTCCGCACCGGCCCCTTATGGTCCCTCCTGTGGGTGGGCCATACCGGGCGACGTCACGGACCTCAACATTTTTCTCATCATTAAGGGGTTTTGAACCGCTCTTAGTCTGACCCGTCGCCTAGGACCTGTTTGCCTTGGGAGACCCTACCAGGGGCATATAGCCCCAGACAACATAGCTCCTAGGGTCACTCGGGTACTCAAATCCCTCCACCACGTTAAGGTGGCAGTTCATGGAACTGAAGTGGAAAAGTCAGAGATCTCTTGATACCAAGCCAAAGTCAGGTAGATCAAGAAAGATTTCAGCTAAAACTGCCAGAAGAATTGTTCGGTATACAAAGAAATACCCACAGGTAAGCTCAGGAGAAATACAGGCTGCTCTGGAAGCTTCAGGCACACTTTAATTTGGAATGACAAGACAAAAATAGAGCTTTATAGTCACAACCATAATTGCTATGCTTGGAGAGTGGTTAGAACAGAATACCATCCCCACTGTGATGCATGGTGGTGGCTCACTGATGTTTTAGGGGTGTGTGAGGTCTAAAGGCACAGGGAATCTTGATGGCAAGATGAATGCAGCATGTTATCAGAAAATACTGGCAGACAATTTGCATTCTTGTGCATGAAAGTTGCGCATGGGACGCTCTTGGACTTTCCAGCAAGACAATAACCCTAAGCACAAGGCCTAGTTGACCCTCCAGTGGTTACAGCAGAAAAAGGTGAAGGTTCCAGAGTGGCCATCACAGTCTCCTGACCTTAATATCATCGAACCACTCTGGGGAGATCTCAAACGTGCGGTTCATGCAAGACGACCAAAGACTGCATGACCTGGAGGCCTGAAAACGAATGGGCAGCTATACCTCCTGTAAGAATTCGGGGCCTCATTGACAACTATTACAAAAGACTGAACACTGTCACTGATACTAAATTAAGAACAAAGGGTATGCAGACTTTTGAACAGGGGTCTGTTTGTTTTATTTATTTTTTTGCCATGTTTTGTTTTATGATTGTGCCATTCTTTTATGACCTACAGTTAAATTTGAATCCCATAAGAAATAAAAGATGTGTTTTACCCGCTCGCTCGTGTTTTCTTTACAAATGGTACATTTATTGCCAATTCTCCAAGGGTCTGCAAACTTTTGAGCACAACTGAATACTGAAATGTCATCATCAAGATGCTTTCCTGAAACATTAAAATGTGGGTTTGGATATCTGTGCTTATTATTGTTGGTTTGATGCCATCTTTTATTTCGTCTCAGCTGTTGGCATTGGTTCCTGGTGTTTCCATATGACGCTGCAATATGAGATGCAGGTGAGCTTACTTTGGGTATCTGAATAAAAAGGAATCAATATTTGTCCGCATTATGTATGCATTCAGCTGTTAAGGACATTATATCTTATAATTCCCATAGAATACACATTTCAACTCTTCCTTTGCAGTGAACTCTGAAAGTATTTGGACGGTAACATCTTTTTTTTCTTGGCTCTGTATTCTAGCACTTTGCATTTGCTATGGGGTTCAAGGGCACACACCTTTGGTATATTGAACAATCTAGAAATAACCGTACTTTGTAGTCCCCCACTTAAAAAGTTAAAACTTTAGGCATGCCAACATCAACTGTCTTGGAAATTATAAAGAAGAAACAAAGCCCTGACCGGCCAAGTCAATCCGCCGATGTGAATCCAATTTAACATGTATTTCACAAGCAGGAAGTGAAGATGGCTGCAGTGCAGGCCTGGCAAAGCACCACCAGGGAAGATACCCTACATCTGTTGATGCCTATGGGTAGCAGACTTATGACAGCATGGCAGTTATTGCATGCAGAGGATATGGGCCCAAGTAGTAAACAACTTGAAAACATAATACTAATTTTTACCATACCTTTAGCACATTGCATATTTCTAAACGGTAATAATACCATTGAATAAAAACACTGCACTTAAATCCGATAGTCATTGTATTACTGAAAATCTAAAGTGTTGAACACCAGAGTAAAAAATACTTAGAGTTCACTGTAAATTAGGTCAGAGACACTGGAATGCGAACATAAAACGGTAACCTTTTCTTAGCTGGAGAAACATAATCATACATCACTCTGTGTCTTGGCTCTGTCCCCCACAGTTGCTGGACGAGCTGCCAATGATCTACAGCACCTGTGTCTTTGTCTACTGTCTGTAAGTGCCCATATAAGTCTATCATCACCTAGGCATGAATCTGGAGTAGGAAAACCAAGCAAATAAAGCAAAGAAAAAGACAAATAAACCTTTTAAATTTGAAGTTTTAAGAATTGGTTCCCAACTGTTCTCACTGATAATTTAAGAAACATACATTTTCTGGCTTAACTGCATTGACCTAGCAATCACGCCGACCAAAGTCTGAAACGTTCCTTATCTAATATGGCAGTCTTCTTAAGTCGGTCAAGGAACTCACTGTCTGCTGCTCTGTTGGTCGTCCCAGTATGGAACCACCCAAGCCTCCACCTGTTTGATTCTGCTTTCTTCTGCAGGGTGATTGTTACTATGTACCTTGCTCATTACCATAGGTACTGTTATTAATAATATTACATTGTTAATGGTGTTATTAGTAGTATTGTATACACGATCATGCAATGGTGGTAAGTTATCCCAAAGGCACGGAGCCTAATGCCAAAACACTGTGTGTGTAGTGTTGTGCATTGTTTCTCTAATAAATGGTTAAACCAAGACTGAAGTCTAAATTGTAATTATGTTACGGCCACCTGCTTTTCAAACATTGACCTATGGCTGAATCTGGTAGCTTCCCATGCAAAAGAGGAATGAGAAAATAATTAGTATTATCCTATTGCAGATATGAATGCTTCAAGCAAGAAAATGCTCTGGGTGTTTTTCCTATCACATTGTTATTGATCTTCAGTGTGTTGGTCAGTGTGGTGAGTATCATACTTCCCACATACATTAGTTCCAAAATTATTGTGATGAGCAAAAAAAGACTAAAGGAGATGTGTATGTTGTATGCAAATATTGAAATATTTATATTCTTTAATAATTAATTCAAAAAGATCTGTGTACATTTTGAATTTTTAAATATGATTTAAAACAAGAAAAGGAACCAGGCATGCCTAGTTCAGCCTGCCCACAATTAGAAGGAATGAATGTTGTTGCCCTCACTGGATTCGACCTGGGGTCTCCTATGAGACAGGCTGTGTCTTTAACCACTATGCCACTAAGCTATACATGTGTAGAGTGTTCTGCATCGTAAAACCAATTAGTCGAAACTCCACAGATCTCCACGAAACTAGTTCCCTACATTTGCTAACATCCAAACCAACAACAGGTATAAAGGGTTGATACACTACATTCAACACGTTAAATATAAAAGGGATTACTGTAGGGACCGATTGGGACGTAGTATCATTTTGTCATGCCTTAATATCGCACCAAGTTTGAATATTTTGCTAGACACCATTAAGCATTGTGTTAAAATCACTGTCTTATTAAGTTTAGTTCCACCACAAATAGCATCTATGAATTACATGGCTTTTGCCACTGGTCATTTTAACAGCTTATTAGCCAGTAATAGGCTTATTAGTATCTACTAACTTACTACTGGGAATTGTCATAAGATTTGTGCTAGAGAGACTGAAGATGAACTTTACACTGCCAACGCTATTTCATTTAATCGCACAACGTTTGTTTTTCTTTCATTCGTGAATGACATTGATACAATAACTATCAATATAGAGGATAACTGACTTTATCATCAAGTAAAAAGAGGAAAACCCCTCCTTTTTTACTGTGCAAGTGGTTGTGATCTACTGTACATTACCCCAAAAAGCATGCATGGAGGCGTACTTTGAAAATCCACCATAAATTGTTGCAAAATAACCATAAACAGTTTTAATTTAGACTTACTTAGACTTACAAAGCTAGTGAAGGTTGTAGCCAGTGAACCCTGAACATCCTGAAGAAATCCTAATGCATAATTTGTTTTGGCTGTGGCGAGGCTCAAACACGGGTCCCTTGCATTTCTGCAAGCTTGTCCTACAATATAATCTATTAGCTTTTATATTCTTTAAAATATTTTGGGAAATATTATATAAAAAGGCCCTTAAATTGGAATTGCTTTTAAAAACACAGCTCTTTGGCCATGCACACCAGTGTTCATTGAAAGAATTGCCTTGTGAAGTCGCCAGATCCCAAGGAGCTTACAGTTAAACACTATCTGATTTGACTATTATTCTCCAACTTTTGGAGAAACATTTAGCTTAAATCTCTAATATAATTTTGTTATTTATTACTTTTTGCCTCATGTTGAATGTGGATAAAATTATTCTGGACCTAACAAACTACAGTTATTATATTACTGTTTGTCAATGATCACTGCCTGCATTGTTTTCTTCTATTTTCTCCAGGTTTATCTACAATGGAAAGAGCCAGTCTTTCACCAAGTAAGAAAGAGAGAGTGCGTGTGTACACGTCAGTACTCTCTTTGTTTGCTATCAGGGTTGCCTGTTTCATTAGTAAATATTTCCACTGACTAACCATGGAACTAGCCGGATATGTTCAATCGTTAGATAGCTGCTGGCATGTCAGTTCAGATACTGTATGTCCTTGCATAGTTGTCTTTAGGAATTTTTTCAGTCTTGTCCCTTGTCATACATCATGCCATACAGAACCTTTTCAACATAGGGGCAAAGGGATTCTTGAACTATGATAAAGAATTTAAACAAGAGAGTGTTTCGTCATAACTACGTTTTAGTTGACTTTGACATTTATCATCAGATAAGCCATTAGAAGATTGTGGGCTAGAACCGAGGGATATGTGCCTGCAGCAAGTTGATCAGCCCTTGACCAGCCTTCACCACTCCCTTGACCAGCCTTCACCACTCTCTTGACCAGCCCTTAACCAGCCTTCACCACTCACTTGACCAGCCCTTGACCAGCTTTCACCACTCCCTTGACCAGCCCTTGACCAGCCTTCACCACTCCCTTGACCAGCCCTTGACCAGCCAACTTCACCAATCCCTTGACCAGCCCTTGACCAGCCTTCATCTCTCCCTTGACCAACCCTTGACCAGCCAACTTCACCACTCCCTTGTCCAGCCCTTGACCAGCCTTCACCACTCCCTTGACCAACCCTTGACCAGCCTTCACCACTCCCTTGACCAGCCCTTGACCAGCCTTCACCACTCCCTTATCCAACCCTTGACCAGCCAACTTCACCACTACCTTGACCAGCCAACTTCACCACTACCTTGACCAGCCAACTTCACCACTCCCTTGACCAACCCTTGACCAGCCTTCACCACTCCCTTGACCAACCCTTGACCTGCCTTCACCACTCCCTTGACCAGCCAACTTCACCACTCCCTTGACCAACCCTTGACCAGCCTTCACCTCTTTCTTGACCATCCCTTGACCAGCCAACTTCACCACTCCCTTGACCAACCCTTGACCAGCCTTCACCACTCCCTTGACCAGCCTTCACCACTCCCTTGACCACTACCTTGACCAGCCAACTTCACCACTCCCTTGACCAGCCTTCACCACTCCCTTGACCAACCCTTGACCTGCCTTCACCACTCCCTTGACCAGCCAACTTCACCACTCCCTTGACCAACCCTTGACCAGCCTTCACCTCTTTCTTGACCATCCCTTGACCAGCCAACTTCACCACTCCCTTGACCAACCCTTGACCAGCCTTCACCACTCCCTTGACCAGCCTTCACCACTCCCTTGACCACTACCTTGACCAGCCAACTTCACCACTCCCTTGACCAGCCTTCACCACTCCCTTGACCAACCCATGACCAGCCTTCACCTCTTCCTTGACCAACCCTTGACCAGCCAACTTCACCACTCCCTTGACCAGCCTTCACCACTTCCTTGACCAGTCCTTGACCAGCCTTCACCACTCCCTTGACCAGCCTTCACCTCTTCCTTGACCAGCCCTTGACCAGCCTTCACCACTCCCTTGACCAACCCTTGACCAGCCTTCACCACTCCCTTGACCAGCCCCTTGACCAGCCTTCACCACTCCCTTGACCAACCCTTGACCAGCCTTCACCTCTTCCTTGACCAGCCCTTGACCAGCCTTCACCACTCCTTTGACCAACCCTTGACCAGCCTTCACCACTCCCTTGACCAGCCCTTGACCAGCCAACTTCACCACTCCCTTGACCAGCCTTCACCACTCCCTTGACCAGCCCTTGACCAGCCTTCACCACTCCCTTATCCAACCCTTGACCAGCCAACTTCACCACTACCTTGACCAGCCAACTTCACCACTCCCTTGACCAGCCTTCACCACTCCCTTGACCAACCCTTGACCTGCCTTCACCACTCCCTTGACCAGCCTTCACCTCTTCCTTGACCAGCCCTTGACCAGCCTTCACCACTCCCTTGACCAACCCTTGACCAGCCTTCACCACTCCCTTGACCAGCCCTTGACCAGCCAACTTCACCACTCCCTTGACCAGCCTTCACCACTCCCTTGACCAACCCTTGACCAGCCTTCACCACTCCCTTGACCAGCCCTTGACCAGCCTTCACCACTCCCTTATCCAACCCTTGACCAGCCAACTTCACTACTACCTTGACCAGCCAAGGCTGGTCCATCTTGTGTATATATATATATATATATACATTTTCTATAATTGAATTGTTTTTACACAGACTATCTGGCCGACGGCCCACTTCTTCTGTAATATAATTATATTAAGCATTTGGTATAAGCAGTGGGCAATGGACAGAATGCCCAGTGTTGACATGGATATTGAAAGTCTACAGTACCATTTCTGTTGCTCCAAAACAATGGAGACAAAGTGACAAAGTAACCTTTGTTTAAACTTCCTAGCTCTCAGCTTCTTATACTTCACTGCTCTGTTGTGGCTGACAATTAGTTATACATATTCCTACAACAATTTGTGTCAAAGAATGTTATATTTTCAGCGTATTGTTTTTATCAACTGCATGTAGTATGATATGCTTTTCTTTTAGAAAAAATGCAAAACATATCCATGATTATACACAGCTTATCAACCATCACAAAAGCAGTATTTTTATTAGAGCATTGATTCAGCACCACCTGGTGGTTGAACATTGTAAATGCTCTACTGTACTGTCATTCATTTTGATGTTAAGCTGTGGGATTAAAAACATAAGCATAGTATAATGATTTACTTTTGTTCTGTTAATGACAACCTTATTAAAGTACTGTAAAATATGACACAGGTCTAAATGTTGTTGCTTCGTGTAAACCTTGCTTTGTGTGTCTTCTAAAACCTGTTTTGTGTGTCTTCTAAAACCTGTTTTGTCTGTCCTCAGGTCATGTATGGTGCACTTGTAGCCTGTTTGGTGATGCGCTCTATCTTCATTGTGACATGGTATGTGTCAGTCATGATCCAGTAGTTTGGGTTATTAACTAATGATTGTGGGGTATAATCTATAATTAACTAAGAGGTAAATGTGTTATCCCTGTAAAGTATACGTTTTACAATAGTCATGGATTTTATGCTGTTGCGCTGATAGATGCTGTTTTGGACAACAAAACCATTACATTACCTATAGGGTTATGATACAATTAAGCAATAAGGAATGAGGGGATGTGGTATAAGGCTAATATACCACACCTAAGAGCTGTTCTCATGCACAACCGATTGAAGAGTTCCTGGACACAACGCTTAGCTGTGGTACATTGGCAATACAGTGGCTCTCAAAAGTATTCACCCACATTGAACTTTTCCAAATGTTATTTTTACAACATGAAATCAAAATGGATTTCATTATGTGTTTATGCAACTGGTCTAACCTAAAAAAATCCATTATGTCAAATAAAAAAATAAAAAATCTACAAATTTTTAACTAGAAATACAAGATAGAAGAAAGTTGATTGCACAGTATTCAATTCCTTTAGCCAATATTTAGTGGCACCTTTGGCAGAAATTACATCCCTGAGTTTGTTTGATAAAGACTGTTTTGCAGCCAAACAACTCCACCTTTGACTCATCCACATTACTGCAGTCATTTTGATCTGTACTCAAGTCTGGCAAACGTCCATCGTGTGTCTTGATATTCTTTTTTGAGAGCAGAGGCCTTTTTCTTCCTGACCTCTCATGTAGGCCAGGTTCTTACAGTCTCTTCCTGGCGGTTGACTCGTGTACGTTGACATTGATTGTGGCAAGAGAGACCTGAAGATGTTTGGTGTCGATGTTACTTTGAGGTACTTCTATAAGCATCTTTCGATTAGTTCTATGTAGATTGTCAGTTCTCAGGATTTAGGATTTTGTTTGTAGATCTGTTGTACAGTGGAATTATGTTTTTTGAATTGCTTGGAAATTGCTTTGTAACCCATTCCATTGGTTTCTTCTGAAGGCCTTGGATAAGTCTTTTGAACATGGCATGATGTGTTAACACTAGAGCTGTCAAAGTTAACGCGTTTGATTAATTTAAAATACTTCACGCCGGAATATGTTTGTAGCCGTTAACGCATTTTAAATGTTTGAGCCTCAGCGTCATTCAGTAAGGACTTTAGCGGGAACTGACGGACTGCGCTGCTATCAGGCATTTATTGTTCATCAGGTGAAACTTTATTGGTGGTTGACTTGACCTGAGCCCTTCACAGGCATTTCAGTACAGTTTATCATTGGAGTTTATCACATTGCCTGTAGCATGGTAAGTTGTCATTATTTCAAATGTTTTGCTCTTCTAATCATTCATCTTTCCACCAAAGCATATTCTCGCGGTGGACTTAGCAAAAAACTGTGCTCTGCATGAATTAATATACATATATACCCTGATTTAATGTTTGTATAACATCTCTAGCTACCATGACTTACAGTATGCTATTGCCTATTCAAGTAGCCTACCTCATGCATTTGGTTGAATTTGGGGGAAATGTAATAGAGACACTTTATGAAGTATTTGGTTGTGGTTAACATCTTAAATCTAGTGTTTACAGGCACCCACATCAACCCGATTCTAACAACATTTCAGCCTAAACATCAAAGGACAATACCATGACCAGCTTAGGTGTGATTCAATGGGTTAAATGCCTGCACACCATGTAGCTGTACAGATAAGAGGGGCTGATATGTTTTATACAGTAGCCTAACGTAGCAGATATTGTCCTTGGTGTGTTAATCAAGAAAACTATGAGATGGCAACATTCTATTTACATTTACATGGGCTCCATTTAGATGCAGACAGTTATTGTGGTAAGCCATGGACTGACATTGTATGTATATTAAACTAAATTAAGGGTTGTGACAACTTGCATTTATTTAATTAAGTCAAGCACTGTCCATAGTTTGCAATAAAACAAATTATGTCCTTACCATAATGCACTGCTTTTTAAACAGAAAAGTGTGTATTAAGGGCAAAATGTAAATACATTCAAAAATTGCGATTAATCGCAATTAACTACAGAAGATTATGCGATTAATCGCAATTAATTATTTTTATCATTTGACAGCACTAGTTAAGACACAACCATATTAATAAGACAAAATCAGACCAAGTTTCTAATGTTTATGGAAGGCTGGATCTTCCCAAGTTACTCTCCAATGATTTTCTAACCATTTGCACTTGTTTTGGTGCAACTGATTCTATTTTTAGCCATTCAAAGCTTATTTTTGTGTGTGATTTGTTAGATTGGGTCACCTTTATCAGTAAATGTGGTTGAAATTTAGTTCAGATATACAGATGTCCAAATATGTAAAACAAAATGCAACTTTCCAGGGGGTGTATTCACTTTTTACATTACTGTAAATGTGAATTAAAGTTAAGCCACATACTGTATACACAATATTATTTACAATGGATCAAACTCTAACATTAAGACAGGTCTCATATACTACAGTTTGCAGCTTCAGGGTTTGAATCACCTAGTTTATAGTGTCCATACATCTCATGTGATACTGTGTGTTTTAACTACAGGTTGTACCCCTGGCTTCAACGTATGTGTTTAAAGTGTCCCTACATCTCATCTGATACTGTGTGTTTTAACTACAGGGTGTACCCCTGGCTTCAACGTATGTGTTTAAAGTGTCCATACATCTCATCTGATACTGTGTGTTTTAACTACAGGGTGTACCCCTGGCTTCAACGTATGTGTTTCCTCTCTCTGAGTATCTTCCTGCTGGGGTTCCTATTGTGGAACATTGATAATCTGGCATGTGACTCACTCAGGTAAACTGACACACACAAGAAAACATGGACATCCATGTGTTGAGAGAATCGTTTTTTTTAAACAGCCTTTGTCCTCCCCACTCCGTGTTAGAGCCACCAGACAGCGACTTCCTCCAGTTGTTGGGGCTGTGACACAATTCCATGCCTGGTGGCATATACTCACAGGCCTGGGCTCCTATTTACACATACTCTTCAGGTAAGACCTTAAGAGAAACATTTAAGGTTTACGATAGCTACATTACACGTTTTACTTTGTTAGTTCACTTTTTGTATTTGTTCACACTCAAATGGTTTCATGCTGTGTAGGAACATCATTTGATTAAAGACAGACTGGTGGGTTGTTTCACACCTTATGATTTTCTTTGATATGCCGACATTGTACAAAGTGATTGCAGCTGGAAAGCTGGTTGTATTAAAGGGATATTTTGGTTAAACACATTTCTGAGATTTATTTGGTTGTCTAGTTGCTTTCAAGAGCCATATACTGCAGCAGCAGGACTCAAAAGACGTCCGCTCGATAAACTACCGTACACAACTGCACAGAAAGTTTTTAAACGTCATTAAAATACATTGGTCCAGTGGTATAAGCTGCAGAATTTCTTTCAGAACAAAACTCTATGCCTTATTTCTTCCCTGTTTCTATTCAATAAAGAATAAAAATGAATTGAAAAATATAAAACACAGTCAAACCCATAAACTAGTAGAGAAACCTATCCTTTATTAAATTAACAAAGAATTGAACTCTGTAATCACAAAGACAAATAGCTGTATTAATTCCACACAAAGAATCATTTCTAAACGTCTTATTCTTCTCTATGCTGCCTGTAAGTTTATACATGTGTCTGCACGCCCACATACCCTGCTGTCCATCCATCCATCCATCTTCTTCCGCTTATCCGGGGCCGGGTCGCGGGGGCAGCAGTCTAAGCAGGGATGCCCAGACTTCCCTCTCCCCAGACACTTCCTCTAGCTCTTCCGGGGGGACACCGAGGCGTTCCCAGGCCAGCCGGGAGACATAGTCCCTCCAGCGTGTCCCGGTGGGACGGGACCGGGAACACCTTCCCAGGAAGGCGTTCCGGAGGCATCCGAAAAAGATGCCCAAGCCACCTCAGCTGACCCCTCTCGATGTGGAGGAGCAGTGGCTCTACTCTGAGCTCCTCCCGGGTGACCGAGCTTCTCACCCTATCTCTAAGGGATCGCCCAGCCACCCTGCGGAGAAAACTCATTTCGGCCGCCTGTATCCGGGATCTTGTCCTTTCGGTCATGACCCAAAGCTCATGACCATAGGTGAGAGTAGGAACGTAGATTGACTGGTAAATCGAGAGCTTCGCCTTGCGGCTCAGCTCTTTCTTCACCACGACAGACCGATACATCGACTGCATTACTGCAGAAGCTGCACCGATCCGTCTGTCAATCTCCCGTTCCATCCTTCCCTCACTCGTGAACAAGACCCCTAGATACTTAAACTCCTCCACTTGAGGCAGGCACTCTCCACCAACCTGAAGTGGGCAAGCCACCCTTTTCCGACTGAGGACCATGGCCTCGGATTTGGAGGTACTGATTTTCATCCCCACCGCTTCACACTCGGCTGCAAACCGTCCCAGTGCATGCTGAAGGTCCTGGTTAGAAGGGGCCAACACGACAACATCATCTGCAAAGAGCAGAGACGAAATCGTGTGGTCCCCAAACCTGACACCCTCCGGCCCCTGGCTGCGCCTAGAAATTCTGTCCATAAAAATTACAAACAGAACCGGTGACAAAGGGCAGCCCTGCCGGAGTCCAACATGGACTGGGAACAAGTCTGACTTACTGCCGGCAATGCGGACCAAGCTCCTGCTTCGGTTGTATAGGGACCTGACAGCCCTTAGCAAAGGACCCAGGACCCCATATTCCCCAAGCACCCTCCACAAGATGCCGCGAGGTACACAGTCGAATGCCTTCTCCAAATCCACAAAACACATGTGGATTGGTTGGGCAAACTCCCATGAACCCTCCAACACCCCGTAGAGGGTATAGAGCTGGTCCAGTGTTCCACGGCCCGGACGAAAACCACACTGTTCCTCCTGAATCCGAGGTTCTACTATCGGCCGTATTCTCCTCTCCAGAACCCTGGCATAGACTTTCCCGGGCAGGCTGAGAAGTGTGATCCCCCTATAGTTGGAACACACCCTCCGGTCCCCCTTCTTAAAAAGAGGGACCACCACCCCGGTCTGCCATCCCAGAGGCACTGTCCCCGACCGCCACGCGATGTTGCACAGGCGTGTCAACCAAGACAGCCCCACAACATCCAGAGACTTGAGGTACTCAGGGCGGATCTCATCCACCCCCGGTGCCTTGCCACCGAGGAGTTTCTTGACCACCTCTGTGACTTCAGCCCGGGTGATGGACGAGTCCACCTCTGAGCCCTCATCCTCTGCTTCCTCAATGGAAGACATGTCAGCGGGATTGAGGAGATCCTCGAAGTACTCCTTCCACCGCCCAACGACATCCTCAGTTGAGGTCAACAGCTGCCCACCTCTACTGTAAACAGCGTTGGTAGGGCACTGTTTCCCTCTCCTGAGGCGCCGGATGGTTTGCCAGAATCTCTTCGAGGCCAGCCGATAGTCCTTCTCCATGGCCTCACCGAACTCCTCCCAGGCCCGAGTTTTTGCCTCCACAACCACCCGGGCTGCAGCCCGCTTGGCCTGTCGGTACCCGTCAGCTGCCTCAGGAGTCCCACAAGCCAACCAGGCCTGATAGGACTCCTTCTTCAGCTTGACGGCATCCCTTACTTCCGGTGTCCACCACCGGGTTCGGGGATTGCCGCCTCGACAGGCACCGGAGACCTTACGGCCACAGCTCCGAGCGGCCGCTTCGACAATGGCGGTGGAGAACATGGTCCACTCGGACTCAATATCTCCAACCTCCCTCGGGATCCAGTCGAAGCTCTGCCGGAGGTGGGAGTTAAAGATCTCTCTGACAGGAGACTCGGCCAGACGTTCCCAGCAGACCCTTACAGTACGCTTGGGCCTGCCGAGTCTGTCCAGCTTCCTCCCCCGCCATCGGATCCAACTGTGGTGATCAGTTGACAGCTCCGCCCCTCTCTTCACCCGAGTGTCCAAGACATACGGCCGCAGGTCAGATGAGACGACAACAAAGTCAATCATCGACCTGTGGCCTAGGGTGTCCTGGTGCCACGTGCACTGATGGACACCCTTATGCTTGAACATGGTGTTCGTTATGGACAAACTGTGACTAGCACAGAAGTCCAATAACTGAACACCACTCGGGTTCAGATCAGGGGGGCCGTTCCTCCCAATCATGCCCCTCCAGGTGTCACTGTCGTTGCCCACGTGGGCGTTGAAGTCCCCCAGTAGAACAATAGAGTCCCCAGTCGGAGCACTTTCCAGCACCCCTCCCAGAGACTCCAAGAAGGTCGGGTACTCTGCACTGCCGTTCGGCCCGTAGGCACAAACAACAGTGAGAGACCTATCCCCGACCCGTAGGCGCAGGGAAACGACCCTCTCGTTCACCGGGGTAAACTCCAACACATGGCGGCAGAGCTGGGGAGCTATGAGCAAACCCACACCAGCCCGCCGCCTCTCACCATGGGCAACTCCAGAGTGGTGAAGAGTCCATCCTCTCTCAAGGAGTGTGGTTCCAGAGCCCAAGCCGTTCGTAGAGGTGATCCCGACTACCTCTAACCGGAACCTCTCAACCTCACGCACTAACTCAGGCTCCTTCCCCGCCAGCGAGGTGACATTCCACGTCCCTAGAGCCAGTTTCCGTGTCCAGAGATCGGGTTGTCTAGGCCCCTGCCTTCGACTGCCGCCCGATCCTCTTTGCACCGGCCCCTTATGGTCCCTCCTGTGGGTGGTGAGCCCACGGGAGGGCGGCCCCACGTCACCCGTTCGGACTGAGCCCGGCCGGGCCCCATGGGGGAAGGCCCGGCCACCAGGCGCTCGCATTCGAGCCCCAACCCCGGGCCTGGCTCCGGGGTGGGGCCCCGGCTGCGCCATACCGGGCGACGTCACGGTACTCAAAATGTTATTCTTCATTAAGGGGTTTTGAACCGCTCTTAGTCTGACCCGTCGCCTAAGACCTGTTTGCCTTGGGAGACCCTACCAGGGGCATATAGCCCCAGACAACATAGCTCCTAGGGTCACTCGGGTACTCAAACCCCTCCACCACGTTAAGGTGGCAGTTCTTGGAGGGGATACCCTGCTGTAGAAACTGCATATCACTACCTGCCCTAAAGCCAAACTTAACTGAAGTGTGGAACTGAGCAGCTCATCAAAACAATTCCACAATAGTGAGTCGTTATGTCATGCCTCAAGCGGATATATTGTGTTTATAAAATGTTGAATATGATAATGACTGATTTTGCACCTGATAATGTGAGGGCTGAGGCAGTTGCCTCTTCTGCCTTATGGTAAGTGCCCATCTGTAAGTCAGAGTGAGGAAGCTCATTTGGATGAACTGTAACACATTGGTGAAACACTGCCCATTTCCCTACTGTACACAAGGCTGAAGTGTCATTCTACTCATTTGGTGTCTTTTGAGTGTAAGCGTAAGTCCTTCAGAAAATAATTGATTCAGTTTAAATGTAGCATTGCGGTAGGGTCACATGGATACTAAGTGTTTCACTTAAAATTTGATTATGTTCTGTTTTCATGCAGCCTCCAAATAAGGTCAATCTACCTCAAACGCAGACCAAAAGTAACAGTAAGTGTGCTAATCTTCAACACAACCCAGTCCTACGTTTTTGTATATATCATTACAATGTCAACAATAATCTAACACAGTATGTTCAATCAGTTTCTTTGTGGAGTGTGGCCCATGTTGCGTATGGAGGCTCAGAAAACTAGCTGAGTTGTTGGGGACGGAGGGTGACTGCCATACAACAGGCACGGGAGCCGTCCTTGCTGTCGATGGGACACATACACACCACTAGAGGGCAGCCAGGCACCATACCAATCCAGGGACCTTTTGGAGTTTGCCAATTACAGGATTAAGTGTGTTGTTGTGGAATGGCATTTTTTTTCACTTTTGGTAATCAAAAGTTTTATTTTTATTTTTCTTATATTTTTTTGTGCTGATGTTTTAATGCCATGTCTTTTATTTTCTAAAAATGTTTGTGCAATTTACATATGTAAATGAAATTAAATCAATGCAGATATAATAAGTAGGTATACTGCCCTAACATGAATATATCCTTGAATGTATCCAATTCTTCCTTGAAAGAATTGTTATTTTAGTGCATAAATCATCATTGTGCATCTATTATTAAGTTCAATGATATAATAAGTATTTTCACAAACCATAAAAACATCAGGTGGTTGGCTTGAGCTGGCTGTATAGTATCTGTCATTGGTGGTGACAGATACTATAAAACGTTGAATATAATATGGGATGAACCCTATCCATATGCTGTAATCTCCTCTGAGGGCATCCACTCTAGATGAAAGTGTGCTGGTCACAGATAAGACTAAAACAGAGACAGCAGAAAAGGGCATAATAGGTATTTTATTTTGACTATTTATTTTCTCTGCAAGGGCCACATCTGTTTTATGTATAGCCAAGTCTGGATTTGCATTAGGCCTCTATTTGCTAAATTCGAAGCTGCAGTGAAATTTTACCATGTTGACATTTTATTTCTGATTTACTTTAATGTTAATAACAAATCCAAGCAAGATGATGTTATCTTTGTTCCACTGCAAATACATCTTTTAACATTATCATAGTATAAATGTCAAGGCTACAGTATAACTACTTTAATTTGTACTATCTACCAAAAGTTTTTTATTTGCCAACACAAATGGTAATGATGGAAGTTTATCTGAAATAAAAATAAGTACAAAAGTTTTGGTGTTGCTGTCAAAATGAGGAATACAAATACACACACACATTTACTCACCTATTTTAAAAACAAAACCAAAGTTGACTGCCTTTAAAAAATATATATTTTTACATTTGTACTAGTTTTTAACCTAACACTTATCCAAACCTTCACTTTAATCTCAATGACCAAACTTGTAGACATTAACTTAAGGTTACCCTAATTCCTAACCCTGAATTTAACCAGTAATGCCTAACCTTAAACCTGATTGCAGCCCTAAACCCAATTGTAATTAAGCATTTTTCTTCTAACATAGGGACAGGCTAAAATGTTATCATCAGACATATTGTTCTGATTTAACCAATGTGGAGACATTTTTGGACCCCCATATATTGTGGTCAGAAACACATACACGCTTGTCAAAAAGATGAGATCTCTTATCCAGTATTTTGTCTTTAGTTCACCCAGATCTGTATTAATAATGGATTTGGACATGGTCTTCATCCTAGCAGCCACTAAATGGCATGAATTGCCAAATGTCCTCTACAGGTTATTAAGTTAATTTGATTCAGGTGGTTCTTGTAAATATTAAACCTCTTTGAAATTTTCCAAATGTTATTGTGTTATAACTTGAAATCAAAATGTATTTAATTAGGAGTTTTTTACATTGATAAACACATAAGTCCATAATGACATTGTGAAAAATAAAATCTGCTAATTGATCAAAATTAATTCAAATATACTCACTTCTCCAGAAAACTCAAGACCACTGGCCACAAATGTGCTTCATTGTCAATATGTTGTAACATGCTTTTAACAATGTCGTTCTTCCTAGATTTGTTTTAGCATGCATTGTCTCATGTAATCAGAGCTCCCCCTTCTTGCATAGCAAAGCAATAGAGAAAAAGAGGAGCTCATTTGAGACGAGTACTGGCAATTAAAAAACATAATCATAATTCTCTATGCTCTATTTGAGAAAATTTTCAGTTGGTTAATGTAAAAACATTTAGCAGTGATTCTCAGAAGATGAAATGTAATTCATAACCTAGTTTCAAGGTGGCAGTGTTAACACACAAAATCTGAGATTTAAACCTCATTACTTCTACAATAGCTTGCAATGATTGTGTACAAGGGATGATCACAAATATGCTACAGTATCCAAAACTCATAGTGACAGAAATATCCAATTGCAGAAATAGTTTTCAAACTGTATTTTATTACATGCAGACCAAGCTGATGTTAACACATGGTGCTGGGAAACGTGCAATGAGAAGCACTGAATGCTTTGTTTTCACAGTTGTTTGTTTCAGTGGCTCAGGGCTGTATGACAACACAGTTGTGTGTACTACTATCCACCACCCCCCCTCCCACGGCTGTCGGCCCGAGCCCTACGTATGCTGAATGTCTGGTGACGTCCCAGTTCAATGAGTCATAGGTTTTAAAACCTGGACTTCCATTCATTTAATGTCTTATCATTATGGGGTACCATTTTAAATGGTCGGGTTGGGGCATGTCATTTTGAGGTGAGTCGAATGTAGTGAGCTACTACTTGTTGGTTTATAGCCAGTTGCCAAATTTTGACCAAGTTGATAGCATTATTAAGATAAATATTGATTGCCCTTATTCTCTTTATCTCACGTATTCAATGTGCAGTACCAAGGTTTGGCATGATTGAGTCACTCACTCCCATGAGAGTCATGTCTGGCTCTTTTTATTTAAATGTTTTTACTAATTGCCGTTGTGGAATTCCCACAGGACAAGCCACTATTGAGCAAGGTACAAACAGAGTGTTTTGGTCTTGTGAAGACTTATGCGTTATCCAAGCATCATCTAAACAGTTAATACAAGACTACTCATTGTCTATTTCCTCTGAATCACCATGCCCTTACAGTCTCGCATAGACAAATCTGAAAATTGCACTGGTTGAAAAGAAAACTGTAGTACAAGCCCTACCTTTTGAAATGTACAGGGACATATGGAAGTGTTGTACTGTCGACTACAGGCAAGTCAGAACAAAGCTGTTTAACCAAGGAATGACATCTCAACTGATCTTTCCCAGCTCCTCATCTTATCAACAAGATGTTCAACACTAAACACACACAATCGCTATCCAGTCTTCTGCAGTGTTTGTATTGTCAATCTGTTTTACCTGCCTCTGTATTTAAAGTAAATTGTTTGATTTTGTACATAGGGATTTCATCAGATGAACATACAGTTTCTTTTTTAATCTATTTGCCTTGAGTGTGGATTAACTTCGTGTTGAACAATCTGAAAAAGTCCCCTAAGTCATTCATCCTGAGTACTTAACATTTCCGGTTATAGACAGTGATGTACTGCAACTGATTAGTACGTTGGTATGTGCATGTGATGTTTCAGTTAAAGTTCATGGTGGACAATAGTAGAGTATAACTTGCATATAAACCTTGGACATGCATTTAATTATATAAAACTAGACAGTTTTTGTCTCCATGTTGAATATTTTTGTTCAACGCTTAATATTCATTCCTGCTCTCATTTGAAGCAGTACATAAGCCATTTTAAGTCAAATGTGTTCCAACTCCTTGTGAGAAGGTTAAATTAGCATTTACCAGATGCAAAACTGTACAACCCATAGTAGTGCACACACCAGCTGCTATTGTCACCTTCATGTGAATTTATATTAACTCAAATGTTTTATAATATTTACAAACACGTGTTTAAGGACGTAATGTTATGTTAAGTCCTTAAATATGTGTCAAGGCCCTACTTGATTGTAGCAATTCACAGGGACTCGAGAAAGTACAAGTTGAGGTACAGTGGGGAGAACAAGTATTTGATACACTGCCGATTTGCAGGTTTTCCTACTTACAAAGCATGTAGAGGTCTGTAATTTTTATCATAGGTACACTTCAACTGTGAGAGATGGAATCTAAAACAAAAATCCATAAAATCACATTGTATGATTTGTTTTAAATTAATTAGCATTTTATGGCATGACATAAGTATTTGATCACATACCAACCAGAAAGAATTATGGCTCTCACAGACCTGTTAGTTTTTCTTTAAGAAGCCCTCCTGTTCTCCACTCATTACCTGTATTAACTGCAACTGTTTGAACTCGTAACCTGTATAAAAGACACCTGTCCACACACTCAAACAGTCAAACAGACTCCAACCTCTCTACAATGGCCAAGACCAGAGAGCTGTGTAAGGACATCAGGGATAAAATTGTAGACCTGCACAAGGCTGGGATGGGTTACAGGACAATAGGCAAGCAGCTTGGTGAGAAGGCAACAACTGTTGGCGCAATTATTAGAAAATGGAAGAAGTTCAAGATGACAGTCAATCTCCCTCGGTCTGGGGCTCCATGCAAGATCTCACCTCTGGGGGCATCAATGACCATGAGGAAGGTGAGGGATCAGCCCAGAACTACACGGCAGGACCTGGTCAATGACCTGAAGAGAGCTGGGACCACAGTCTCAAAGAAAACCATTAGTAACACTATACCGTCATGGATTAAAATCCTGCAGCACACGCAATGTCCCCCGGGTCAAGCCAACGCATGTCCAGGCCCGTCTGAAGTTTGCCAATGACCATCTGGATGATCCAGAGGAGGAATGGGAGAAGGTCATGTGGTCTGAGCTTTTTGGTCTAAACTCCACTCGCCATGTTTGGAGGAAGAAGAAGAACGGCTCTCCCACCAGCTCCTGCTCCTCCGCCGGCTCCTGACCCTCCGCCAGCTCCCCCGTCTCCTGCTCCTCCGCTGGCTTCTTCTCTGCCACCAGCTCCTGCTCCTCCACCGGCTCCTGCTCCTCCGCCGGCTTCTGACCCTCCGCCGGCTCCCCAGTCTCCTGCTCCTCCGCCAGCTCCTGGCCCTCCGCCGGCTCTCCCGTCGGCTCCTGACCCTCCACCGGTTCTCCCGCCGGCTCCTAACCCTCCGCCGGTTCTCCCGGCGGCTCCTGTCCCTCCGCCGGCTCCTGTCCCTCCGCCAGCTCCCCCGTCTCCTGCTCCTCCGCTGGCTCCTGCTCTCCCACCGGCTCCTTCTCCTCCGCCGGCTCCTGCTCCTCCGCCGGCTCCTGCTCCTCCGCCGGGTCCCCCGTCTCCTGCTCCTCTGCCAGCTCCTGGCCCTCCGCCGGCTCTCCCGCCGGCTCCTGACCCTCCGCCGGTTCTCCCGCCGGCTCCTGTCCTTCCGCCGGCTCCGCCTCTACGGCCTGTACTGGCAGCTCCGGGTGCTGTGCCTCCGCCTGTCCGGGTGTTGTCGTCCCGGTCTTGCGGTCGGGAGCCTGCGCCTTTGGGGGGGGGTACTGTCACGTCGTGGCTATGCCCCTGCCATCTCTGCGCTGGGCTCGGGGCATAGTCTGGACAGGACAGGAGGTGGCACATCTAGCCACCTCCAATCCTTTTGGTCTCCCCAATTGGAGGCAGGTGTCGGTCGTTGCCTCCAATTGGGGACTCTATTTAAGTTCCTTGTTTTGCACTTCCACAGTGGTTCATCTTGGTTTTGCCTGAGTATCAGTTAGCCCCACGTCACTGGTTGCTGCTTTTTGTTTTCTTTGAGTTTTTGTTTTCATTAAACCTGGATTATCCCTGTTATCTCGACTCTGCGCCTGTGTCCTTCCACACTCCAGCATGTGACAACAGCTTTTTATGTTGATGTTTGGCCTCCAGGGCAATGTAACAATTTAAGTATATGCCCATACATGAACTTACAACTATGGCTGCATTCCATGGCAGACAATGCCCAAATATGGACATTCCTTCTTTGGAGTTAAACATGTCTGAAGTCTAAACCATTTTCTGAATAACAATGAATTATCTGTGTAAGGCCATACCAGATGGTTTAGGGCTTGATATTCATCATGTGTCTTATGTCATTTTCATGTCAGCTCTAAATCTGCTTTAAAGTTTAGGATTCATGGAAAAGTGCATAATAGTGTGTGTGACTAAGCTAACACAAATGTATATGCCTGTCAGAAGAATATCATTACTTTAGACCTGTTTCTAGAAATCACTGCAATTCACGTACCCTAAGGGTGGCTCAGTAAATTTCCCATAATGACAAGGGGCGAAATGGAATGACAGGATAAATGTTCATATGCTGCATTCTATAACTGTGGACATACACTGGTGACTAATAGTTAATTTGCACACTAAGAAATGAAATATCTGTTACTGTTAAATTTCCTTAATGTCTGTTTTTCCAGTTGGACAAAGACAGCACCTGAAGAGAATAGGGCCATACCTGCTTATCTTAACAAATGTAAAATTAGGATGGTCTGATCCTTCCTAAAATCTGCATCAACCATTAGAACCATCTGAAATTCTGAAAGTCTTTGCATGGTTATTTTTCAAACTGACTGGCTGTTGATTTGATTAATTATAGTTGCTTTAGGCATTGGCCAGTTAGCCAAGCAACTACAAACTGATAGTAAGAAAGTGTAAATGGAGAATATCTCAAGTATTCGGATACATTTTGCATTATCATCTATCTGATATCTCTATTTAAATAAAAAGTACAAACTTGCAAACCAATCAGCTGTTTAGAAGAGAAAATGAGAGCGACAGCTACGACAGCTGACACATTAAAGAAAATTATTTGAATAAATGAGTGGAGAATCGGAACAAATGTAGATGGTTCCATACAGGTGTGTAGTGTAATGAGAAATTAAGTTTATTCAATGAATAGGATCGTCTGGCCCCACCAAGTCTCCAGCAGACCCTTTGTGATGTTAAACAGTTGTCCTGCATAACATCTATTTATCTAAAGATCTGGTTAGGTAATTACCTGAACCAAATCTAATTTAATGAGGAAAAGTATAAAAACCACTGCTGTGGTCATCACTATCCTCTTGCAATAGAACCAGCTGGATGGCAAAAACAGTGCAAGTAGTACCTCAAAAGTAATTAAAAAAAAGCATGACAAAAGAGTTGAAAAGAAAAGCTTTGAATGAGGAAAAGAAGGGGTTCATAAGAACAAGGTCAAGCAACAGACACTGAGGACAACAAAGCTGCAGACTGGCAGAGGGTGAAAACGACTGTCCACTGACCGAGATGACCGTCAACTCATTTAAATGTCACTCAGCAACCATAGGATGACATCAAGTGACCTACAAAAAGAATGGCAAACAGCAGCTGGGGTGAACTACTTGGCGAGGACGGTGTGAAACAGGCTCCTAGGAGCAGGGCTGTTGTCTAAAGGTTAGACGGAGACATGGAGAGGCCTACAAGCCACAGTGTCTCACACCCACTGTGAAATTTGGTGGAGAATCGGTGATGATCTGGGGATGCTTCAGCAAGGCTGGAATCGGGCAGATTTGTCTTTGTGAATCAATCCAAGTACAAGGTTATCCCGGAAGAACACCTGCTTCCTTCTGCTCTGACAATGTTCCTCAACTCTGAGATTTTTTCCCCCCAGCAGGACAATGCTCCATGCCACACAGCCAGGTCAATCAAGGTGTGAATGGAGGACCTTGTCATGGCCAGCCCAATCTCTAGACCTGAACCCCATTGAAAACCTCTGGAAATTGATCAAGAGGAAGATGGATGGTCACAAGCCATCAAACAAAGCAGAGCTTCTTGAATTTTTGTGCCAGGAGTGGTGTAAAGTCACCCAACAGCAATGTGACAGACTGGTGGAGAGCATGCCAAGACACATGAAAGCTGTGATTAAAAATCAGGGTTATTCCACCAAATATTGATTTCTGAACTCTTTCTAAGTAAAAACATGAGTATGTTGTTGTTGAAAAATGAATATGAATGTGTTTTCTTCGCATTATTTGAGGTCTGAAAACAATGCATCTTTTTAAAGTTTTCTACAAATACATTTGGAATTTGGGAGTAATGTTGTCAGTAGGTTATAGAATAAAACAAAACTGTTCATTTTACTCAAACACATATCCATAATTAGTAAAACCAGGGAAACTGATCATTTTGCAGTGGTTTCTTAATTTTTTCCAGAGCTGTATTTATTATCACAAAAGTACATTCTACTGCATTAATTTTCCTAGCTGCCCCTTCAATAACCTTCTAAGGGTTAACTTTCAGTCACAATACTACAGTTGTACTGCATGATACAATTAAACAATAAACATCCTGTCATGCTCTTTAGCATGTATAAAAATGATGAGCAGGCCCAGTTGACCTCGATTTTGGATCATGATTATAGAGAAGAAAGGATATAAGCAATTTTGAAAGATTTGTTGTTGGGTCTCTTCCAGGATGGTAATGCCCCCATCCACAGGGGATCACGGAATGATGATCATTAAAACGATGTGTTATCATCTGCTATGGCTTTCACCATCACCAAATCACAAAAAAATTTAACACCTATGGGAGATTTTGGACCAACTTGGTAGACAGTGCTTTCCACCACCATCATAAAAACTCAAATTGAGAGAATATCTGTTGGAAGAATGGTGTTCCATCCCTCCAGTAGAGTACCAGAGACTCATAGTGGCCCAACCCCTACTTAGACACTTTGTTGTTTGTTCCATTAATTTGTCCCCATCTGTACTTCTAGCCACTTAAAACAGACACACCAGAGCAACTCTATCCCCAAACCACCTGCTGCACCCCTGAACCTCATTTTGATTGGGATTCTGATTGGTGGTAATCTGGCTGAGACAAAATGAGGTCGCTTAGACAAGGTGAGATCACCTTTTTAGATCAGTGTTTTTGAAGGTGCTCGGTACTTTTATTGGTGGATCATGTATACATAAAAATATTTTTGCCATGCACTCTTCAGATTAATTCCTGCAACTAATGATATCTGGTTGCTTGGCAACCTGCCCCCTTGACCCCATTCCCTTCATTTTTCTTCAGAACTTCTCTCGAGACTCTAGTTATTCATTCTCCTATTATTCCTCTAGTTATTCATTAACTCATCTCTGATCACTGGGCTGGGTTTCTTCTGAAACCAAAGGGCCAGAGTCACTTCCGTCCTCAGGAAACCAAAATGTTTTCCTTATGTTTACCTCCCAAAGTACAAATAACATTGGGTTTTCCGTAAACATCAAGGTAGTGACTCGCGCCTGGTGATTCATGCTCTACAACATTCGTAAAGTACGACTTTACTTCATATCAGAAACTTTGCAGGTACTAATGGTCATGTATCTCTTGACTAAGACAACTGACTGTTGGTAGGGTTCCCTTTTCATTCCATCAAACCTCTTCAACTTATCTAGTCCATCTGGTGTTCTAACATGATAGAAAAATATCAAACCACGCCTCCACACAGTCCACTGGCTATCAGTTAAACCTTAACAAAGGCTTCATTAAATACAGTGTCAGTAAATGTTACCACGACAAGTTCAACTTGAATACGTTATTTTTAATATTGCTGAACGGGTATATTAACGTCTCTCATACATGCCATGTGTTAGCTTCTGTCCACTTTTGATCCATGAGAAAACATTCTTCAACCACAAGTCAGGAGAGAAACTTTATTAGCATGAGTCCAAGATGCTGACCTTCCATGATCTCCAGTAATTGCAAAGTTAACTCAGTCTTTTATGCCAGGACACATAGGAGTTGGTCTTCTTTAAAACACTTGAGGATAAAAATAACATATACTAAAATAACTATTTCAGCTTTTATTTAACTAACACAAGATATAATTATTACACTCCTATAACTTATTTAACAAATCTTTATCAATCATCCTTATCATACTGAAGAATGGCCAAACAGACACGGAAGTGTTATATTGAATCAGACCTCATTTGAATGCAATAGATAGATACAGGGTACGTCACAGAAATACAGGCATCTCCCTTGTTTTACGGGGGCACTGTGCCCTACAGTGGCAACTTCATTGGTTTAGGAGTACAGGTATGAACTTATTTCCTGGAGGACCGAGTGGCTGCTGGTTTTCCTCCTACCTTGTACTTGTTAGATTCATTACTATGTATGTTACATTGCCCAGAAACAAGGAGAGTTGTCAAGGTCACCAAACAACCAGTGTAAATTGTGGGAGGGATCTCCTGTTGTTTGTCAGCCAAATCACTGACAAACAGCGCATGCAAAAATGAAATACATGGGTGCGCATGTGTACAGATTGTTTCTTGTAAATATTGAGTTTATTTGTTCACGTTCAGAACTTATCATTTGCACATCAGAGACTTTGATTACAAATACAGATATATTTTTCATGGTGGAATGGGGGAACTGCTTGTCATGTGACACTGTGATAATGGAACAAGAAAAGGAACAAGGCAAGTCTAGTTCTGCTGGCCCACCATTAGAAGGGATGAATGTTGTTGCCCAAGCCAGATTGGATCCGTGGTTAACTATGTGATAGAGTGTGACTTTAACCACAACACTATTCAAACAGCAGATGTGGGTCACATGTTACATTTGTGGAGATGTGCTCCACGGTTCCCTACATTAGTTAACATCCAAACCAACAGCAGGTATAACAGGATCGCTACACTACATTTAACACGTTAAATTAAAAAGAGATTACAGTGGATGGCTTGCTAATAACTATACAGTACCTATAATGAAAACAATGACTCGATTCACACCCCATGGCTGATTTGTTTCTTTAAGTTGAATAGCTAATCACTACGTAATGTGAACTACTCTATGTAAATTGAAAACGAGACCAATATGAACAAATTCTAATGCCTAATTAACTTGGTCCATGGCAAGCATCAAACCCTGATCACCAACATGCCGGTCTGTGTCTCTAACCACTACGCTATGTTGGGGATGGCTAGCTGATTGCTATAGCTAATAGCTATACAGTAGCTATAATGAAAACAATGACTCAATTTATGCCATGACTGGTTCGTTTCTGTAGAAACCAAAAATGACATTTGAATAGCTAACAACTACTCCATTTTCCTCGCTTGTCAGTTAGTCAGTCACTCACTCACTCAGTAAGAGACATTCGCTCTTCTTGGCCGGCTCTGTTGACACGGTCTGGCAAAAATTAATGGGAGATGATTGATGTGGAAGAATGGAAGAATTCCTGTAAGTGTAATTTTAGAGAGCATATTTTTAGAAACTGGTTGGAGGTCTTATGTTATCCACCCTCATATTTTGTCCTAATCAATCTGACATCCCATGCAGGTTGAGCCAACTTACAGATACAAGCAAACACTTCATACACTTTGTATACTCTATGGCTCAACATGTTTGAGTCAGGGGAAGTTTATTATTGACTATTTCATTCTGTCGAATCGCAATAATGACATTTGTACCTAGGCTACCCAAGGCAGCTTTTGAGGATGGAAGGCCTATTGGTGATTGTTGAATATACTCATTTGAAGAACAGAATGTTTTGCCAGTGCTAAAGACACTTGAATTGTTCTAATTATCTCTTTAGCAACGTGTTTTTACTGGTAATAGGAGCTACCTTAATATATAATTCAACATATGACACTACAGCAACTACAAAAAATATTTTACAAAAAAAACTAGTAGTCATTAGTAACAATTAGAATAGTTACAAGTAACTCAAGAATAAGTACAAGCAGCTTTTAAATAATGACTTCAAAAAAGAAATGAAAAGAAATGTCAAAACAGTTTGCCATTACAGCTTGTAATAGCACTTTGTGATATCTGCTTGTGTAAAAAGGGCTTCAAACAACAAAAATCTGATGGACTGATAACATATAATGTTTGTGCAAGCAGTACTGCACAGTGGGCGGTGCGCCCCTATTCTCAAGCCAGGTAAACTGTAGTGTAATGAAAGATGTGTTTTGGAAGGTTTGTGAAGGCGCCGTGTTGTCTGGTGTCTCAATTCTGTGGGACATCCTAATCTCAACGGACATACACAGTGGGGGCCAAGGTAGCCCCATCAGCTCAGACAAACCAGGTGTCAGGAAGGACAAATCAACAAAGTAGGAATAAGACTGTTGGATTAACGGCACTGACGTTTGGTCCATGTGACAGACTGTTTCTTTTACCACCAATGTATGAACTGCATGGCTGTTTATACAGTTTATTAGCCAGTAATAGGCTTTCTAGTATCTACTAAATTACTACTTGGAATAGTCATAAGAATTTAGCAATTGCTAGCGAGTCTGAAGATTAACTTTACACAGCCAAAGCTATTTCATTTCATGGCATAACAACATTTGATTTTCTTTCATTCGTGAATGACATTGATACAATAACTATCAATATAGGTGATAATAACTGACTTTTTCATCAAGTGAAAAGACGAGAAAATCGTGGAAACCCCTCCTTTACTGCGTAAGGGGTTGTGATCTACTGTATACTACCCCAAAAAGCATGCACGGATGCATACTTCGAAAATCAACAAGAAATAGTTGCAATATAAATTTAAATGCATTTATGCTTACTACAACATAGCTAGTGAAGGTTGTAGCCTGGGAACCCTGAACATCCTAAAAAAATCCTAATGCATAATTTGTTTTGGCTGTGGTGAGGCTCAAACACAGGTCCCTTGCATGGCAGTCCACATCTCTAAACACTATGCTATTTAACAAGGGGTAGTCAGTCAGTCAATCAGTCAGTCAGTCAGTAAGCGTCATTTACTCTTTGTGGCCGGCTCCGCTTACGAGGTCCATCAAAAAAGGAAAATGATTAAATCCCTTTCAATGATAAGAAAACAATCACTAATTATTCCTCCACATAATGATCATTATATGAAACAAAAACAGCCTGTAGTCTGCATTGGATGCTGGACAGTTTGAAGCATTGAGTGACTCAGTAAGTCACGGCCAATGTTAAAATAGGACCTTTATGTATTTTTATTTTGCACACTGCCTGTGACTGTTGCTGGTGACGAGAACTCTTTCAGTAAGCTAAAACTGCTCAAATAAACTACTTGAGGTCCACTGTGTCCCAGGACAGGCTTTGCAGTCTTGCCATGCTGTCCATTGAAAGTGAGTTAGCTAGAAAGGTGGTCAGTGACTTTGCTAGCAACAAGGCTCGCAGTGAGCTCTTGGTGAGTAAAGAGCCACCATCAGGCCTTGTTGTTTCAATATCCATGTTGTTTTCCATTGTGTGTGTGAGTGTTTTCCATAAGGTGTGTGAGTGCCTGGGCAAAAACAAAAACATGTACCCCTTTGGGTCCCCAGGACCCAAATGATAACACTGCTACAAATGATAATGTTAATTTATTTAATTGAAGAGGGTAATGTATATATAAGTTATATATATTTTACGTTATCCACTGATGTTGATAATTTTCCACTCAAGATGTATTCCATTACATATAGACTGTAAAAGAATAACACTGTAAATTAATATAACCTGAAAAACATGAATGTGTCCAAATACTTTATGAACCCATGGTATAAATATTTCTCACTTCCGTTTTAGGAATTTTGAAGTTAAAGGAACCGTATGTAAGAAATCTATTTCAATTAATCCTAAAATGGCCCTGATGTGTCACTAGACATTAAGAAATCATGTTCATTTCAAATACTTATATTACTGACAACAGTAGTCTGGCCAGGATATTGTCATTTAAAAGTGAGATTTGCAGCCCTCAACTGATGTTGTCATGTTGTGTTTTGGCCTGATGTGCCACCCTCCACCTATCTACCTATCACGAAGTCAGTAGTGTTTCAGGATCCGGGTTGCCAGCTCTGCTCTAACCTACCCTAACTCTAGTCGGATAAATAATGTCTAACGTTACGAAATCTAAAAGACCTCGTTATAATTCCGAAATACGTCGTGACAAAGTCCGAAATAAGACAAGAATTTGTATAGGAGATGCCTTTGAAAGATGGAGACGGCTGAAAACGGAGAAGAATTCGAAGACAGACGCCAACGTTGCTAATTTTCTCCTGGACAGGTAAGATTCATCTATGTTTGACTAACTTGTACTTGATGTCAATGGACATTTCATATATTCATGATAGTAGAACAAAGTTATGCATGTTCGTGCAAAGTAATGTTACGTTAGCTCATATGGACGTATGCTAACATTAGCAATGCATTATCAGAGCCCGTTTCTCTGACCTTATGCTGAGACACTGAGGAAAACAACATTAGCACGCCCATTATGGCAATTTGAAACGTAATTGAGACAGAAGCCTAACTCAAAATAAACATTCTCTACCTTTTGGGCTATGCACTATGTTAGTGTTGGTTTGGAAGCATTAGGCGCAATTCCAAGGTAAAATAACTTTTTCTAATGTCCATAACACTAACGAAAAGCACAGTGTAGCCTATGACGTTAAAAAAAGTTGGCCCACTTGGAACGTTTTGTAGCCTACTTGTTTTTCATGCAAGTTCTACAGCCAAAAATGGTAGAATGTCATGTAATCTTTCACATCACATATTTTAGCGTTATGGACGTGTGCTGCAGGGTAAGTAAAAAAATACAGCTGGCCGCTTTCACTTATAGCGTCAGCTAAATGAATAGCTTTATCTTTGATATCGGTTACACATAGTGACATAGGCTTGTGCTTGTACTTACGTAAATGACAGATACCTAACGTTACAAGTTAGACTAACAGCTACTGTTCTAACAATGTACTGTCACATACGAGCATACATCTTTACGATTATATTTGACTAATGACAATTAGTAAAATTTTGCAATACATAATTACTTCGCAAAATATCTCTTTCTGTTAATTAAGCATAAACATAATTAACAGAAAAAAAACTTACTGTGTACGACTCGTCGTCACTTGCCATTGGAAGCTCGTAGAAGCAGCCTACGTTTCTGCCCAATCCTGCAGCTTGTCTGGCAACCTCGAGTCAGGGGGAAGGGGGAGGGGATACACCGCTCAACAGTATTTTTGAAGTGATTGTAGTACCAGTTCTGGCCACAATCCTACATACGGTTCCTTTAAGAATGTGAGTTAGTTGTCTTTAGCTTAAAAGGTTTATGTTTAATATACATAAATGGCCACGTCTCTTCCAGAGACATGCACTATGGACTAAGAGACATTTTTCCATTTTTCCAAAAAAGTTAAAAAGGAAAGTTTTGAGTGAGGAACAGAAGTGTTCAATTTGCAGTGGTCTCTTAATTTTAACCCTTTTGTTCCTCACTCAAAACCTTCCATTTTTGACTTATTTGGAAAAGAAAGAAAAAGGTGCAGAGGTCTATACATTTTTTCCGGAGCTGTACATTTATACTGAGAGATGTCACCATTAAGTGGTGCAGTACTGTTCTGAGAAAAGACTGTTCCCAAGAGGGATGTTAGCAGTAGATAGTGTAGTACTGTTCTGAGAAAAGACTGTTCCCAAGAGAGATGTTAGCAGTAGGTAGTGTGGTACTGTTCTGAGAAAAGACTGTTCCCAAGAGAGATGTTAGCAGTAGGTAGTGTGGTACTGTTCTGAGAAAAGACTGTTCCCAAGAGAGATGTTAGCAGTAGGTAGTGTAGTACTGCTCTGAGAGAGACGTTTCAGCTAGATGCTATTAATCTTGGCGTGACTTGTCAATTTTGAGTGATCACAGTTGAGCCCTATAGTTCAATTGTTGTGGAAAAATGGGCATCATGTGCCATTAGATTACATTTATTTGGGTCTAGTGTCTGTGAAATAGTGAAAACAGTGGCTCAGTCCATTACATTGGTGTTTTTGATTAAATCAGTATCACTTATTTAAACATTTACTTTTTTCAGTAATTTCAAATATGAAACATGGATTAATATGTTAGCAAAACTGGTACATCAACAGGATTCTGTATAATACATCAATATACCAAATATGTAGCTGATTAGTAGCTTGTTAAAATGTATTGCATACTCTTTAAGTCTGAATACATTTTTCATTTTCTAAAATGTGTACTACAATGAATTACGAAAAGTCAAATTACCATTGAGACATTTGATAAATTGAAGTAAAGTTCCATCAATTAGTTGACTCTGGGGTAAATAATAAATCTACTATTTTTAATTATATTAAGTATAGATTTTATCTTTCTTTAAATTTTTTGTGAATATTACAGTATATTTGCCATCACCTGGATTTCATTTCTCTATGAGGGGGTTTTACCATTGATGAAGCAGCTCCCTTGGATTGCTCAACTCCCTGGGATTTAAAGGTATATAAGACCTGTGTGGTCTTTCAAAAATGTAACTCAACGTTATTTTCTGTTTTGTTTAATTCATTTTTGCCTCGCCTTTTACGCACTCGCTTCCCTCGCACCTCACACTATCAATTCTATGACATTAGAATGGGTAAATACTGTACATTAATTCATTCTTTTGTCTCTCTTTCCTGTGTTGTAAAACATTAGATTGTCTGCCATTAACAGGATAAGCTTCCTCTTATTTTATGATTGAGTTATTTAAATCGTTGACTAAGTAATATTGCTCAACACCTTGGGACTCAAAGGTATATAAGACGTCTCCTGGCCACACACCACAAAAACAAGACACACATGTGGAAGAATCATCATGAAGACTTTCAATCTGTGCTTACTACTAAGTCTGGCAAAAGTAGTTTACTCGTTGCCAATATCGCCACCTACTGAAGAAGATGAAGCTGTTGCAGAGGTATGTTTTCTGTCTGCAGGGACTTTATGACTTTTTACAACTGAATTTATTATAATGCAACAGAAGTGCACATGTAACTTCATTTGGCTTGGTCAGGTCTTAAGTATAAAATAAAATGTGATCTCATCAAATTAGCTGGTTAAATGAAGGAAAATCAATAAATCAAATTAGTTGACTTCAAATGCAATAACTCTTTAAACACATGCTTTGTTACTTTCTATTCAGAACACATTACAGTCACTGTGTATTAATGAATATTGCTATGCCTTGTACACAAAATATTTAACACCATTGTTTACCAACATATTAACATAATGCTGTCTGTTTTTTTCTATAGACCTACCTTAAGAGTTTCTACAACCTGACAGAGGAGACAGGTCCGTCAGTCAGACGGGGGCCCAGCCAGAGGAGCAGGAAAGTCAGCGAGATGCAGAGGTTTTTTGGCCTAAAGGTGACAGGATCATTGGACACTGAGACTGTAACAATGATGAAGAAGCCACGTTGTGGGGTACCTGATGTCCACCTCGGTCGTTTCTCCACCTTCGATAACCTTAAGTGGCAAACGAACCAGCTTACTTACAGGTGAGATGAGTGAGAAAGTTGAGTAAACATTCGGTAAAGTTGTTATTTTTACATTTAGTTCAACTCCAATAACAATCAAATGTTTCTAAAACTTTGAGAAAACATTAGAAATAACAAAAATCCATTGGTTACTTTTTAATTCAATCGTGTTAGTAGTGTGATGACAAAGGCAAGTATCTAGTGATTGTAGATGGTATTATTTTGTTTTTGTAACCTCTAACATTGAAGACTGTTTTTCTAACATTGACTGTTGGTATATTGTGTTCTTCAGGATTGAGAACTACACTCCTGACATGTCTGAAGCTGAGGTAGACAACTCCCTAGAGAGAGCACTGCAAGTGTGGGCCAAGGTTTCTCCCCTGAGGTTCACCCGCATCTACAGTGGCACTGCTGACATCATGATTTCTTTTGGAGCAAAAGGTAAGGAACTTGAATTCTATCTTACAGAATATTAATGTGACCAACTGACACAGAATGTATTAATTATTTAGAAATAACAAAAATATGTGTGTAGGTTTCTAATGTTTTTAAAAGCTAGTGTAATAAGCTATTATTAAAATTATATTGTTACAATACCGTGGTTTGAGGGTGTCCACCCAGTTGTTAAACTGTACAAGTTTTTCCTGTCCAAAGATAACCTCATTCGACCATGGTTTATCAATTAGCTAGATTTAATAGCATGTGTACTGAATTTAATCGCACTGAATAAAACATCAAGATATATCACTGTGTGACCATTGTGGCTCCATTGTGTGGCCATTTTGAATATACTTGTATATGTTATCTGAATAGAGTATTAGCCATTTCCATTAACTGATAGATATGATAATTAGTGTCTGATGTATATGCCGTAATGTCCACATGCAATTGTAAATTTTATGTTTGGTGGCAGCCATGCTTTTTTACATACTCGCCTTTGATGTTTCATTTTGTGAGACACTGGTCATTAGATGTAAAATATCACTGGGCTTTGGTTGTATAGGAGTAGCCTATAAAGCGTTTGTCACAAATTCAAAATGGCTAAAAATCCATCATAAGGGAGCTAATGAATCCCAATGGCAAATACGCTTGTTGTGAGGAGATGGGCCCATGTACCGACATAAAACAATCTACATCAAATGAGTTGAGTGGCGTGAGCTTCCAAAATTAGCTGGTCCAATAATGGTCCCTGTTTGATCAATCAGAAGGTTCTTGTATTATGTCTTGCCAAGATTGGGAACATCTACCAAGTCCATGTTATAATTATCAATGTTAGATTTACATGAACCGCTAATAATATTAACTGATAGTCTGTAACACTGTGCATTTCTTCTTATCTCCGATGGGTCATGCTATGATTTCTCTTGTTTGCATAGATCACGGTGATTTCTACCCCTTTGATGGACCTGATGGCACCCTGGCCCATGCATTTGCCCCTGGCGCCAACATTGGAGGAGATGCTCATTTTGATGATGATGAGGACTTCAGCTTCAGCTCAAACAGAGGTACCCCATATCACAATAATATGGATCATTACTTATGTGTAATTAGGTAAAGCAGATGTGTAATAATGTGTTATGTTGATACAGGGTACAACCTGTTCTTGGTGGCTGCCCATGAGTTGGGTCATTCCCTCGGTCTCAGCCACTCCAATGACCCTGGAGCACTGATGTACCCAATATACAGCTACACAGACCCCAGAACCTTCTCACTTCCCCGCGATGACATCAATGGTATCCAGTCCATCTATGGTCAGTATTCATCATTCCTGCTTTTGATTATTACGGTTGTATGTCCCTTTGTTTACTTTTTATATGATCAACAAAACATAGTCAGACAAAGTACTATATTAATGATCTCCAAGTAAGTCAATTATGTGACCTATATGTAAAATGTATTAATTAATGTTGTATTAATGTGTTTCGGTGTCATCCAGGCCCAAACCCAGATGTGAAACCCAATCCAGACAAGCCAGGCCCTACACCCCCTTCCACCCCTGATGCATGTGACCCCACCCTGGTTCTGGATGCTGTCACAACACTGCGTGGAGAGAAGATGTTCTTCAAGGGCAGGTACATCACATTATAATGTAATGTAGATCAGATATTCAGTGACTTTGAATAACTTAGAGCAAAAAAACTGTAAAGCATATCATAAGTTCTTGCAAGAATAATTTAACCTGCTCATCTATGATGAATGTTCTAATGTCCTCCATCCATTCTCAGACTCTTCTGGCGTAGTTACTCCCAGAGCAGCCAAACACAGCAGAACCTCATCAAGACCTTCTGGCCCAAACTCCCTGAGAACATTGATGCTGCGTATGAGAGCCTGCTATCTGACAAAGTGTTCCTCTTCAAAGGTATGGCAAAGTCATCAATGGCTTCAAATAAGTCAAAACATTACTTTCATCCTGGCTAAAATATATAGTAGCACTAAAGTCACTGAATATTACCAGAGATGGGGACAAGTCACACATGGTCAAGTCCAAGCAAGTCTCAAGTCTTAACCATCAAGTCTCGAGTCAAGTCTCAAGTCACAGTTCAGATAAATCAAGCAAGTCAAGTCAAGTCAAGGGTTCACCCTAAGCAAGTCAAGTCGAGTCCTTATAAGTTTCAAGTCAAGTCAAGTCACAGTACTAAAGAGATGAACACACACACACACACTGTCCTCTGTTTCTGACGTGCGCTCGGTGCGAAGCTCGATTTCAAAATCAAATATTTTTCTCCTCCGCGGTAACATTTTTTGGGGGGACGAAGCGGAGGGATCTTGAATCAGCCTGAAGGGGTTGTATTCGCTATAACAACCGCCTCGCTATACCTTATCCCGCTTATTACATGGCTACCTACCAAATAAATGAATAATTTTACACAAAATATAGATTTCAAAAGGAATTTATTGATTTAAAAATGTTTGTATTGCTTCCTCTAAAGAAAATAGTCCGTTCCGTCTCTGGTTAGAATCCTGCTGCGTCCATAGCAACGCGCTGTTTTTCATGGCAACGGTCTGTTATCAAGAAATAACACGCATTCTGCACTGGAATTCAGCCAATCCATGTTATAACGGCTAATAATAACAACCTTATAAACTAATTATTGTGACTGAAAAACTGCCTAATATGTAATTACGCTGTAATTATTCTTGTCTGTATGAATAAAAAAAAAAACTCTTCGAAATGTTTAGGTGCTAGTAATCACATCGGCGCCTCCATGTTAGCCTTTCATGCAGGTAAGTTAACTGTTATGGTGTACGCACAATGCTTTTTAGTTTCCACACGCAGTCCACAAACACTTGAAAATGCGCACATTTAATACAGACATTATAGCCTACGTGTAATAATATACATGCCCGCTCATTTTAAGATGCCCATCAACATTAAAATTCAGGCTATGCCACTGTTATAGTCAAATGTCCTTACATCTATTTACCAGCCATATTCAGTAATGATAATGGTCACATTTCTAACAAGAAAAAAAAAAAAACATAATATGCAACCAAGGCCAAATTATGACAAACAAAAGATTAATTCATTACATTAGTAACTTAATCGTTATAGATCTTAATGAAACTGAATATAAAGAGATTACTTTCTTACCTTTCCTTGTGGTTTTTAAAAATGACGAATGAAATTTGACGTTGCATATTTTTGCATCTGGCAAATCTTTTTTTATTCACACGGTCCAGTTCAAAGTCCTTGTATCCAAACGATACTATTTGTGGAGCTCGACTAACGTTACTGTCTGCCATGTTTGGCGCGGTTTGAATTGTGCAGCGTTAAAGGCACATACGCTGATTAGTGGTGCTGATGTCACAACATAAAATATTTTTATCGCTGTTTGTTTATTATAAGTTCAAATCATTGTCGAGTCTTCCACTTCAAGTCAAGTCTCAAGTAACTTGTTCTCAAGTCAAAGTCAAGTCATTTTCATACTTTAATCAAGCAAGTCCTGAAAATTGTGACTCCAGTCAGACTCGAGTCAAGTCATGTGACTCGAGTCCCCCACCTCTGAATATTACTACACTATGCAGTATCAAACAACTCAAAATACAACTATTAAATACATACAGATGTCTAAAAAAGCAACACTAATTTATAACTTTTTCCATTATAGATTTTTGAATATCCTAAAACATTTGACAATATTTAATTCATTGATAATTGCACAATAATTCATTGTATTTCAAATTGTTTATTTTCACAAAATAAAAGAAAAGCATGACTTACCTTTGGACACACCGCATTATTCTGAAATTAAAGTGTTTTTTATGGAAATAAATATTTGGAAATACATTTTTATTGTATTTCCAAATATTTCTTATTGTGAAATCATCAACTTTGTGCAAAATCCAATGACTGAAATGAGAGTTCAAATAAAGTACTGCTATTCATACATATTTTCAAGGTCAAATACTTTATTTACATATTATTTAAAAATCTAATGTTAATTTGTTTGACATTCCATACTACTCAACCGGCTACTAGAATGAGCACTATTCTTATTTACTATATGGCTTTAATTAATACCACCTGAATAACTGAACCCGTAATCTCAGTAATAATGTCTCTGTTCCTTCAGATCATCAGGTCTGGGCTCTCAACGGATATGACATAGTCCATGGCTATCCAAAGAACTTGAAAAAGATGGGTCTACCAAGTACTGTGAAGAAAGTGGATGCTGCCCTGTACGATGAAGATTCTGGAAAGACCTTGTTCTTTGTTGGTGAATACTACTACAGGTTAGTTGAGTCTTGTTATACACTACTTTATAGTGCCATCTGATTTTGATAATAAGAATCTCACAATCTCATTGCTGTTTCTGTTACCATAGTTACAATGAAGAAAAGAAAAAGATGGACAGGGGTTTCCCAAAGCGTGTGGATGAAGGATTCCCAGGCATGACAAGCAAAGTGACTGCAGCCTTACAGGTCCAAGGTGAGTGTGATAGAGCATGTTAATATACAACAGTGCATTGCAAGCCAAGAATATGGACTGATGAAGAAAATCTTTTTCATTGAATATATTTCACCTGAATACGTTTGTACTTTTGTATTTAGTTGATTATTGATTCTTCAGTGTTGTATGTTTGTAACCTCTCAATACTATCTGTTTTTGCAGGATACACCTACCTCTTCAGTGGTCCCAATGTGTTTGAGTACAACATGCGGACAAAGAGACAATCCCGCGTTCTAGGAAACAGTTACTTCCTGCCCTGTTAGCATATCAACCTCCATGAGCTGTTTAAGTAACACCAATGAATGTAGCAAAATGAAAAATATGTATTTTCCTCATTTATTTTTTTCTGTGTTTTTACAGATGTTTTCTATGAAATATTCCTGTTATATTTAAATATTTATTTATATACTACGTTTTTAACATATTTCTTAATAAAATAAATTCTAAGTTATTGTGATTTTGTGTTTTGGCTTTTACTGGAAGTTTTTGGTAGTTTTATGAAGCATAAATGTGTTCCATTTCTGAAGAAACATAAGGTAACCTTCATTACTGCAGTTCTCTGAACAGATGAGATACCTGATTAAATTCAAAATGGTCATGAATTTTTCCAAAAACAATAACATTTCTCATGTCTTTGTATTATTTTCAATTAAATTTAGGAATAAATAATTTGATCATTATTGCATTCTGTTTTTATTTGTTTTATTTATTTTTTATTTTACACAGCATCCCAACTATTTTGGAAGCAGGGTCGTGGGATGAAAATACATTTTTATTAGTATTTATTTTGATTTCACACTAAAATACTTTAAGAAACAGCTAAAACCATAATAAAATCAACAAGAATTTACACATATTCCCCTAATTGATACTAATATGAAACAGAGCTGAACAGTCTCACAAATCTAAATTATCATCTTACCCAGGTTTTATCATTGCAGTTTTAAATTTTGCATATGAACAACAAGGTAAGGGTGGACCTTCATCTACATTGCTCCTCAGCCTAAACAACAGGATGACTTAAAGTGTTAATTGATTATGTAACTGCTGCAGGCAAAAGCAGGACATATTCTGTAGTGTACAAAAACATTTTGTCTGCACAAATAACCACATGCCTCTAAATCCATTAAGTGGCGGGAAAATGATCCAAAAATACACTGCCATGGCTACAAAGGATTTTTTGCAGGCCAAAAAGTGAAAAAGTTCTTGACTGAGTGGCCAAATCAATAACTTAATCTGCATCAAGCTAAACAGGGTTTTCACATGCTGTGAAGAGAATGAGTGATGTCTGTGCTACAGGTAACACATGCGATTTATTAAAAATGCTTAACGGGGAAAATCTTTTTTTCCCGCTGTTATTGCATTTTTCTTTTTTTGAGCCTCAGGACAATAGTTTGTGCTTGACTTGAGTGGGACTTGAGTCACTTATTAATTTGCAAAAGTATACGGGTAACTTTATTGGGCACTTGGCTTGTGCTGGAGTGGTCGAGAGTGCTTATTCACATTAGTTTTTTTGCCGGACTGGGTAAGCGGAGCCGGTTAAGAAGAGCGACTGATGGACTGATGGACTGACTGTCTCTTGTTAAATAGCATAGTGGTTCAGAGAAGCGGACTTGTGAACTACAGGAGTATCTCCTCGCAGGCGAAGCGAAGTACGCATTGTGAATATTGGCGAAAACTTCGATGGCTGAAACTATATGGTTATATTGCAACCGTTTCTGGCATGGAGTTCATCTTCAGTCTCGCTAGAAATTGCTAAATTCTTATGATTATTCCTAGGACGTTAGTAGATATTAGCCTATTAAACACAACGGAGTCTAGCGACTGCTGAAACGTTTGATTCCTTAGTGGTTAAAGACAGTGTCTCTCATATGGAAGACCTACGTTTGAATCTATTGAGAGTAACGACATTTATTAATTATTTCTGGTAGATTCCACGATTCTCTCGTCTTTTCACTTGATGAAAAAGTTAGTTATCGTCGTCTTTATTGATAGTTATTGTATAAATGTAATTCACGAATGAAAGGTACGTTGTTATGCCATGAAATAAAAATATACGTTATATGACATGAAATGAAATAGCTATTTGGCAGACTCGCTAGCAATTGCTCAATTCTTGTGACTATACCAGTAAGTTAGTAGATACCGGTAAAGCTTATTATTGGCTAATACGCTATTAAAACTGCCAGTGGCAAACGCAAACAGTAAGAAACGTTAGTCAGTTTAAATGTATCAATGTCATTCACGAATGGCCAATGAACTATTAAAACACCCCTATAGTCTTGAGTTATATAAAAAAGATCACAACATCTTTTTACAACATCTTCAGAACTACATAATTATTCTGAGGTTTGAAGCTTGTAAAATGACATTATTACCTTTGTTTATGTTTGTAGTTTGTCTTATCCCTTCAGAATGGAAGGCAAGATATGTTACTCAAAACATTTTATTTTAAACCCTACACTCTATATTGCATGTACAACCCCATTTCCAGAAAAGTTGGGACGATGTGTACAATGCAAATAAAAACAGAATGCAATGATGTGTAAGTCATTAAATCCCTATATTTAAATGAAAATGGTACAAAGACGACATTTGGAATTAAACATCCTGTGAGCTGTGTAAATACTGAAATCCTGTTTTGAATTGTTGCATGTTTTATGTGATGTGAAACAACCTAATGATGTGATGTTTACCATATAAAGTGATACAACAAATAAAGTTTCACATTACATTTTGCCTACAGATTGTGTATTACATAAACAAATGATATACAGAACCAGTCAAAATGTTAGATTACTAATTCTCATTCAAGTGTATTTACTAAGTTGAGCTATTTTAAAAGTAATAGTGAAGACATCAAAACTATGAAATGACACATGAAATCATGTAGTAATCATGTAGTAACGCCAGAAGACGGAGGGTAAAGAGGCCGTCAACATTATGACGGCCAGCACCCATTGCTCCCAAACCCCCACCAAGAAAGCTGCTCAAGATTTGACCACTCAAAAAAGTGGTTAGACCTTTGGTTTAGATTTTTCCCTCACTCTTTTTAATAGAACTTTGACCAGGGCACTTAACAACTCTCAGTGCCCGTTCCATGTATTTCTCTTCATTACAATTTAGACTTTGAAGTACAGTCTGCCCGCTTGAACTTGAATATACTGTAGGAATAACAGCACATTTTACACATATTCACCTAATTTTAGGATGTAATTGGAAAATGTTATTCTCAGTTTGTGTCTTTACTTGCTCAAGAGATTTAAGAAAAGGCTTAGAGGTGATTTTGGGTGTGGCACTTTGTTGTTGTGATTCATCATGAGGAGTAAAGATGAGTCAATGCCAGTAAAGCAGGCTAACACAAGGCTGAAAAATCTAAGTAAATTGATTAGAGACAGCCAAAACATTATTTGTGTCAAAACTATTTAGAACATTAAAGAACAAGAACAATAAATATTTGGTAACAAAATATAGAAGCAATATACCCAATCAATAGCAAACAACTGCAGAAAGTACCAAGATGTCCTAGAATTTTTTCTTCTCCAATTTACAGTGTAATACATGGCATTATTAACAAGAAACCAGGCAAGCCTAGTACAGCCGGCCACAGTAGAAAGTGGTGATCATGGCTGCCCTCTCAAGATTCTAACCTAGATCGCTCACGTAACCACTACAACATGGAGCTGACCATTTGCTGGGTATTAGTATAGCATATTGACATTATATAATGTTGTCATGCATTAACATGACGTCAAGTTTGAATATTTCGTTAGACACCATTAAACATTGTGTTAAACTGAGTAACGTTTCTAATGAAGTTCACCTCCACCGCAAATAGTATCTATGAACTGCATGACTTTTGCCACTGGCCGTTTTAAAAGCTTATTAGCTAGACGATAATACGCATTGTGTTAAACTTAGTTACGTTTCTAATTAAGTTTACCTCCACCACAAATAGCATCTATTCACTGTATGGCTTTTGCCATTGGCCGTTTTAGCAGCTTTTGCCATTCGTGAATGGCATTAATACAATACCCAGAGTATAAATATAGGTAACGATAACGGACTTTAACGTCAAGTGAAAAGACGACAGAATCGTGTAGCCAGCGAAGTGTTTCACTATCCTGAAGGAATGCTAACATCATTCGAAAATCCACCAGAAGTAGTAGCAATATAACAGTAAACTAGTGATGTCCGTTCTTCTAGCAGCAGGATAATATGCTTGCAGCGCTAACTCAGATTTATTTTTCTAAATAAAAGCCATCACTGAAAGATATAAGGCGCTATCCGGACGGACGGACTCAGTAAGAGACATTACCTCTTCTAGGCCGGCTCCGCTTGCGCGGTCCGGAAAAAAGTACATTGGCATTGAGACATTAGATACATAGATATATTGATCTATCTGTGACGGCTGCTCCGCATGGCGCTACGTGCTCTCTCCCTCACTGGCGCTCCAACTTGCCGGTGTACTAACCACTGGCTGGAGCAGATGGCAGCAGGGCACCCATCACACGCAACTGTTTTGAGTTAGTGTTATGTCTATATTAGTTCCTGGTTTTCACCTGCACCTCACCTCATGTCTGTCAGTTAGACTGTGTGGTGCCGCATTTTCAAAGACGTAACTCAACGTTATTTTCCCTCGCTTCCCTCGCACCTCACACTATAAATTCTATGACATTAGAATGGGTAAATACTGAACATTCATTAATTCTTCTGACTCTTTCCTGTGTTCTAAAAGATTAGATTGTCTGCCATTAACAGGATATGCTTCCTCTTATTTTATGTTTGAGTTATTGAAATCGATGACTAAGTAATATTGCTCAACACCTTGGGATTCAAATGTATATAAGACGTCTCCTGGCCACACACCACACAAACAAGAAACACTTGTGGAAGAATCATCATGAAGACTTTCAATCTGTGCTTACTACTAAGTCTGGCAATAGTAGTTTACTCTTTGCCAATATTGCCACCTACGGAAGAAGATGAAGCTCTTGCAGAGGTATGTTTTCTGTCTGCAGGGTCTTCATAACTTTTTACAAACAAAATTATAATCAAGGAACAGATGTGAATATGTTACTTCATTTGGATTGGTCAGGTTGTAAGTTTAAAAGAAAATGTTTTCTCAGTGAAATACCTGGTTTAATAAAAGCAGAAGAGTAATTTTAACTGGTTAGTGCAATAACTTTTAAATATGAGTTAAGGTTCTATTCTCAACTAAGTCAGTGGGTATTAAAAAATGCTATGCCATGTACATATTATATTTAAGAGTATCATACTAAAACTTTACTCTCATAGTAACATAATGCTGTCTGTTTTTTTCTATAGACCTACCTTAAGAGTTTCTACAACCTGACAGAGGAGACAGGTCCGTCAGTCAGACGGGGGCCCAGCCAGAGGAGCAGGAAAGTCAGCGAGATGCAGAAGTTTTTTGGCCTAAAGGTGACAGGATCCTTGGACACTGAGACTGTAACAATGATGAAGAAGCCACGTTGTGGGGTACCTGATGTCCACCTCGGTCGTTTCTCCACCTTCGATAACCTTAAGTGGCAAACGAACCAGCTTACTTACAGGTGAGAAAGACACCTGTATTTAAAGGGGCCATTTATAAGATTTGACTGTGCTACTAGCATGTAGTAAAAGTAATGCTTGTAGCAATACAAACATAACTGACCAGAAGATATCTGCCGTTGATGTTTTTTCAACAAAATGATTTAATGTGCCCGAGAAATGTCCCATTTAAACTTTCTTGCTGGTTTGTCATACTCAACTTAGACCATCACCATACTTCCCCCACAGAATTCTAGTCTTTTAAACCTCAAAGGCAGGATTCTACACAGTGCACCTAAGTAAAAATAAAGCTTTTAATGTTAACATATTATTTGCAATAACAAAGTGTTTATTAAAATTTGAGAAAACACTCTCAAATTTTACTATAGAACAGTCTACTTAAATTTTTTGATTTGCAAACATCATGTTATATACAGAGTTTTGAGTGCCTTTTTTCAGATTATGGTAAAAAAATAATACTACACTGATAACTATTTTTCTAATATTGACTGTTGGTATATTGTGTTCTTCAGGATTGAGAACTACACTCCTGACATGTCTGAAGCTGAGGTAGACGACTCCCTAGAGAGAGCACTGCAAGTGTGGGCCAAGGTTTCTCCCCTGAGGTTCACTCGCATCTACAGTGGCACTGCTGACATCATGATCTCTTTTGGATCAAGAGGTAAGGAACTTGTATTCTATCTTACAGAATATTAATGTGACCAACTGACACAGAATTGATCTCTTTTGGCAGAAAAAGTAATGATGAACTTTAATCCTATCTAAGAGAATTTAAATGGGCATATTGTAAAATTGTTGCATTTTACATGACAAAATGTCCATAATATATGAGCAGTAATACTGGTTTGACATGAAATGATATTCGGTGGATAAGGAGGCACATCCTAAAATGCTAAATTTGTAGGCTATTGATTAGCAGGAGCACAGACTTGTGTTGGCATATGGAAAACCGGCACCCTCTCTCTCGTCACCAAGACACACATAATCTATCCTTGAATGAGTAATGGCAGATGGGGGAAGCGCGTTTGGGTTATTATTTTACTGTCTGTGATGTTAAGAACAGTTTTGAATTTTTTTTAATCATTTGACATAAATAATGTGCATGTAAAAAGTAGTGCACTATCCATTTATGCTAATCTCTGATGCGATCATACTATGATTTCTCTTGTTTGCATAGATCACGGTGATTTCTACCCCTTTGATGGACCTGATGGCACCCTGGCCCATGCATTTGCCCCTGGCGCCAACATTGGAGGAGATGCTCATTTTGATGATGATGAGGACTTCAGCTTCAGCTCAAACAGAGGTACCCCATATCACAATAATATGGATCATTACTTATGTGTAATTAGGTAAAGCAGATGTGTAATGATGTGTTATGTTGATACAGGGTACAACCTGTTCTTGGTGGCTGCCCATGAGTTGGGTCATTCCCTCGGTCTCAGCCACTCCAATGACCCTGGAGCACTGATGTACCCAATATACAGCTACACAGACCCCAGAACCTTCTCACTTCCCCGCGATGACATCAATGGTATCCAGTCCATCTATGGTCAGTATTCATCATTCCTGCTTTTGATTATTACAGTTGTATGTCCCTTTGTTTACTTTTTATATGATCAACAAAACATAGTCAGACAAAGTACTATATTAATGATCTCCAAGTAAGTCAATTATGTGACCTTTATGTAAAATGTATTAATTAATGTTGTATTAATGTGTTTCTGTGTCATCCAGGCTCAAACCCAGATGTTGACCCCAATTCAGACAAACCAGGCCCTACACCCCCTTCCACCCCTGATGCATGTGACCCCACCCTGGTTCTGGATGCTGTCGCAACACTGCGTGGAGAGAAGATGTTCTTCAAGGGCAGGTACATCACATCATAATGTAACGTAGATCAGAGATTCAGTGACTTGTGATAACCTAAAGCAAAAAACTGTCAAAGCATATCAAGTTCTTGCAGGAACAATTCAATCTGTTCATCTGTGACGAATGTTCTATTATCCTCCACCCATCTTCAGATTCTTCTGGCGTAGTTACTCCCAGAACAGCCAACCAGAACTAAACATCATCAAGACATTTTGGCCTGAAATACCTGACAACGTTGATGCTGCTTACGAGAGCCTGCTATCTGACAACGTGATCATCTTTAAAGGTACGGCCGCTAACTCCCTCAAATTAGCCCTACAGTAGGACTTTGGTGTTGATAACATGTCTTGACAGAAACAACTGAGGCTGCAGTTAAATCAGTACTCATAAATCTAGCCTCATACACAACTAAACAAAAGACTAGCCTCATATGTGGCTTTAATTAATACAGTGTAAATAACAAAATCTCTTCAACTGGAGCCTGTAATCTCAGTAATGCTCTGTTCCATCAGATCGTCAGGTCTGGGCTCTCAGTGGCTATGACGTAGTCCCTGGCTATCCCAAGAACCTTCAAAACTTGGGCCTACCAAATACTGTGAAGAAAGTGGATGCTGCCCTGTACGATGAAGATTCTGGAAAGACCTTGTTCTTTGTTGGTGAATACTACTACAGGTTAGTTGAGTCTTGTTATACACTACTTTATAGTGCCATCTGATTTTCATAATAAGAATCTCACAATCTCATTGCTGTTTCTGTTACCATAGTTACGATGAAGAAAAGAAAAAGATGGACAGGGGTTTCCCAAAGCGTGTGGATGAAGGATTCCCAGGCATGACAAGCAAAGTGACTGCAGCCTTACAGGTCCAAGGTGAGTGTGATAGAGCATGTTAATATACAACAGTGCATTGCAAGCCAAGAATATGGACTGATGAAGAAAATCATTTTCTACATTCTACAGTTTTCATTGAATATATTTCACCTAAATACTTCTACTTTGTATTTTTGTATTAAGTTAATTGTTGATTCTTCAGTGTTGTATGTTTGTAACCTCTCAATACTATCTGTTTTTGCAGGATACACCTACCTCTTCAGTGGTCCCAATGTGTTTGAGTACAACATACGGACAAAGAGACAATTCCGCGTTCTAGGAAACAGTTACTTCCTGCCCTGTTAGCACATCAACCTCCATGAGCTGTTTAAGTAACACCAATGAATGTAGCAAAATATGTATTTTCCTCTTTTTTTTTTGTGAGAGTTTTTACAGATGTTTTCAAAAAGATATTCCTGTTATATTTAAATATTGATTTATATATTACGTTTTTTACATATTTCTTAATCAAACTAATTCGAAGCTATTGTGATTTTGTGTTCTGGCTTTTACTGGAAGTTTTTGGAAGTTTTATTTGTTCCATTTCTGAAGAAACATAAGGTTACCTTCATTACCCCAGTTCTCTGAACAGATGAGATCCCTGATTAAATTCAAAATGGTCATGAATTCTTCCAAAAACAATAACATTTCTTATGTCTTTGTATGATTTTCAATTACATTTAGGAATAAATAATTTGCACATCATTGCTTTCTGTTTTTATTTGCATTTTACACAGCATCCCAACTATATTGGAAAAAGGGTTGTAGGAATAAAATACATTTTTATTAGTATTTTCTCTGATTTCACACTAAAATACTTGGCTTGTGCTGGAGTGGTCGAAACTGGATAAGCGGAGCCGGTTAAGAACAGCGACTGACGGACTGACTGACTCTTGTTAAATAGCATAGTGGTTAGAGAAGCGGACATGTGAACTATAGGTCTTGAGTATCTCCTCGCAGGCGAAGCGAAGTAAGCATTGTGAATATCTCCGTATTGGCGAAAACCTCGATGGCTGAAAGGTATACGGTTATATTGCAACCGTTTCTGGCATGGAATAGTTCTGGCATGGAATTGCTAAATTCTTATGATTATTCCTAGGAAGTTGGTGGATACTAGTAAGCCTATTTAGCACAATCCTCTGTGGAGTCTAGCGACTGCTGAAACGTTTAATGCCGTGGCGTAGTGGTTAATGACATATTGAATCTATTGAGAGTAACGATATTTATTAATTATTTCTGGTAGATTCCACGATTCTCTCGTCTTTTCTCTTAATGAAAAAGTTAGTTATCGTCGTCTTTATTAATAGTTATTGTATAAATGTCATTCACGAATGAAAATTATGTTGTTTTGCCATGAAAGAAAAAAATACGTTCTTATTCATCTTCTTCCGCTTCATCCGGGGCCGGGTCGCGGGGGCAGCAGTCTAAGCAGAGATGCCCAGACTTCCCTCTCCCCAGACACTTCCTCCAGCTCTTCCGGGGGGATACCGAGGCGTTCCCAGGCCAGCCGGGAGACATAGTCCCTCCAGCGTGTCCTAGGTCTTCCCCGGCGGCTCAGCTCTTTCTTCACCACGACAGACCGATACATCGACCGCATTACTGCAGAAGCTGCACCGATCCGTCTGTCAATCTCCCGTTCCATCCTTCCCTCGCTCGTGAACAAGACCCCTAGACACTTAAACTCATCCACTTGAGGCAAGCATTCTCCACCAACCTGAAGTGGGCAAGCCACCCTTTTCCGACTGAGGATTTTCCACGTTCTTATTCCATGAAATGAAATAGCTTTGGGAGACTCGCTAGCAATTGCTCAATTCTTATGACTACCAGTAAGTTAGTAGATACCGGTAAAGCTTATTACTGGCTAAAACGCTGTTCAATCGGCCAGTGGCAAACGCAATGCATAGTGTGGTGCCCCCAGGGGCCAGCAGAGGGGGATAGTGGTCGACGGCCGGTACATTATCAGGCTCTGGCTACACCACTGGGAGGCGCCAGACACAGCCAACACCAGGGTGTCGTCTCAGCTGCGCACAATGAAGCCTGATTTGCAATCAACTGGGCGACAACCCATTTGACACAGGTGCAGACAAGGAAAGGAGGGAGCTAGCTAAAATAAACTACTGTGCTGAAGGAAGAGGACAGTGAAGAGTGATTTGAATGTTTGAGTATTTGAGTTCTGTGTAGTGAACAAAAGGAATAGTCTGCAGACCTAACATCCAACTGCCTGGTGTCCTCTGTGTTCAAACCCCCCCCCACCGCACCTCTTGGGTTGCCACAATAGTGAGAAACATTAGTCAGTTTAACTGTATCAATTTAATTCACAAATGTCCAATTAACAATTAAAACACCCTTATGTTAACATTCTTGATAAGAAAATAGTCTTGAGTTGCATAAAAATTATCACAAAATTGGAGATCATATTTTAAATGACACTTTCCAATATCTTCAGAACTACATAATTATTCTGAGGTTTGAAGATTGTAAAATGACATTCTTTTGACTTTGTTTATGGTTGTAGTTTGCCCTAACCCTTCAGAGTGGAAGACAAGATACGTTACTCAAAACATTTTATTTTAAACCCTATAATACTCTATACTATACATTGCATGTACAACTCCATTTCCAGAAAAGTTGGCATGATGTGTAAAATGCTAATAAAAACAGAATGCAATGATGTGTAAATAATGAAATCCATATATTTAATTGAAAATAGTACAAAGAGAACAAGTGCAGAATGTGGTTTGGCATTGTCCTGCTGAAATAAGCAAGGCCTTCCCTGAAAAAATTATTTGATTATTTTGTACGTTTGCCCACTGACAAAGAAATGATCAGTCTATAATTTTAATGGTATGTTTACTTGAAGAGTGAGAGACAAGAACAAACAAAATCCAGAAAAACGCATGTAAAAAATATTATATATTTATTTGCATTTTAATGAGTGAAATAACTCACTTGAGGAGCATATCATAGATTTATGCCATTCAGTTCTGGAAAAGACCACAACATGTTGGTTTACATCACAGGAAACTGATGCAATTCCGTGCCTCATGAAATAGATTCTGCAATGTCTTATTACAGAATCTCACAGCTGTTTGAAATTCAACATCCTGTGAGCTGCAAGTATTGAAATCCTATTTTGAATTGTTGCATGTTTTACGTGATGTGAAACAACCTAATGTTTTTCATATGAAGTGATACAACCAATAAAGTTTCACATAACATAACCATAGTAGCAAAATATTTTGCCTACTGATTATTGTGTATTCCGTAAACAAGTGATATACAGAACCAGGCAAAATGTTGGATACACAAATTCTCATTCAAGTGTTTGTCCTAAGTTGAGCTATTTTCAGAATAATAGTGAAGACATCAAAACTATTAAATGACACATGAAATCAGGTAGTAACCGTTTTAAACAGATCAAAATACATTTAAAATGGTAGATTCTTCAAAATTGCCCCTGTTTGCCTTGATTACAGCTTTGCACACTCTTTGCTTTCTCTCAACCTGCTTCATGAGCTAGTCACCTGGAATGCATTTGTAAAAAGTAAACAGGGCCATGTACTGCCAAATCTTGGGTGAGAACCTCCTTCCCTCAGCCAGGGCATTGATATTCCAGCATGACAATGACCCAAGACACACTGCCAAGCAACAAAGGAGTGGCTCAAGAAGAAGCACATTAAGGTCCTGGAGTGGCCAAGCCAGTCTCCAGACCTTAATCCCATAGAAAATCTGTGGTGGGAGCTGAAGGTTTGAGTTGCCAAACGTCTACCTCGAAACCTTAATGACTTGGAGAAGATCTGCAAGGAGGAGTGGGACAAAATCACTCCTGAGATGTTTGGAAACCTGGTGGCCAACTACAAGAAACGTTTGACCTCTGTGATTGCCAATAAGGGTTTTGCCACCAAGTACTAAGTCATGTTTTGCCGAGGGGTCGAATACTTATTTCACTCATTAAAATGCAAATCAATTTATAACATTTTTGAAATGCGGTTTTCTGGATTATTTTGTTGTTATTCTGTCTCTCACTGTTCAAATAAACCTACCATTAAAATTATAGACTAATCATTTCTTTGACAGTGAGCAAACGTACAAAACCAGCAGGGGATCATATAATGTATTTCCTCACTGTATGCCATTCGGTTCTGGACAAGACCACAACATGTTGGTTTACATCACAGGAAACTGATGCAATTCAGTGCCTCATGTAGTAGATTGTGCAAAGTCTTATTACAGAATCTCACAGCTGCAATTAAACATCCTGTGAGCTGCAAGTATTGAAATCCTCTTGTGAATTGTTGCATGTTTTACGTAATGTGAAACAACCTAATGATGTGATGTTTACCATATAAAGTGATACAACAAATAAAGTTTCACATAAAATAACCATAGTAGCAAAATATTTTTCCTACTGATTATTGTGTATTCCATGAACAAATTATATACAGAACCAGTCAAAATGTTGAAGACACTAATTCCCATTCAAGTATATGTCCTAAGTTGAGCTATTTTCAGAATAATAGTGAAGACATCACAACTATGAAATGACCAAAAACGTTTTAAATAATTTTTAAAATACATTTCAAATGGTAGATTCTTCAAAGTAGCCACTGTTTGCCTTGATGACAGCTTTGCACACCCTTTGCTTTCTTTCAACCTGCTTCATGTGGTAGTCACCTGGAATGCATTTGTAAAAAGTAAATGTGTAATGCATTTAATAAAAGTACATTTGTGGAACATCAGGAAGATTCCGGAAGCTACCATTTAGGCCAGCCTCGTCCTTATACAAGTGCCTCCTATTAGCACCTCATCTGCTGAGATATTTGAGGGCTCCTAGGGAGCAGCTTGGGGCCAAGGCCAGAAGTAAAGAGGCAAACAATCTGGCAATGTGCAAGGCTGCAAGAATGAGGTAGAGGAAGACGGCCAGGAGAAGGAGGGTAAAGAGGCCATCAACATTATGACTGCCAGCACATATTTCTCCCAAAACCCCACCAAGAGGCTGCCCCAGAGTAGGCAAACATCTCCCCAAAAAGGGGGTTAGACCTTTGATTTTGATTTCTCACTCACTCTTCTCTTTTTAATAAATTAGAGTGATGAATACTGAAATTGTCCTTTAGTGATAATAGAGAACTCTCCAGCTCAAATATTTAGGTGTGTTCTTGACAACAGGGGACTGTTGTCAACATGAAAGATTACTCACTTGAGGAGTGTATCATAGATATACAGTGAGGGAAAAAATTATTTGATCCTCTGCTGATTTTGTACGTTTGCCCACTGACAAAGTCTAAGTCTATTATTTTAATGGTAGGTTTATTTGAACAGTGAGAGACAGAATAACAACAGAAAAATTCAGAAAAACGCATGTCAAAAATGTTATACATTAATTTGCATTTTAATGAGTGAAATAAGTATATGATCCCCTCTCAATCAGAAAAATGTCTGGCTCCCAGCTGTTTTTATACAGGTAACGAGCTGAGATTAGGAGCACACTCTTAAAGGGAGTGATCCTAAACTCAGTTTGTTACCTGTATAAAAGACACCTGTCCACAGAAGCAATCAATCAATCAGATTCCAAACTCTCCACCATGGCCAAGACCAAATAGCTGGAGGTGGAAACATTATGCTTTGGGGGTGTTTTTCTGCTAAGGGGACAGGACAATTCACCGCATCAAAGGGACAATGGACGGGGCCATGTACCGTCAAATCTTGGTTGAGAACTTACTTCCCTCAGCCAGGGCATTAAAAATGGGTCATGGATGGGTATTCCAGCATCACAATGACCCAAAACACACGGCCAAGGCAACAAAGGAGCGGCTCATGAAGAAGCACATTAAGGTCCTGGAGTGGCCAAGCCAGTCTCCAGACCTTAATCCCATAAAAAATCTGTGGAGGGAACTGAAGGTTTGAGTTGCCAAACATCAGCCTCAAAACCTTAATGACTTGGAGAAGATCTGCAAAGAGGAGTGGGACAAAATCACTCCTGAGATGTGTGGAAACCTGGTGGCCAACTACAAGAAACGTCTGACCTCTGTGATTGCCAACAAGGGTTTTGCCACCAAGTACTAAGTCATGTTTTGCAGAGGGGTTGAATACTTATTTCACTCATTAAAATGCAAATCAATTTATAACATTTCTGACATGCGTTTTTCTGGATTATTTTGTTATTTTGTTATTCTGTCTCTCACGGTTCAAATAAACCTACCATTAAAATTATAGACTGATAATTTCTTTGTCAGTGGGCAAACGTAGAAAATCAGCAGGAGATTTTTTTCCAGTTCTGGAAAAGACCACAACATGTTGGTTTACATCACAGGAAACTGATGCAATTCAGTGCCTCAATCAAGTAGATTGTGCAAAGTCTTATTACAGAATCTCACAGCTGTTTGCAATTTAACATCCTGTGAGCTGCATAATTACTGAAATCCTGTTTTTAATTGTTGTGTTTTACATGATGTGAAACAACCTAATTATGTGATGTTGACCATATAAAGTGATACAACAAATAAAGTTTCACATAACATAACCATAGTAGCAAAATATTTTGCCTACAGATTGTGTATTCCATAAACAAATGATATACATAAACAGTCAAAATGTTGGATACACTAATTCTCATTCAAGTGTATGTCCTAAATTGAGCTATTTTCAGAATAATAGTGAAGACATCAAAACTAAGAAATGACACATGAAATCATGTAGTAACCAAACTTTTTTTTTACACAGATCAAAATACATTTCAAATGGTAGATTCTTCAAAGTAGGCCCTGTTTGCCTTGATGACAGCTTTGCACACTCTTTGCTTTCTCTCAACCTGCTTCATGAGGTAGTCACCTGGAATTCATTTGTAAAAAGTAAATATGTGTAATGCATTTGTTAAAAGTACATTTGTGGAACATCAGGAAGATTCCGGAAGCTACCATTTAGACCAGCCTTGTCCTTACACAAGTGCCTCCTATTGGCACCTCATCTGCAGAGATATTTGATGGCTCCTGGGGAGCAGCTTTAAGCTGAGACCAGAAGTAAAGAGGCAAACAATCTGGCAATGTGCAAGGCTGCAAGAAGGATGTAGAGGAAGATGGCCAGGAGACGGAGGGTAAAGAGGCCGTCAACATTTTGACTGCCAGCACCCATTTCTCCCAAACCTCCACCAAGAGGCTACCCCAGAGTTGACAATGTCTCCCCAAAAAAGTAGTTAGACCTTTGGTTTTGATTTTTCCCTCCCTCTTCTCTTTTTAATAAAACTTTGACCAGGGCACAGAACAACTCCATGTCCGTTCCATGTGTCTCTCTTCATTACAATTAAGACTTTGAAGTGCAGACTGCCAGCTTGAACTTAAACATACTGTAGGAATTACAGCCTGTTTTATACATATGCAATTGGAAAATTTGATTCTCAGTTGTTTCTTGGTCAGGTTTGTGTTGTTGCATGCCTAAGAGATTTAAGAAAAGGTGTAGAGGTGATTTTAGGTGTGGCACTTTGTTGTTGTGATGCATCATGAGGAGTAAAGATGAATCAATGCCAGTAAAGCATCTAAGTAAAATCTAAGTAAATTGATCAGAGACAGCCAAAACATCATTTGTGTCAAAATCAACAATTTTGAACATTAAGGAACATGAACAATAAACATTTGGTAAACAAAAATAGAAGCAATAGACCCAATCAATAGCAAATAACTGCAGAAAGTACCAAGATGTCCTAGAATTTTTTTCACTCAAATTTACAGTGTAATACATGGCATTATTAACAAGAAACCAGGCAAGCCTAGTTCAGCCGGCCGCAGTAGAAAGTGGTGATAATGGTTGCCCTCTCAAGATTCTAACCTAGGTCGCTCATGTGAAAGGCTGTGTCTTTAACCACAACACCACAGAGCTGACCATTTGCCGGGTATCAGTATAGCATATTGACATTATATAATGTTGTCATGCATTAACATCACACCAAGTTTGAATATTTTGTTAAACACAATTAAACATTGTGTTAAACTGAGTAACGTTTCTTATGAAGTTCACCTCAACCACAAATAGTACGTATGAACTATATGACTTTTGCCACTGGCGTTTTTAAAAGCGTATTAGCCAGTAATATGTTGCTAGACGCTAATACGCATTGTGTGACAGCCCTTAGCAAAGGACCCAGGACCCCATATTGCCGAAGCACTCTCCACAGGATGCCGCGAGGGACACAGTCGAATGCCTTCTCCAAATCCACAAAACACATGTGGATTGGTTGGGCGAACTCCCATGAACCCTCCGACACCCCGTAGAGGGTATAGAGCTGGTCAAGTGTTCCACGGCCCGGACGAAAACCACACTGTTCCTCCTGAATCCGAGGTTCTCCTATCGGCCATATTCCCCTCTCCAGAACCCTGGGATAGACTTTCCCGGGGAGGCTGAGAAGTGTGATCCCCCTATAGTTGGAACACACCCTCCGGTACCCCTTCTTAAAAAGAGGGACCACCACCTCGGTCTGCCATCCCAGAGGCACTGTCCCCAACCGCCACGCGATGTTGCACAGGCGTGTCAACCAAGACAGCCCCACAACATCCAGAGACTTGAGGTACTCAGGGCGGATCTCATCCACCCCCGGTGCCTTGCCACCGAGGAGTTTCTTGACTACCTCTGTGACTTCAACCCGGAGACGGATGACAGACGGATCGGTGCAGCTTCTGCAGTAATGCGGTCGATGTATCGGTCTGTCATGGTAAAGAAAGAGCTGAGCCGCAAGGTGAAGCTCTCGATTTATCGGTCAATCTACGTTCCTACTCTCACCTATGGTCATGAGCTTTGGGTCATGACCGAAAGGACAAGATCCCGGATACAGGCGGCCGAAATGAGCTTTCTCCGCAGGGTGGCTGGGCGATCCCTTAGAGATAGGGTGAGAAGCTCGGTCACCCGGGAGGAGCTCAGAGTAGAGCTGCTGCTCCTCCACATCGAGAGGGGTCAGCTGAGGTGGCTTGGGCATCTGTTTCGGATGCCTCCGGAACGCCTTCCCGTCCCACCGGGAGGAGACCTCGGGGAAGACCTAGGACACGCTGGAGGGACTATGTCTCCCGGCTGGCCTGGGAACCCCTCGGTGTCCCCCCGGAAGAGCTGGAGGAAGTGTCTAGGGAGAGGGATGTCTGGGCATCTCTGCTTAGACTGCTGCCCCTGCTACCCGGCCCCGGATAAGTGGAAGATGATGATGATGATATATTTATAACTGACTTTTTTGTCAAGTGAAAAGACGAGAGAATCGTGTAGGCAGCGAAGTGTTTCTCTTTCCTGAACAAATCCTTATATCCATCAGAACTGTTTTATTTTAGGCTTCCTATTACATAGCTACATGAAGTTATAGCCAGCGAAGTTTTTGTCTGACTTGAAACTCAAGCATCATGTGTGTAGACTGCTACAGGACTCGAACAGCGGGACCATTGCTTCGTATTCCGCATCTCAAACCACTACGCTATTTAACAAGGGGTGGACAGTCAGTCAGGACGGACTCGGTAAGAGACATTCCCTCTTCTAGGCTGGCTCCGCTTACGCGGTCCGGAAAAAAGTGAAATGGCATTGAGACATTACACTCACCTAAAGGATTATTAGGAACACCATACTAATACTGTGTTTGACCCCCTTTCGCCTTCAGAACTGCCTTAATTCTACGTGGCATTGATTCAACAAGGTGCTGAAAGCATTCTTTAGAAATGTTGGCTCAAATTGATAGGATAGCATCTTGCAGTTGATGGAGATTTGTGGGATGCACATCCAGGGCACGAAGCTCCCGTTCCACCACATTCCAAAGATGCTCTATTGGGTTGAGATCTGGTGACTGTGGGGGCCATTTCAGTACAGTGAACTCATTGTCATGTTCACGAAACCAATTTGAAATGATTTGAGCTTTGTGACATGGTGCATTATCCTGTTGGAAGTAGCCATCAGAGGATGGATACATGGTGGTCATAAAGGGATGGACATGGTCAGAAATAATGCTCAGGTAGGCTGTGGCATTTAAACGATGCCCAATTGGCACTAAGGGGCCTAAAGTGTGCCAAGAAAACATCCCCCACACCATTACACCACCACCACCAGCCTGTACAGTGGTAACAAGGCATGATGGATCCATGTTCTCATTCTGTTTACGCCAAATTCTGACTCTACCATCTGAATGTCTCAACAGAAATCGGGACTCATCACAAATGCTTTGCTGCATACCTCGGTTGTAACGAGTGGTTATTTCAGTCAAAGTTGCTCTTCTATCAGCTTGAATCAGTCAGCCCATTCTCCTCTGACCTCTAGCATCAACAAGGCATTTTTGCCCACAGGACTGCTGCATACTGGATGTTTTTCCCTTTTCACACCATTCTTTGTAAACCCTAGAAATGGTTGTGCGTGAAAATCCCAGTAACTGAGCAGATTGTGAAAAACTCAGACCGGCCCGTCTGGCACCAACAACCATGCCATGCTTAAATCACCTTTCTTTCCCATTCTGACATTCAGTTTGGAGTTCAGGAGATTGTCTTGACCAGGACCACACCCCTAAATGCATTGAAGCAACTGCCATGTGATTGGTTGATTAGATAATTGCATTAATGAGAAATTGAACAGGTGTTCCTAATAATCTTTTAATAAGTGTAGATACATGGATATATTGATCTATCTGTGACGGCTGCTCCGCATGGCGCTACATGCTCTCTCCCTCACTGGCGCTCCAACTTGCCGGTTTACTAACCACTGGCTGGAGCAGATGGCAGCAGGGCACCCATTACACACAACTGTTTTGAGTTGTTATGTCTATATTAGTTCCTGGTTTTCACCTGCAACTCACTTCATGTCTGTCAGTTAGATTGTGTGGGGCCGCATTTTCAAAGACATAACTCAACGTTATTTTCTATTTGTTTCATTCATTTTTGCCCTGCCTTTTACGCACTCGCTTCCCTCGCACCTCACACTATCAATTCTATGACATTAGAATGGGTAAATACTGTACATTAATTTGATCTTCTGACTCTCTTTCCTGTGTTGTAAAAGATTAGATTGTCTGCCATTAACAGGATAAGCTTCCTCTTATTTTATGTTTAAGTTATTGAAATCGATGACTAAGTAATATTGCTCAACACCTTGGGACTCAAAGGTATATAAGACGTCTCCTGGCCACACACCACACAAACAAGACACACTTGTGGAAGAATCATCATGAAGACTTTCAATCTGTGCTTACTACTAAGTCTGGCAATAGTAGTTTACTCTTTGCCAATATCGCCACCTACTGAAGAAGATGAAGCTCTTGCAGAGGTATGTTTTCTGTCTGCAGGGTCTTTACAACTTTTTACAAATAAAATTATAATCAAGGAACAGATGTGAATATGTTACTTCATTTGGATTGGTCAGGTTGTAAGTTTAAAAGAAAATGTTTTCTCAGTGAAATTCCTGGTTTAATAGAAGCAGGAGAGTAATTTTAACTGGTTAGTGCAATAACTTTTAAATATGAGCTAAGGTTCTAAACTAAGTCAGTGGGTATTAAAAAAATGCTATGCCATGTACATATTATATTTAAGAGTATCATACTAAAACTTTACTCTCATTGTAACATATGCTGTCTGGTTTTTTCTATAGACCTACCTTAAGAGTTTCTACAACCTGACAGAGGAGACAGGTCCGTCAGTCAGACGGGGGCCCAGCCAGAGGAGCAGGAAAGTCAGCGAGATGCAGAAGTTTTTTGGCCTAAAGGTGACAGGATCCTTGGACACTGAGACTGTAACAATGATGAAGAAGCCACGTTGTGGGGTACCTGATGTCCACCTCGGTCGTTTCTCCACCTTCGATAACCTTAAGTGGCAAACGAACCAGCTTACTTACAGGTGAGAAAGACAATGTTGACCAAGGTGAATGTATTTAAAGGGGCCATTTATAAGATTTGACTGTGCTACTAGCATGTAGTAAAAGTAATGCTTGTAGCAATACAAACATAACTGACCAGAAAATATCTGCCGTTGATGTTTTTTCAACAAAATGATTTAATGTGCCCGAGAAATATCCCATTTAAACTTTCTTGCTGGTCTGTCATACTCAACTTAGACCATCACCATACTTCCCCCACAGAATTCTAGTCTTTTAAACCTCAAAGGTAGGATTCTACACAGTGCACCTAAGTAAAAATAAAGCTTTTAATGTTAACATATTATTTGCAATAACAAAGTGTTTATTAAACACTCTCAAATTTTACTAAAGAACAGTCTACTTAAATTTTTTGATTTGCAAACATCACGTTATATACAGAGTTTTGAGTGCCTTTTTTCAGATTATGGTAAAAAAATAATACTACACTGATAACTGTTTTTCTAATATTGACTGTTGGTATATTGTGTTCTTCAGGATTGAGAACTACACTCCTGACATGTCTGAAGCTGAGGTAGACGACTCCCTAGAGAGAGCACTGCAAGTGTGGGCCAAGGTTTCTCCCCTGAGGTTCACCCGCATCTACAGTGGCACTGCTGACATCATGATCTCTTTTGGATCAAGAGGTAAGGAACTTGTATTCTATCTTACAGAATATTAATGTGACCAACTGACACAGAATTGATCTCTTTTGGCAGAAAAAGTAATGATGAACTTTAATCCTATCTAAGAGAATTTAAATGGGCATATTGTAAAATTGTTGCATTTTAAATGACAAAATGTCCATAATATATGAGCAGTAATACTGGTTTGACATGAAATGATATTCGGTGGATAAGGAGGCACATCCTAAAATGCTAAATCTGTAGGCTATTGATTAGCAGGAGCACAGACTTGTGTTGGCATATGGAAAACCGCCACCCTCTCTCTTGTCACCAAGACACACATAATCTATCCTTGAATGAGTAATGGCAGATGGGGGAAGCACGTTTGGGTTATTATTTTACTGTCTGTGATGTTAAGAACAGTTTTGAATTTTTTTTAATCATTTGACATAAATAATGTGCATGTAAAAAGTAGTGCACTATCCATTTATGCTAATCTCTGATGCGATCATACTATGATTTCTCTTGTTTGCATAGATCACGGTGATTTCTACCCCTTTGATGGACCTGATGGCACCCTGGCCCATGCATTTGCCCCTGGCGCCAACATTGGAGGAGATGCTCATTTTGATGATGATGAGGACTTCAGCTTCAGCTCAAACAGAGGTACCCCATATCACAATAATATGGATCATTACTTATGTGTAATTAGGTAAAGCAGATGTGTAATGATGTGTTATGTTGATACAGGGTACAACCTGTTCTTGGTGGCTGCCCATGAGTTGGGTCATTCCCTCGGTCTCAGCCACTCCAATGACCCTGGAGCACTGATGTACCCGATATACAGCTACACAGACCCCAGAACCTTCTTACTTCCCCGCGATGACATCAATGGTATCCAGTCCATCTATGGTCAGTATTCATCATTCCTGCTTTTGATTATTACTGTTGTATTTCCCTTTGTTTACTTTTTATATGATCAAAAAAACATAGTCAGACAAAGTACTATATTAATGATCTCCAAGTAAGTCATTTATGTGATCTAAATGTAAAATGTATTAATTCATGTTGTATTAATGAGTTTCTGTGTCATCCAGGCTCAAACCCAGATGTTGACCCCAATCCAGACAAACCAGGCCCTACACCCCCTTCCACCCCTGATGCATGTGACCCCACCCTGGTTCTGGATGCTGTCGCAACTCTGCGTGGAGAGAAGATGTTCTTCAAGGGCAGGTACATCACATCATAATGTAACGTAGATCAGAGATTCAGTGACTTGTGATAACCTAAAGCAAAAAACTGTCAAAGCATATCAAGTTCTTGCAGGAACAATTCAATCTGTTCATCTGTGATGAATGTCCTAATATCCTCCACCCATCTTCAGATTCTTCTGGCGTAGCTACTCCCAGAACAGCCAACCAGAACTAAACATCATCAAGACATTTTGGCCTGAAATACCTGACAACGTTGATGCTGCTTACGAGAGCCTGCTATCTGACAACGTGTACATCTTTAAAGGTACGGCCGCTTACTCCCTCAAATTAGCCCTACAGTAGGACTTTAGTGTTGATAACATGTCTTGACAGAAACATCTGAGTTAAATCAGTACTCATAAATCTAGCCTCATACACAACTAAACAAAAGACTAGCCTCATATGTGGATTTAATTAATACAGTGTAAATAACAAAATCTCTTCAACTGGAGCCTGTAATCTCAGTAATGCTCTGTTCCATCAGATCGTCAGGTCTGGGCTCTCAGTGGCTATGACGTAGTCCCTGGCTATCCCAAGAACCTTCAAAACTTGGGCCTACCAAATACTGTGAAGAAAGTGGATGCTGCCCTGTACAATGAAAATTCTGGAAAGACCTTGTTCTTTGTTGGTGAATACTACTACAGGTTAGTTGAGTCTTGTTATACACTACTTTATAGTGCCATCTGATTTTGATAATAAGAATCTCACAATCTCATTGCTGTTTCTGTTACCATAGTTACGATGAAGAAAAGAAAAAGATGGACAGGGGTTTCCCAAAGCGTGTGGATGAAGGATTCCCAGGCATGACAAGCAAAGTGACTGCAGCCTTACAGGTCCAAGGTGAGTGTGATAGAGCATGTTAATATACAACAGTGCATTGCAAGCCAAGAATATGGACTGATGAAGAAAATCTTTTTCATTGAATATATTTCACCTGAATACGTTTGTACTTTTGTATTTAGTTGATTATTGATTCTTTAGTGTTGTATGTTTGTAACCTCTCAATACTATCTGTTTTTGCAGGAAACACCTACCTCTTCAGTGGTCCCAATGTGTTTGAGTACAACATGCGGACAAAGAGACAATCCCGCGTTCTAGGAAACAGTTACTTCCTGCCCTGTTAGCACATCAACCTCATGAGCTGTTTAAGTAACAGCCGTGAACATCAATGCATGTAGCAAAATGAAAAATATTTTTTTCTTATATTTTTGGTGTAATTAATAAGTTGTAAGATGGATTCAATCAGCAGTTATTTATTTAAGAAACAGTGTTATATTTGAAAGAAATCTATTCGTCACCTTTAAATATCTATAAATATACATTTGTATTAAAAAAATCCTAAATGTTTCTTTTTCAATTGTAACCTAACTAATTTAAGGTGTTCAATATAGTATCTTTACATATTCAAATAAATTCAAAGTTACTGTGATATCTGTGTTGGCTGTTGTCTTTTACAATGGTTGATTCGTAGTGGAAACATTATAGAGGTTTGTTTTTTTCATTGCTGAATAATGTTAGATAAATTGTATAGCCCTAGTTGTTTGATAATGGGTATTTCAAACAGGACTTGCTCCCTCAGGAGTAAAATCTCCTGAGCCCTCATGAAAAAGTACTAAATAATTACTCATTAATACTGCACAAGATATACAAAACCTACTGAATTGACTACTTGGTTACTGTTGTAGAATTCCAATTATGTGACCTGGTAAGTTCATTTGTTGATGAATAAACATTGTTAAATGTGTTTACTGAAACCTACATATGGAAGGAATTGGGTGTTCATCTAGGCACCCTTAAGCTGGTCAAAGGCTTGTTGGCACGTCGGAGCTCCCAAAACTATTCTTCCCAAAGCGGGTTGGGGTGCCAGTCAGGTAGTCAATGAAGGGGGGGCTCACATTCCTTAAAAAATAGGAAATTAATGTCTTTAATAGCCAGCACAATGAAGTAATGAATGCACTTATATAGTGATTTCTCATTCAAGACAGTTATGTACAGTTGCTGTTGTCTCAGGGTCTGTGGACAATTGAGCTAGCTTGACCTTACTCTTCCTGAGTGAGAGAATCGCATGTATGGAGTCAGTCCTAAAATTACTTCGTGATTTTCAAACCTGTTTCTAAAAAAGTTGAGACGTTGTCTAAAATAGAAATAAAATCAGAATGCATGATGTGCAAATCTTTTAAACCCACTATTAAAAATTGTACCAAGACAACATGTCAAATGTTGATACTGAGAAATGTTATTGTTTCTTGAAAAATATATGCCCACTATGAATTTAATGCCAAAAGACTGGAAAAATTTAGTAATGCTAAAAAGACTTGCTGGACATTTCACAACTAAGTAGGTTAATTGTCAAAAGGCCAGTAACATGATTAGGTATAAAACAAGCATCCTAGAGAGGATTAGTCTGTCAGAAGTAAAGATGAGGAGGGGTTCACTACTCTGTGAAAGACTACGTGGGCAAATAGTGCAACAATTTAAGAATAACGTTTCTTAATGTAAAATTGCAGAGTTTAGAGATTTCATCATCTACGGTACATAAAATCATTAAAATATTCAGACAATCCAGAAAAATGTCTGTACACAAAGGACAAGGCTGAAAAACAATATTGTATGGCTGTGATCTTCAGTGACCTACCTTCATGCGGGTTGGAACTGCAATAAAAACAGACATGATTATGTCTTGGACATCACTGCATGGGCTCAGGAACACTTCTGAAAACCATTGTCTGTGAACACAGCACGCTGCATCCACAAATGCAAGTTTATATTCTACCATGCAAAGAAGAAACAATATACAATGGTGAGAACAGGTATTTGATAAATTGCGAAATCGACAGTGTTTCCCGCTTACAAAGCATGTAGAAGTCTGTAATTTTTATCATAGGTACACTTCACATGAATCTAAAACAAAAATCCAGAAAATCACATTGTATGATTTAAGTAATTCATTAGCATTTTATTGCATGACATAAATATTAGATACATCAGAAAAGCAGAACCTAATATTTGGTACAGAAACCTTTGTTTGCAATTACAGAGATCATACATTTCCTGTAGTTCTTGACCAGGTTTGCACACACTGCAGCAGGGATTTTGGCCCACTCCTTCATACAGACCTTCTCCAGATCCTTCTGGTTTCAGGGCTGTTGATGGCCAGTACAGACTTTCAGCTCCCTCCAAAGATTTATTCAGTTCAGGTCTGGAGACTGGCTAGGCCACTCCAGGACCTTGAGATGCTTCTTACGGAGCCACTCCTTAGTTGCCCTGGCTGTGTGTTTTGGGTCGTTGTCATGCTGGAGGACCCAGCCACGACCCATCTTCAATGCACTTACCAAGGGAAGTTGGCAAAGATCTTGCGATACATGGCCCCATCCATCCTCCCCTCAATATGGTGCAGTCATCCTGTCCCCTTTGCAGAAAAGCATCCCCAAAGAATGATGTTTCCACATCCATGCTTCATGGTTGGGATGGTGTTCTTGGGGTTGTACTCATCCTTCTTCCTCCAAACACGGCGAGTGGAGTTTAGACCAAAAAGCTCTATTTTTGTCTCATCAGACCACATGACCTTCTCCCATTCCTCCTCTGGATCATCCAGATGTTCATTGGCAAACTTCAGACGGGCCTCGACATGCGCTGGCTTGAGCAAGGGACCTTGCGTGCGCTGCAGGATTTTAATCCATGACGGTATAGTGTGTTACTAATTGTTTTCTTTGAGACTGTGGTCCCAGCTCTCTTCAGGTCAGGTCCTGCCGTGTAGTTCTGGGCTGATCCCTCACCTTCCTCATGATCATTGATGCCACACGAAGTGAGATCTTGCATGGAGCCCCAGACCGAGGGAGACTGATCGTCATCTTGAACTTCTTCCATTTTCTAATAATTGCGCCAACAATTATTGCCTTCTCACCAAGCTACTTGCCTATTGTCCTGTAGCCCATCCCAGCCTTGTGCAGGTCTACAATCCTTACACAGCTCTCTGGTCTTGGCCATTGTGGAGAGGTTGGAGCCTGTTTGATTGAGTGTGTGGACAGGTGTCTTTTATACAGGTAACAAATTCAAACAGGTGCAGTTAATACAGGTAATGAGTGGAGAACAGGAGGGCTTCTTAAAGAAAAACGAACAGGTCTGTGAAAGCCGGAATTCTTACTGGTTGGTAGGTGATCAAATACTTATGTCATGCAATAAAATGCAAATTAATTATAAAAAAATCATACAATGTGATATTTTATAAAGCCTTTTACTACATAAACTTCTGCCACAAAATGTTTATACAGAGACCCAGCCTAAAAATCCCAAAATTAAGCAAGAAAATGTTGATGCATTAGAAGTACAGACACACTCAAACACACCAACTTTCACTCACTTCCTCACACATCTGAGTTTTATTTAATATAAAATACATCCAGGCATGTCTTCAAAATATGTAATCTCAAGAATATCTTGAAAACTTTAGTCTCTGAGATATATTTGCATGTCTCCATATTTCTCAATGACGGCTGTCACCCATGGAGGTAAAACTGATTTTATATTCGTACATTCAATATTCAACAGACATTCCCGACCAGCCATTTACAGCTCTGAATATCAATAACTTATTCATTATTGACATAAACACATCTAACAATGTCTGATTTATTCTATAAATGCCTGTCATACTTTTACAACCTTTGTTTTCAATAGAAATTCTACTTAGGATTCTGTAGAAATTCCTGAAATCGGTAATAGTGCAATTAAAGCTTTGAAATCAATAACTTATTCATTGATTGGCAAATACACATTAAACAATGTCTGATTTATTCTACAAACGCATGGCATACTTTTACAACCTTTGTTTTAAACAGAAATCTACTTAGGATTTAGTAGAAATTCCTGAAATCAGTAATAATGCAATAACAGCTTTGTACATAAATAAATCAGTAGAATAAATCAGATGTTGTTTGATGTATATAAGTGATAGGTTCGATTTCGTTTTTGCTTTTGTTTGTAAACGTGGCGTGTTCTGTTTGTTTTTGTCCTTTGATTTCAAATGTAGCTTGTCCTTTCCACCTGTGCCTTGTTTGCCACATTGTTGTCCCTATATAAGTTCCACCTGCCCTAGAGTTTCTTGACTGTCATTTTCTTATGTGACGTGTGAAACGTTTTTGTGTTAAATTTCTGTTACGTGTATGTTTAGTAAGCGTGTAGGGATACCATTAGTCTGAACTTCTGAACCTGTGTCCTGCTGCAACCACCATTAAGATATGACAAAATGTCAATCAATGAATTACTATTACAGATTACAGGAATTTCTACAAAATCCTAAGTAGAATTTCTATTCAAAGTAAAGTTGTTAAAGTATGCCAGGCATTCATAGAATATATCAGATGTTGTTTGATGTGTATGTCAATCAATGAATAAGTTATTAATTTTCAAAGCTGTAAATGGCTATTGGCGAATGTTGAATGTGCGAATATTAAACCAATTTTACCTCCGTCAGTCACCCATACCTTACATTCTGTGGTCGTTATATCTGTAGATGTAGTGATTGTATAAGTTAGTGAACTGTTATAAGCTGTTGTAACCAATGTAGATGTATTGATTATATAAGTTAGTGAACTGTTATAAGCTGTTGTAACCAATGAAACAAAATATTAAATGTCTGTAATATGAACCGAAACTGAAGGAGCAAGTAGGAGAATAGGAAACCCTGTTTAAGCAGTTGCCGGGGAGAGAAAGATTTAGTATGTCTGTTTTGTGAGAAACAGGTCACAGGTCAGAGACACACACACATAGTCGGACAGACAAGACAGAAACCAGAAAGGGGGGCAAGGGGATACTTGCAGTTATCCTATAAGGAATAAAACTGGGATTGGGCCAATGGCACACACTTTGTAAGTTAACGCCTCTATCTTTTGGGCGTAGTAGAAGTATAAAAATGATGTTTTGAATGTTGATCCTTAGACATTGTGCGGCGACACGTGTCTCCAGAAGCTTCTGTAATAAATGGACGTATAACTACGGTAATTGCCCTGACTCCCTGTGTTTTATTCTCCTTTCCAACAAACCAACTCGGGGAAGTGTTATACTTCAACAATTTGGGGGCTCGTCCGGGATTGGAAAGAGGAGAAGGAATTCGATCTTGTCCAGACAACCTACGCGAGATTCACAGGTTCCGAGCCGGCTCATGATAAAGGTAAGCAGAGCCTGTTATATCTAAATCTGCATATTGGCTATGAACTAAATTTTGAACCTGTGGAAAACGTATTGGGAGACTGGTTTAAATTCAGGGGGTCAGGGGAACGGTCTGTGAGTTAGAGTCTCACTATAAGTCGGGTTAGAGGCCCGTTACCGGTGTGTGAGTTAGAGTCTCACTGTAAGTCGGGTTAGAGGCCCGCTACCGGTGTGTGAGTTAGAGTCTCACTCTAAGTCGGGTTAGAGGCCCGTTAATCGTTCTAGGGTTGACTACCCTACGCCACTTCCCGACGGGGACGGTGGAGAGTTGCGAGTTAGAGTCTCGGCAACCAGTCGGGTTAGAGTCCCGAGGACTTAGGGGCACCTCGAAGTACTTATTGTGTGTAAAGGTTCATCTGGGTTAGAGTCCCGGGGAGTTTTAGAACTCCCCAAATTCTGTATCTGGGTTAGAGTCCCGGGGAGTTTTATAACTCCCCAAATTCTGTATCTGGGTTAGAGTCCCGGGGAGTTTTATAACTCCCCAAATTCTGTATCTGGGTTAGAGTCCCGGGGAGGTTTAGAACTCCCCAAATTCTGTATTGGGTTAGAGTCCCGGGGAGTTTTAGAACTCCCCAAATTCTGTATCTGGGTTAGAGTCCCGGGGAGTTTTATAACTCCCCAAATTCTGTATCTGGGTTAGAGTCCCGGGGAGTTTTATAACTCCCCAAATTCTGTATCTGGGTTAGAGTCCCGGGGAGGTTTAGAACTCCCCAAATTCTGTATTGGGTTAGAGTCCCGGGGAGGTTTAGAACTCCCCAAATTCTGTATTGGGTTAGAGTCCCGGGGAGTTTTATAACTCCCCAAATTCTGTATCTGGGTTAGAGTCCCGGGGAGTTTTATAACTCCCCAAATTCTGTATCTGGGTTAGAGTCCCGGGGAGGTTTAGAACTCCCCAAATTCTGTATTGGGTTAGAGTCCCGGGGAGTTTTATAACTCCCCAAATTCTGTATCTGGGTTAGAGTCCCGGGGAGGTTTAGAACTCCCCAAATTCTGTATTGGGTTAGAGTCCCGGGGAGTTTTATAACTCCCCAAATTCTGTATCTGGGTTAGAGTCCCGGGGAGTTTTATAACTCCCCAAATTCTGTATCTGGGTTAGAGTCCCGGGGAGGTTTAGAACTCCCCAAATTCTGTATTGGGTTAGAGTCCCGGGGAGTTTTAGAACTCCCCAAATTCTGTGTCTGGGTTAGAGTCCCGGGGAGTTTTATAACTCCCCAAATTCTGTATCTGGGTTAGAGTCCCGGGGAGTTTTATAACTCCCCAAATTCTGTATCTGGGTTAGAGTCCCGGGGAGTTTTATAACTCCCCAAATTCTGTGTCTGGGTTAGAGTCCCGGGGAGTTTTATAACTCCCCAAATTCTGTATCTGGGTTAGAGTCCCGGGGAGTTTTATAACTCCCCAAATTCTGTATCTGGGTTAGAGTCCCGGGGAGTTTTAGAACTCCCCAAATTCTGTATCTGGGTTAGAGTCCCGGGGAGGTTTAGAACTCCCCAAATTCTGTATCTGGGTTGGAGTCCCGGGGAGTTTTAGAGCTCCCCAAATTCTGTATAAGGGAACTGGGTTCAAGTCCCAAAAAGTGTTGGGTCAGGTACCCGTTTATCATTTGTTAATTATTCTGAGTCCCGGTAACGTAAGTCAGGTTGAAATGGACGGGAAGTGTGAGAGAGAAGTTGATGACGATGGGCGGTGTCCAGGCACTGGGAAGTGGTAACAATTGGGGATACAGGTGGCAAATGTAATGACTGTTGTAGGCAGGATGGACCCAATTCAGAAAGAAAAAGAAGGGATAGAAGAGAAATTGCGACAAGTGGTGAGCGAGGCAGGATTAAGGATGGAGGAAAGGAGATCATTACATGTTATTTTGTGGAATAAGGAGAAGGAGTGTTCTAAAAATCGAGATAGAGTTAGAGACAAGAAGGAAACAGCCAATTTGGTCAAGAGAGGGAGATATAGAGAAAAGGAGAAGGAATGAGAAAAGCACAGAAAAGAATGGTGTAAATTAGCAGTGTGGTGTCAGGGCGTAGACCATTTGAACAAAGAGAAAAAGGGACAGAAAATTAAGGAGAAAAAGGGAGGAGAGATAGAACCCCTAGCATATGAAGATGACCTGGTGGTGCATGGTACCGTGTACCATTATATCCAGCGTTATGTTTAGAGAGTGGGATATTGTCTTTAGACACACAGAACAGCAAGCCCATAACTCAATTCACAGGAAAGCAAGATAAGAGAAAATTAAGTAGGAAGGCGGAGTCAGAGAGCGAGACAGACACTGAGGGGGAGGTGAAACCGTTCAAGGCAAGGGCAGAGAAAGAGGAGCGAGAAGGGGAGACGACTAGGAAAGAATAAACAAGAGGAGATTACTGGGGCCATAAAGAAAAGATCAGGCCGTACTAAAGGCAGGTTAGGTGAGGACTCAAGGTCAGGGTCGGACGATAGTGACACAGTGAGAAGGACCAGAACTAGGCAGAAAAAAGGGAATTCACATAGAGGACGGGTGGTACTCACGGGCAAAGCAGTAGGGAGATGGACTGACTCAGACGAAGACCCCGACACAGACAGTAGTGGAGACGGGAGTAAGGGAGACGTAGACGTATACCCTCTGCCGCGTACGCCCCCACCAGAACATAAACTACACCATGACACAGTAGAATCAATTCAAAAGACTCAAAATAAAATGTATACGCGGTCACAAGCAGGGGAAGCTGGTTGTGCTGGGTTTCAGCTGCCTCTCTTTAGAGTGGGAGGCGGAGAACCGCGATATAAACCATTGGAGCTGGGAGACGTACAGGCACTGGTAGATAAATTACCCCCGATGGGAGAGGGAGGTGGACTATGGTTGTCACAATTAGATAAACTCACAGCTGGTCAAATGTTGGCACTGGGGGACTGGAGGGCAGTAGTCGCCCGAGCCATGTCCGCCCAGGCTATGACTGAGATAGAAAAAGGGGCCGCCACTAGGCGGAGCCCTGACGACACTCCTTTCAGTCAGGTGGTCGGGCGCATAGCCACGGCCCTGAGGGGACGATTTCCCTTGCCCGCTGGGGCCCCGATGCCCAAGTTACCTTGGGAAAAAGAGCAACACCCTAGACAGTATCTAGAAGCATGTAAGGACACATGGGCCAAACACACAGGGCACCACCCGGGGAAGGGGGGTCTGCAGCAGGCGTGGTTTAGAAGGCCGGTCTTAGAGGGACCTCCAGAGAAAATAAAAGAGGCAATGATGGCAAATCCTGACTTGCCGGGTAGTGAATCACACGTATGGGAAAGACACATAGTACATAATTTACAGAGGGCAAAAGATGAGGAGACAGAGAAAGACAAACAGATACAGGGACTGGAAGAGAACCTGTTGCGCTTACAGCTGGGTGAAGCCAAAGGGAGGCTCAATGAAGGGAAAAAGAAACACAGACAGATGGCAGCTCTAGGCTCAGGAGAACCTGACACACCCGATTTATACCCTGTTCCCACATGGGCACCCCAACCTCACGGTGGCCGGGGGGCATTCACCGCGCCCTACCAATCAGGGAGGGGAGGTTATGGTAGGGGGAGGGGGCGGGGTAGAGGCAGAGGGGCTCCAGGAGCCCAAGTCCAGTACGGAGTCTGCTTTACGTGTGGTGACCCGAACCACTGGTCCAGAAACTGCCCACAGAACACTGCAGGGGGCAGAGGATACCCAAACCAAGGGGCAGCTCCAGTTCCCAACCCACACGCCGTCCCACCACCTAGCGCACCTGGACAATACCCACTCTCTTATGAGGGAGGGTGGGACCAGGTGTGACGGTCTACAGGGGGGGGAGGGGACAGCGGGGGAAGGGCAGACCCTATGCTGTCCCTGAATGTCGACGGGAAGGACTTCTCCTTTCTGGTTGACACAGGGGCCACTTTTTCCACCATCACCGCCCCTCCCGTCACAGGACTACTATCCTCCAAGACAGTGGAAGTTGTGGGGTTTGAAGGAGTGGGACAGACTTTGCCAGTGACATTTCCTCTTAAAACGATACTGGGTAAACAGGCCCTCAGCCATCCGTATGTGGTGTCGACAAACACACCAGTGAACTTATTGGGGAGAGACTTGTTGATAAAACTGGGGGCTAATATCTTGTGTTCTCCAGATGGACTAACTGTCACGTTACCAGACGGGACATCGACTTCAAGTGGAGGCCGTGGATCTCCCTCCTCGAGCCGTACTTTCCTCCGCCAGACCCCCCACATGTAACCCTATTTTATGATCGGCAGGGCGATGAGGTGTATAGAGAGGGGTTTGGGGATGTAGTGTGTGGGGACACGTGGCAGGTCGGGTCTAAATTCATATATGTAGGCCCTGAAGGGGTAGCGGCAGATGTACAGTTGACAGAGGAGCAGGATCAGTGGTACATGATGGCGGAGGAGTCCGTCCCACATGTGTCACTGGCACTGCATCCTAAACACCAAGCAAAAGACCTGGGGCCCATGGTTAAAAGGGCGGTCGAATGCACTGATTGGACACTCCCTCAGGCGCCAAACGTATGGTACTCACACAGCTGTAAGATGTAAAAATGGTTCACCTGCATTGACCTGGCTAATGTTTTTTCTGTCTCCCACTAGCAGAGGAACTTCGTGATATTTTTTCTTTCACACATAGGGGTCGGCAATGGAGGTACACGAGACTACCACAGGGGTTCGCGCTTTCCCCTGTCATATTCAACCAGGTACTGAGAGAAGCGCTGCAGTGATGCTGCCTGCCGACAGGGGTAACTTTGGTCCAGTACGTAGACGACCTGCTGCTGACGGCCCTGACGGTGGCCGCCTGCATCCAAGCTACAATGACGGTCCTCACCAGACTGGCTGAGAAAGGGTTCAAGGTGTCAAAAGGAAAGCTACAGCTGGTAAGGACGCAGGTCTCCTTTCTGGGCAGAGTGATCTTGCAGAAGGGAGCGGGGCTTTCCCCAGCTCACCGCACAACCATCCTCCACCATCCTAAACCCACTACTGTTCAGGAAATGCTATCATTCCTAGGGCTCACGGGGTACAGCCGCAATTACATCCCAAACTATTCAGGGCTCACAGAGCCACTTAGAGCGCTAGTTAAGGAGCAGGGAATGCGTAAACTTAAAGCCACTCTCAATTGGACTTGCCCGGCCGACAAGGACTTCATTTTGCTGAAACAACAACTAGCCACCGCAGCTGATCTGGCCATACCAGACTACACAACACCTTTTTTCTAGATTTTTCTGAAACAGGATGAGTCATGAACGGGGTCCTGTTTCAGAAAAAGGGGGGAGAAGGCTCTGAGAGAGACGAGCTAGTGAGACATCAAAAGGGGGCTTCCCTACAAGAGAAAACAATTTGGCAACAGAGAGGAGCAACAGAGACGAGCGGGCTCTGGAGAGGGCCAGACGGTAGAGTAATACTTCCACCAGCCATGCGGGGAGATAAATTTGCAGAAGCCCACGGGTTGGGCCATGTAGGGCCAGCACAGATGTTGAGGAACCTGTGCCATTGGTGGCACCCGTTTATGGTAGACATGGTACGTAACTACACTAGGACATGCACCATCTGCACACACCACAATCCAAAACCGACGATCAAACCTGAGATGGGGGCGTTCCCCATGACGACGAGACCTGGACAAGAGATAGTGATAGACTACACTGACATGGGGGAAACAGTACGGGGGTGCCGTTACATGTTAGTGTGTGTGGACATGTTCACAGGGTGGCCAGAAGCCTGGCCAGCAAGAAGGGAGGACAGTCAGATAGTGATCAAGTGTTTAGTGAACCAGTACATTCCCAGACACGGCTTCCCAGAGAAAATCAGGTCAGACAATGGGACTCACTTTAAGAACAGTGATTTACAGAAGGTAGAGAGCTTATTGGGCCTAAAACATGCTTTTGGCACTGTGTACCATCCACAGTCCCAGGGAAAGGTAGAAAGGATGAACCAGAACTTAAAAAACAAGTTGGCTAAGATATGTGCGCAGACTAAATTGAACTGGGTGGATGCACTACCACTGGCACTCATGACGATTCGATGCTCGTTAAATCAGACCACTGGGTTCACCCCATACGAGCTGCTGACGGGGAGACAGTTTCCAGGACCAGCCGCGGGGCCTGCGGTCCCGGAAGGGGAAAAGTGGCCCAAAGATCACAGAATGTATTTTGATGAATTGCGAGCTCTCGTTTCAGAATTCACCAACAGAGTCGGAGAACGGAGGGACCTGCAACCGCTGGATCAGAACCTGCCCCAGGCGGAGTGGGTGTTGCTGAAGGTCATCAAGCGGAAGTGGTCGGAGCCAAGGTGGAAGGGTCCTCATCAGGTGGTGGAGAGAACGAGTCATGCGGTCCGCCTGAGGGACAAAGGAGAGACGTGGTACCATTGGAGCCAGTGTACACCAGCGCAGGAGCCAGGGAGGTCGCTGACGGACCTCATCCAAACCGGAAAGGAGGAGCTTTCCCCAGCGTGGACGGAAGGAGGACCAACACCAGCCGGACCGGTGCCAGGAGCGGACCACAGGACACGGCAGGACCACGAGCGAGTGAAGGAGACAGAGGACGGCGCCAGGGGAATAGACTCTTAGGGGAAAGAACTGAAAAATACTGTAACTAAAGGGGGTATAGGACACCGAGTGGCTCATACCACTCGTACCAAGATGACAGGGTTACAGAGAAAGGTCTGGGGAGATGATAGTAGAATGAAGTGGTATATGGGAATTGGTAGAATAATGATATGTGTGTTGTGTGTTGTTACAGGTTTCCCAGGTTGGCATCGGGTCTTCATTCCCCCAGCGAAGAGGTCAGCGACCCCACCTGAGGACACCTGTTTGAGGAAATTTGGGGGATTGAATTGGACTATGTCACGGGGTCGCATACGAGCATTCTGGGATAGATAATCCGCTGGAGGAATGGATGATCTCGATGTTCGGCCAGTGGAAAGGTTTGATAATGTCTGTTCTTTTATCGCTTTCTACATTTGGTGCTATAATGGTTACTTGTGGGTTTTGTTGTATCCCATGCATAAGAGGGCTTGCCATGAGAGTGATTTCTACAGCCATTGAGAAGGCTCCAGGATCGCCATCAGGGATGCTGATGCCTCTACTGGAGCAGCATGACCCGGGAGAACTGGAGCTTGGCGAATAGGGGTGATCTCTCTGGGGAGAGATCAAAAGGGGGAATTGTAGATGTAGTGATTGTATAAGTTAGTGAACTGTTATAAGCTGTTGTAACCAATGTAGATGTATTGATTATATAAGTTAGTGAACTGTTATAAGCTGTTGTAACCAATGAAACAAAATATTAAATGTCTGTAATATGAACCGAAACTGAAGGAGCAAGTAGGAGAATAGGAAACCCTGTTTAAGCAGTTGCCGGGGAGAGAAAGATTTAGTATGTCTGTTTTGTGAGAAACAGGTCACAGGTCAGAGACACACACACATAGTCGGACAGACAAGACAGAAACCAGAAAGGGGGGCAAGGGGATACTTGCAGTTATCCTATAAGGAATAAAACTGGGATTGGGCCAATGGCACACACTTTGTAAGTTAACGCCTCTATCTTTTGGGCGTAGTAGAAGTATAAAAATGATGTTTTGAATGTTGATCCTTAGACATTGTGCGGCGACACGTGTCTCCAGAAGCTTCTGTAATAAATGGACGTATAACTACGGTAATTGCCCTGACTCCCTGTGTTTTATTCTCCTTTCCAACAAACCAACTCGGGGAAGTGTTATACTTCAACATATCCAAAATATCTGGTACGTGATATCAGCCTTAACCACTCTAACAAGACAATATCTGTTAATCATTTGTTCCCGTCTACTGTTCTCCTTTTTATATCAATTTAACTGGTGATACATTTTTTGGACTACAATGACCACAATTCCTATAGACGTTTGCACGTGTTCCAAACCCACCTCTTGCTATGATTGGTCCATTTTGCTCCTCTACTGAAGGTCAAGGATGTATTCACAAAACGTTGAGTTGCAAAATTTTTGTCAAAACTGTCGCAGATAGAACGAAACGGGAGCGAACGTACGTTCACTTGTCCAATCGAAGCTCTGTTTTGACGAAATGTTTCTTAACTTAAACGTTTTGTTTGGCCGAATGAATACACCCAACTGGATATTCCTGTAGGTTCAACTGTACGAAAAAGTCCTCCGTTGTAGTTCAATTATGTCATCAAGTGGACTTTTAACCGTGCGTTCTCAGCTTTGCAAGCGTTTGGTAGGTAGGGTGACCAAAGTAAATGTGTGTATTTCTAAACGTGAGGCATTCATTCTCATTTTATCGAACGTATGCACATGCTAACACACCAGGCTATTGTTTTACAGTGGGTTAGGTGGGAAAGGGTCTGCCTTGTAACATTGATTATCTGATAGTACAACTACATAGGTAACTTGCTAGTTCATTCTCTGTCATGTGTAAGAGTACTATTTAACTGTAGCACATTGATTACCACGTCACTAGATCGCGTAATGTGTGATAGCGTTCCTCTACATTGCATGTCCCAGCTGTTAAAGGTTACAAGCCAGCTTGCCAAATAGCAACCAAATAAGTATATATTTCTCTAATTTGCCTTTTCAGGCTCACAAGTACCTGTCAAGGACCTATTCATCTCGCCCTTCTTTAAATGTGAGTATGTGACTGAAATGTTTTGGAACATAGTGTCATGACCTTTGCATCTATTTCACTTGACTTAGTGAGTGAAGGTGAGAAAATCGTAAGATTGACATTTCTAACCATAATTTGATCATCATATCAGGAAGTGGTCATTGTCAGTGCAGTCCGGACCCCGATGGGGTCCTTCAGAGGGAGCCTTGCAGCTGTACCTGCCACAAGACTGGGCTCCATTGCCATCAAAGGAGCAATTGAGAAAGCAGGTTTGGAAGTGACAATATTTTTTTATATTGTTATATTTGTTCGGCAGGAAAATGATGGACGTTTACATACATGTTTTGTTACAGATGGACTATTAAAACAATACTGTAAATGTAATCTGAAATTATGTTTAAACAGCTTAGTACATTTTATTTGACTTATTTTGTGATGTGGCCAGGTATCCCAGTTGAGGAGGTGAAGGAGGTCTACATGGGAAATGTACTGCAGGCTGGGGAAGGACAGGCCCCTGCCAGACAGGCTCTACTTGGCGCAGGTACAAACGCATACATCATTATCAATTATAGACCTGAGTGTAACAGATTTAAAGTACCATGAATTCACTTCACACAATGGACCTATTCAATATTTACTTTAATTCGCTACTACTTGAGGAGAAACATAATTTTCACACGTTTGTTGATAGTGAGGGACACATTCAGTTCCCTGGATGCTATGTAGAGTCTTGGAGATTGTGTTCATGCTCTTGTTGAGGCTGGAAATGTTGTGTAATGCAAAAAAACTAAACCTGGTGGAATATCACACAACTAATTAGGTCAATTGGGAACAGGTCAGTAACGTGATTGGGTTTTAAAAGATAATTCCAGAGAGGATAAGCCTGGCATAAAAGAGGATGGGGGGGGTTCACCACTTTGTGAAAGACTGCATGGGCTATTAGTGCCACAATTCAAGAATAACGTATCACAAACTAAAATTACAAAGAGTTTAGGGATCTCATCATCAATAGTACACTATCATTAAACGATTCAAAGAATCTGGAGGAATCTCCGTATGCAAGGGTTATTAAACAAGGACAAAAAGCAATATTGGATGGCCGTGATCTTCGGGCCCTCAGATGGCACTGCATTAAAAACACAATTCTGCATTGGACATCATTGCATGGGCTCAGGAAAACTTCAGAAAACCATTGTCTGTGAACATAGTATGTCACTGCATCCATAAAATGCAGGTTAAAACTCTACCCTGCAAAGAAGAAACCATAGACAAACAACATCCAAAAACGCCACAGCCTTCTCTGGGCCCAATCTCATTTAAGATGGCCTGAGGTAAAGTGGAAAACTGCCCTGTGGTCTGATGAATCAAAATGTGAGATTATTTTTGGGAATCATGGATGCCTAAAGAGGAGAGGGACCACCTGGCTTCTTATCAGAGCATAGTTTGAAAGCCAGGATCCGTGATGGTATAGGAGTGCATTTGTGCATATAGCATGGGTGACTTGGACATCTGTGAAGGCACCATTAATGCTGAACAATATATACATGTTTTCGAGTAACATATGCTGCCATTCAGACAACGTCTTTCTGAGGGAAGGCCTTGCTTATTTCAGGAGGACAATGCCCAACCAGTCTGCACATAACACAACAGCATGGGTCTGTTGTAAAAGAGTCCAGGTGCTAAACGTGCCTGCCTGCAGTCCAGACCTGTCCCCTATTGAAAACATTTGGTGCATTATGAAATGACACAGCAAAGGAGACCCCAAACTGTTGAGAAGCTGCAAACAAGCAAGAATGGGTAAACATTTCACTTTCAAAACTGCAGCAGTTGGTTTCCTCAGTTCCCAACATGCCTGTGTCCCAACTTTTGAAACCTGTTGCTGCCATCAAATCCAAAACAATAAAATTCTCAGTTTCAATTTTTGATATGTTGTCTATGTACTATTTTCAATTAAATAAAGGGATACATGATTTGCACATCATTGCATTCTGTATTTATTAGCATTCGATGCAGCATACCAACTTTTTTGGGAACGGGGTTGTAATTCTTACCTTTGTATACAACCTAAATGGTAGGAATTCTTATAAGGAGGGAGGTAATGTGTGCTGCAAGGCATAGACTCACTGGTTGGTGCCCAGTGGGTTGCCAGATGAACTGTCAGTGGATGTTAAACAGTTAGCAACACCACTTTTGATGTGAGGTACACTAATAAAGTCTGATACTTTACCACTAGGGCTATCCCTCTCCACTCCTGCAACAACCATCAACAAAGTGTGTGCTTCTGGTATGAAGTCTGTCATGCTAGCTGCCCAGAGTCTGATGTGTGGACACCAGGTACAGTAACATAACAGCTCACTGTGTTACCATAACATTGCACAAAACCACATTGAGCTCCTATAACCCCTATTTATTACATGAATTGTCAGTATATGTACCTTTTGGCCAAGCACTGGTAGGTAGGTGGAACACTTTCAATGCATGTAGACAGGACTTTAGTTCATAAGAGTTTAAAACCGTACAGCGTTTTGCACACAGACAATAGATGTCCAATAAACATTGTGACTATTCTGTAACCATGTTGTTATGTTTGTCATGTTTATATTTGATGAAGCCCAATATTTCTATATGGGTATGTTGCATCGCGTAACAGAGGAATTAACTCAAAGGTTTTTCTCTCTCAGGATGTGATGGTGGCTGGCGGTATGGAGAGCATGTCCAATGTCCCCTATGTGATGACCAGGGACATTCCAGCCTACGGTGGTTTGAGGATGGAGGACCTTATTGTAAAGGACGGCCTCACTGATGTCTACAACAAATTTCACATGGTATTTCTCACTGTGCATTGCATATTTAAATATACTACATGACGTGCTTTATTGGAGTGTGCTGTATTTGTTTGGGCTTGGGGACAGACTTAATGTTTACCAGTTTGGCTGTTGACTCTTGAAGACAATATAATGTGTTTTCATTTGTAGGGAAACTGTGCAGAAAATACAGCTAAGAACATGCAGATCACCAGGGAGGAGCAGGACGCCTATGCCATCAGCTCATACAACCGCAGCCAAGCAGCATATAACTCAGGACTGCTCGCAAAGGAAATTGTCCCTGTTAGCATCCCCCAGAAAGGTAAAGGATGGCGTCCTAAAACACAGTGGTTCACAACCTTATTTAACATACCACCCGCTGAATTTTGTTCTGCACTGAAGTACCCCCTTGTGAGAATTTTACCAGTACACATATGGTCTACTCAAATACAAGTACTTCTCAAATCAAGTACTCCCTGGGGTCCTAAGCACAAATGGTTAAGCGCAAATAAACTGAACTCCACATTAACTCTGACCGGTAACACAAAAGGCATTCTCACAGTCATCTTCCTTTACTGCCCCAGCCTGGCCTGGTTGTAAGGGCAGAAATTAAATAATTAACAGCAGGTGCAATGGATCTTTCCTGTGCTTACCAGCCAGACTGGGATGTTCTGTAGGGTCCTACAGCCAGGGTTTTTTCAGGATCAAAAAGTGGCTTAGGTGGTGGGCGTGGTCAGGGGCATGTCAGGGGGTGTGGCTAGTCACAGCGATAAGTGACATTGGCCTCCTCATGTAATAATTTGAGGCCCCTCCCTATCTTAATATTTAATGTCTTGAACTTCTACAAATTCTCCAAGGCTATGTTTGTTATTTTAAAGCTAATTTCCTGAAATTTTTATAAATATCCCATGAAGCTGAGAATAATAGCACTGCAAACATTGCATATACATTCAGCATTTGCGATGTAGCTGTATTTCTATATAATTATTGTGCCATTCTGAGAAGCCCATCAACTAAATTAAATGTCACACACTTGGGTGTTTTACAGATATCCGTGTTCTATGAAATCATTTACATGTAAGTTATTCAGGATCAAAACCACTTGCCCTATGTTTTCCTACAGGTTGGCTAAAAGAAGGGGTTAGAGATTATTAATAGGAAAACTAGTAATAAATGACTTGTAATGTAATGAGAAAATATTGAATAAATTCCTTAAAAAGCCCCTGTATAACTACCTACCTTCATATTAAGAATGTATAATCTATATGCTCATGGGTCGGAATTTAGCATTACCATAGTTAACAGACAATGTAGCTAATAGATTCTTCAGTCTGGGAGATCTCTCTTGCTTCAGATATCCTTGCAGTTTCATTGAGAGTACAGAAGCGTAGCTACCAGACAATTCTACCCAAGATCCGAAGAACGAGTTTAAGACTGGGCTGGCTATCCAACTTTCCTCCTAAGTACCGTCTTCCTTCAAAAATGCACACACAATTCCTTAACGAAGTATTGGGTGGATTTCAATGTACTTTCGTCATTATCTTTTTGGGCGGGGCCAAAAAACGTTCATGTGTTTCATGGGTTTCAATAGCAGAAAAACCCTCACAGCTGTCAGGCTGCCATAACGCTCACAGTATCTAAATAAAGTAAACCAAACCACATCACCATGTTTTTCTGTGGTCCAATGCATGAAGCTGAAAGTGTTTTTCCTCTGCAGGAAAGCCTGATGTGGTAGTGTCAGAAGATGAGGAGTGGAGACGTGTGGACTTCAGCAAAGTCCCTAATCTGAGACCGGTGTTCCAGAAAGACAATGGTATCATAGTCCTACTGTATATCTCTTTTAATAATCAGACGATAGAATGTAAGAGGGCATCTTCACGGAAAGCTAAAACGAGACCAATGTCTGTTTTTCTTGGTAAGGAAATGATAATCAATCCTAGCATCCTCAGAATTAAGGAACAATATTTGCCTAAAGATTTAAGAGTTGAATTGAAACACTTAAAACAAACCTCTGTGTGCTGATTACATTGATTCTGAATAATGATTTGGTTCCCAGGCACCGTGACTGCAGCCAATGCCAGCACACTGAACGACGGTGCAGCCGCCCTGGTTTTAATGACCGCTGATGCAGCAAGGAGACTTAACGTCACCCCACTGGCCAGGATCGCCTGTAAGACAGCTCTGCACTAGACTCTAGTTATGTTCTGATCCTTTTTGTGTGTTTTTACTCATCATCATGAACTTTAATCTTAACAGGAAAAAAAACTATTTTATATAGTTTATATGTGTGTATATATATATATATATACTGTGTGTGTATATATATATATATATATATATATATATATATATATATATATATATACTGTGTATATATAGGTTATATTGATCAGCGTTTTATTTTATAATTATTGGTTAGTGATAAGCTGTTTAGGTGGACTTTCAGAACCATTTGGAAATTGTTATTATATAACTTTTTAACTATGTTGAAAATTACTGGCCTACTGTGGTTAGGAGCAGGGGTTCTCAACTCTGAGCCTGGGGATCCAGTGAACTGCCAGGGTTCTATTCTACCTGGTAGTAAATTGTATTCACCTGGTTTCCTAAGTCTAAATCAGGGCTGAAACCAGTAGTACCTCATGTCCTGAGACCTGGATTTGACACCACTGGTTTAGTGTCTAGGTTACTGCCTACAGCACACTGCCCATGTACTGCTGCACTGCAGCACAGGTTTTATTCACTACTATTTTTCTTTGTAAACATAAAAAAACAAAAAAAATAATATTACTTAATATTTTGTCTTAATCTTTTAGCTTTTGCTGATGCAGCTACTGCCCCCATTGATTTCCCTATTGCTCCTGCATTTGCTGTACCAAAGGTATGTCTGAGAAAGCTGGTTGTGTCAAGTTTATTGTCTTTGCACCTAGATAAAAGAGATTCAGGGACATGATTCATAAATATAGATTTTTGCATTATAAATTGTTTTGTGTTCTGTATTCTCACTCAATATGATCTTTAGGTACTGGCAGCTGCAGGGCTGAAGAAGGAGGACATTGCCATGTGGGAAATCAACGAAGCTTTTAGTGTTGTGGTTCTGGCCAACGTGAAGATGCTGGACATCGACCCTAGCAAAGTAAACGTCAACGGAGGAGCTGTCTCCCTGGGACACCCTATTGGGTAAGTGACGAGTGCTAGGCCAAAAAGCCTAATAATGAAATTAATTCCAATAATACAGAAAGTGGCAGATATTTATTTTTTTCTGATACATTGTGATTCTATTAATCTTTCAGGATGTCAGGGGCGAGAATAGTGGGACACATGGTACATGCTCTAAAGTCTGGCCAGTACGGCCTGGCAGGGATCTGCAACGGTGGTGGTGGAGCCTCATCCGTTATCATCCAGAAGTTATAAGAGCCTTTGTCTGGTGTCTTCCCCATGAATGGATTATTATTATTATTAGACCTACGAAAAGGACAACTGGGGAACCACTTTTGGATGTAAATGACCATTGCATATCACTCTAGATAATGTGTTTGAAAAGAACAAACTCCAATCTAGAGCAGCCTTACTGGTAAACTAATACACACATGAACTGATGACACAACTCCCATTTTTGTCACTCCTGTTGAAATGAACGTTTGTTGCAAGAGGCAATTTATATTTAACTGACTATGAAGATGAGTAAATAGTTTATTTTAAAAAAAGTATTGTCTTCATGTTTTGTTTATTTTGGGTATTGAGACGTGTATTCTGAATTTTGGATATACTTGCTAACCTTTTCTGCTTCTTATCACAGTTTGTTCTACCAGGATGAATTTACTAGCATGCACACTGGAAAAACGCATTCCCCGGCTAACAACCATGATTAAGCTTTTAGACACTAACATATTTTCAAAGAGTCGGCAAGGCGGCATTTCATGAGTCTTTATGATTTAAGTGTTACATTTAGTTTCTGCTCTTTGCTCACTTGGATAATACAAAAAAGTCCAACAAACATTGAAAAGCTCATCACAATACAGAGATATATTTATCTAGCGATAAGTCTGGAAGAAATAATATACCCTCTATGCCAACTGCATTTCCCTTTCTGTCTCCTCTGGACCCCCTACCTGATTAATAAAAAAATTATTAGCATGTTTTATTACATATGGGTGATTGTATCACTTTGAAATGTGTCAGGAGGAGCATGTTAGCAATGTTATATCTATTCTATAAAAATACGAACATTCACAAAATGCCAACATTTTGTAAACAAACATGTATACTAATATTTCACACCTAATGCTCACCTTGTCTATAAAGCCTTTTCCACAAATTCCCACACTATGAAATCTCTTTATTAACATATAAAAGCAGCTCCTACCAAAAAAGATAAATGTATTAAATATCAAACTCAGTCCTACACCCTGCATACAGTCGACCGTCAATAATTTGATTGAGGCTCAATGGTAATACACATGTACTTAGTAGACTAAATGTAGCTAGTTAATTAGCACTACTGACAAATCTAGCAAGTGATATTAGCCAGGGTTAATAACTTTGATATTAGGAAAATAAACATCAACGCAATAGCTAATGTAATGTATTTTAATTTAGCCTAACCCAATTGGGTTCAAGCCAACCGGGCAAGCAAGTTTAGACAACAGTTTTTGTCAAATTACTAAACATTTAAACATTTTCAAGCTATCTATCATGCTTGTCTTTATCGGCAGTCTGATACATTTTAGGACTTTCGCGCTGCAGCTGCAAATCTTCATCACCTGTAGCAGCACGAATGTCTTTTTTAAAGGTTTTTCTAAACCAATATTACTGCCTGTCCTGGTTTCATTCTATTCACATCACACACGTCTTCACGATGACAATAATACAAAAGCAGGTCTTTTATTGCACAAAATAATTGCTTCAGAAAGTTTAATACTATAATTACTTTCTATAAAAAAAAATAATAGAGGAGATGACCGGTGCCCTCAATGGTAGATATGAGCATTGCCATTTTGTGTGAAACGTTTTTTGGGGGGGAAAGAATACTGCTGTGTTGATTATTGTATAATGGACAAAAACTAATATCATGTACTACCCTGTTTGCAAAAAAGTTGGGACGCTGGGTAAAATGAAAATAAACACAGAAGGCAATGATGTGCAAATCATTTAATCCCTTGGCCATGCCGCCGAATCAGTGCAATTTGCATGTTGTTATTTTTCAAAATTAAACTTAATTCTAAATCTTTTTTCAGCACTATATCTAATAACACACGTTTAACTATTCAGAATGTGTTTAGGTCAATCTCAGGCAATTGTATTTCTTTTTTTACAAGGTTTCTTGTGTGGGTTTACTTATAGCTCCCCAGCTCTGCCGCCATGTGTTGGAGTTTACCCCGGTGAACGAGAGGGTCGTTTCCCTGCGCCTACGGGTCGGGGATAGGTCTCTCACTGTTGTTTGTGCCTACGGGCCGAACGGCAGTCCAGAGTACCCGACCTTCTTGAAGTCTCTGGGAGGGGTGCTGGAAAGTGCTCCGACTGGGGACTCTATCGTTCTACTGGGGGACTTCAACGCCCACGTGGGCAACGACAGTGACACCTGGAGGGGCGTGATTGGGAGGAATGGCCCCCCTGATCTGAACCCGAGCGGTGTTCAGTTATTGGACTTCTGTGCTAGTCACAGTTTGTCCATAACGAACACAATGTTCAAGCATAAGGGTGTCCATCAGTGCACGTGGCACCAGGACACCCTAGGCTGCAGGTCGATGATCGACTTTGTTGACATTTCATCTGACCTGCGGCCGTATGTCTTGGACACTCGGGTGAAGAGAGGGGCGGAGCTGTCAACTGATCACCACCTGGTGGTGAGTTGGATCCGATGGCGGGGGAAGAAGCTGGACAGATTCGGCAGGCCCAAGCGTACTGTAAGGGTCTGCTGGGAACGTCTGGCCGAGTCTCCTGTCAGAGAGATCTTTAACTCCCACCTCCGGCAGAGCTTCGCCTGTCGAGGCGGCAGTCCCCGAACCCGGTGGTGGACACCGGAAGTAAGGGATGCCGTCAAGCTGAAGAAGGAGTCCTATCAGGCCTGGTTGGCTAGTGGGACTCCTGAGGCAGCTGACGGGTACCGACTGGCCGAGCGGACTGCAGCCCGGGTGGTTGTGGAGGCAAAAACTCGGGCCTGGGAGGAGTTCGTTGAGGCCATGGAAAGAGATTCTGGCAAACCATCTGGCACCTCAGGAGAGGGAAACAGTGCCCTACCAATGCTGTTTTTCAGTAGAGGTGGGCAGCTGTTGACCTCAACTGGGGATGTCGTCGGGCGGTGGAAGGAATACTTCGAGGATCTCCTCAATCCCGCCGTCACGTCTTCCATTGAGGAAGCAGAGGATGAGGGCTCAGAGGTGGACTCGTCCATCATCCGGGCTGAAGTCACAGAGGGGGTCAAGAAACTCCTCAGTGGCAAGGCACCGGGGTTGGATGAGATCCGCCCCGAGTACCTCAAGTCTCTGGATGTTGTGGGGCTGTCTTGGTTGACACGCCTGTGCAACATCGCGTGGCGGTCGGGGACAGTGCCTCTGGGATGGCAGACCGGGGTGGTGGTCCCTATTTTTAAGAAGGGGGACCGGAGGGTGTGTTCCAACTATAGGGGGATCACACTTCTCAGCCTCCCCGGGAAAGTCTATGCCAGGGTGCTGGAGAGGAGAATATGGCCGATAGTAGAACCTCGGATTCAGGAGGAACAGTGTGGTTTTCGTCCGGGCCGTGGAACAATGGACCAGCTCTATACCCTCTACGGGGTGTTGGAGGGTTCATGGGAGTTTGCCCAACCAATCCACATGTGTTTTGTGAATTTGGAGAAGGCATTCGACTGTGTCCCTCGCGGCATCCTGCGGAGAGTGCTTCGGGAATATGGGGTCCTGGGTCCTTTGCTAAGGGCTGTCAGGTCCCTGTACGACCGGAGCAGGAGCTTGGTCCGCATTGCCGGCAGTAAGTCAGACTTGTTCCCAGTGCATTTTGGACTCTGGCAGGGCTGCCCTTTGTCGCCGGTTCTGTTCGTAATTTTTATGGACAGAATTTCTAAGCGCAGCCAGGGGCCGGAGGGTGTCAGGTTTGGGGATCACACGATTTCGTCTCTGCTCTTTGCGGATTATGTTGTCGTGTTGGCCCCTTCAAACCAGGACCTTCAGCATGCACTGGGACGGTTTGCAGCTGAGTGTGAAGCGGTGGGGATGAAAATCTCCAAATCCGAGGCCATGGTCCTCAGTCGGAAAAGGGTGGCTCAGGTTGGTGGAGAGTGCCTGCCTCAAGTGGAGGAGTTTAGGTATCTAGGGGTCTTGTTCACGAGTAAGGGAAGGATGGAACGGGAGATAGACAGACGGATCGGTGCAGCTTCTGCAGTAATGCGGTCGATGTATCGGTCTGTCGTGGTGAAGAAAGAGCTGAGCCGCAAGGCAAAGCTCTCGATTTACCGGTCAATCTACGTTCCTACTCTCACCTATGGTCATGAGCTTTGGGTCATGACCGAAAGGATAAGATCCCGGACACAGGTGGCCGAAATGAGCTTTCTACGCAGGGTGGCTGGGCGATCCCTTAGGGTGAGAAGCTCGGTCACCTGGGAGGAGCTCAGAGTAGAGCTGCTTCTCCTCCACATCAAGAGGGGTCAGCTGAGGTGGCTTGGGCATCTGTTTCAGATGCCTCCGGAACGCCTTCCCAGGAAGGCGTTCCGGTCCTGTCCCACCGGGAGGAGACCCCGGGGAAGACCTAGGACACACTGGAGCGACTATGTCTCCCGGCTGGCCTGGGAACGCCTCGGTGTCCCCCCGGAAGAGCTGGAGGAAGTGTCTGGGGAGAGGGAAGTCTGGGCATCCCTGCTTAGACTGCTGCCCCCGCGACCTGGCCACGGATAAAGCGGAAGATGATGAATGAATAGTCCCTAAAATCTCATTTGTCCTGAGAATGTCCTGAACGTCCCTGACCAGGTGTCAAGGGGGACACTTGAATTTTTTGATCTCGTATCACTCGACACATTTACTAAATTGGTAATGAGTTCTAAACCCAAAAATTGTCAGCTTGACCTGATTCCAACTAAATTACTTAAGGAGCTATTTCCTGTGCTAGGTCAGCCAAAGTTGAACTTAATATATTGCTCCCTTTCCTCCAGATGTGTACCAAACTAACAAAAAATTGAGAAAATTAAGTGTCTTCTAAAAAAAAAATTGAATCTGGATGCTGACATATTAAACAATTATAGGCCAATATCGAACCTCTCAAAAATCTTAGAAAAATGTTTCCCAACAACTGAATGCCTTCCTGAAGAGAAATAACATTTATGAAATGCTCTGGTCCGGTTTCAGACCCCATCATACTGAGACTGCACTCGTGAAGGTAACACATGACCTTCTATTGGCTTTAGACATAGGTTCCGCATTCGTTCTGTTGCTTCTTAATCTTAGTGCTGCTTTTGACACTATTGATCATTCCCTTCTCTTAGAGTGACTGGAAACCTATATTGGGCTACGTGGATATGTTCTAGCCTGGTTTAAATCTTATTAATCTGAAAGATATCAGTTCTTATGTGTGGATGGCAAAACCTCTGCCAAATCAAAGGTATGCTTTGGTGTTCCTCAAGGCTCGGTTCTGGGCCCATTATTGTTCTCACTATATATGCTGCCTCTGGGTGATATAATCCGGAATCACAATGTCAACTTCCATTGTTATGCTGATGACACACAGTGGGGAAAACAAGTATTTGATACTCTGCCGATTTTGCAGGTTTTCCTACTTACAAAGCATGTAGAGGTCTGTCATTTTTATCATAGGGACACTTCAACTGTGATAGACAGAATCTAAGACAAAAATCCAGAAAATCACATTGCATGATTTTTAAACAATTAATCAAACACACTCAATCAAACAGACTCCAATGGCCAAGACCAGAGAGCTATGTAAGACCTGAACCCAATAGAAAATCTTTGGAGGGAGCTGAAAGTCCGTATTGCCCAGTGACAGCCCCAAAACCTGAAGGATCTGGAGAAGGTCTGTATGGAAGTGTGGGCCAAAATCCCTGCTGCAGTGTGTGCAAATCTGGTCAAGAACTACAGGAAACGTATGATCTCTGAAATTGCAAACAAAGGTTTCTGTACCAAATATTAAGTTCTGCTTTTCTGATGTATCAAATACTTATGTCATACAATAAAATGCTAATTAATTACTTAAAAATCATACAATGTGATTTTCTGGATTTTTCTTTTAGATTCCATCACACATAGTTGAAGAGTAGCTATGATAAAAATTACAGACTTCTACATGCTTTGTAAGTGGGAAAACCTGCAAAATCGGCAGTGCATCAAATACTTGTTCTCCCCACTGCCCTTTTCAGGAACAAGACATTTACAGCTGTTCTGCAGCAATGGAAGTAAACTAAGCCTTGAAAGCTGATGCTAAATTCCTAAAGGTGGCCCAACCTTCATTGACTCTGTCTGTATATTAGCAGTTTTGGAACAGACTGTGTTATTACACCCTTTTAAGCATTATTTGGACAGTATTGTACTGCTGGAAGTAGGCACTATGAGATGTTAATGCCTAAGAACATGATATATTGGCCATAAACCACACCCCCTTGTGTCTTATTGCTTATTATATATATTCATTTCCTTTGTTTAATTTTCATAATATTGAAATGTCAAATATTGTGCTATTATCATAGTCAATGTTTTTTAATTACTCCTACTTACAACTGAGCTACGTTTTACTTGTTTACAGTGGCTCTCAAAAGTATTCATCCCTGTGGACACTTCCACATTTGGTGTTACTACATGAAATAAAAATATATTTCATTTTTGCCTCGGATCAACACAAATGCAAAAAACGTTAAAGTGAATAATCCAATCCACAAGTTGTTCTAAATGTATTACATGATTGCCTAGGCTTGCGCAAGGTGTATGCAGATGTATTTCACCTGAAATCATGTGAAACACATTCATTATTTAATTAATTAAGCAATCAATTATTTTCTGTTATATATTTGTAATTTATTGAACATTAGCAGATTTTGTTTTTCACTTTGACATGATGGACTTTTTAAAACTTTTTTTTAACTTTTAAATTAACCACATTAAATCCATTTTGTTTTCGTGCATTTTCCCAGGAAGTCATACGGCAGGCTAAATATTAACTCAGCCAGTGTATCAAAGTCCTGAGCCCATTGAGTTTCTGTTTCACAGAGTTTCTAGTACAATTTGGAATCTCAAGTGCCTGTTTGGGGGCAAACACCAACAAGAACGTCGTCATAAAGTCTTGCCTGGTTATTGATTAACAGCCAAGAATAAAGAATATGCAAGGGGCCAGTATTTACTGTTTGCAACAGAAATGCTGAGCGATTTTCAGTTTGCTTTTGACAGAGGTAACTTGGCAGGTAGGTAGGTTTTTGGGGATCCTTTGCCATAACCAGTCCATCTATGGTCATAGAGGTGAATGGCTACTTCTGGTTTTAGACAACAGTTTTTTGGGCAATTGTTTTTCATTTGTCAGAAGATAAATGGTCTCTTTTAGGAGTAAATCCAATAAATGTTGATTCGTTTTAACATTAATTCTAAATAATGGCCTAGGTCATTCTGTCTTCAAATGCCTGGAAGTCAAAGGCATTAGGCATGATTGTAAAGTACCATTCCCAACAGACCTTGCAAAGATGGCAGCTGTATTGTTAGAGGATTGTCAATCAATAAGATCCCAAATCGTCTATAAAGACTGGAAATACATAGTTAAAAAATATCTTTACATTTTCATAGTAGACACACAATACTTCATTCTTAGACCATGCACCTTGGATTGTGTAGTTTATGGTTTACTGTGGGAAATGTGGTGACAAAAAATTGGCTAATCATTAAATGTCAAAGACGAATAATACTTTTCCCATCTCAGTTTCTGAACAATTGTTAGGAAACTTGTTGTATTTATGTTTTTATTTAAATTTTATTTTTTACCTAAGTTCATCTCTTAAAGTAGCTGAGACTTAAGGAAAAGTAAGTCTAGGCTTACACTGGGAGGCAGTCTAGAGCCAGACCAGGAAGTCACAGTATTATTTACCCATATGATTATTATAGCTTAGGTACAACTTTCAGGTCACGCTGTACACAAAAGCTGAGGTGTGGTCATGGCTGTTCATTACCAGGAGTAGGCATAATGACTCAGTTAGAGGGAGACAGAGGAAGGACTCCAAATCAGTGTTTGAAAGCAACAGTTGAACAAATTCAAGGTAAGTCTGGAACACACTACATGAAATCTGCCACTGAAAAGGTTGTACATTTGCCTGAATAATTTGCTAATAATAATAATAATTGCTGTACAGCAAAAACATTTAAATGTGCTCTACAAATGTCTTCAATCTATTTTAGATTTTATCATATGTTACCGGAACACTGAGTGGTGCCGACATGAACAGTAACCAGGTAACTTATGCTGTATATGTCCGTACTACTCCTCTACAGTATGTCAGACACTAGAAATGTCACCTTATTGCAGCTAATAAAACTCCTTGTCCTTTCTATGCCCAGTATGTGAACTATGGGTTTCAACAGGGGGAGAGAACTGCAAGACCTGTTCCAAATGCCTTGCCCAATGCTCTCCCCTCTATTTACCCTCAATACACCCCCCAGATCGTCAACACGCACCACACAGTTACGCATGGACTACCACAACCAGTCCCAGAACGAAAAGGTATACATTAGCCCTTCTACTGATATTCTTCCATTGATGAACAGTGTCCATATATTGGTAGTATATACGTAAATAGGGCTGCCAAGCTTTGAAGATGGCTTGGAGTGAGAGTTCTTGAAGCCACAAACTCCAGTTGAGCGACAAACGTCAATGTCATTATGTGTGGTGGTACACTTGATGTTTACATGTCGATGTTTTAAGGAACCACTAATGTGTGTATATCTAGGTCTCAGTTTGACGGTGTGTTTTTATTTATACGTTGAGTGTTGTTTTTATCTCTTTTTCAGTGATGAAAAAAAGTCGATGTAAATGTATTGTGGCCTCAGTCCTCAGTGTGTTACTCCTCCTTGGGGCAACGGGAGTGTTGGTTTGGTATTTCTGTATGTACAGTACACAATCTCCTCATACAGTATCTACATATCTTGATAGATTTGCTGACATAAATAAATAAAATGAATGCATTTTTAAATACAATGCTTGACCAACCGAGGCCACAGATTAATAACGATGACCTTATTTTTAAAGCATTGCTCCAAAGCAGAAAAACTTTAAGAAATGCTCCAAAGTAGTCAAATGTATCCAAATATGCATTTATCTACACTTAAGTTCCTAGCTAATGTTGTCATAATATTTATGACTATTACCATTTTGAAATGTAACATCTATCTAATAGCTTCTTTTGTGTGTGTTTGTATCTCCAGTATCCTACCAGTGTATTTTTGGGAGTTCCTGTAGGGAGGGAGGTATGTGTCTAAGTGCATCTCAGTGGTGTGATGGCGTCAGTGATTGTCCAGGAGGAGAAGATGAGACACAGTGTCGTAGGTCTACCTGTAATCATGTTTTTTATTACCGTTACAGTGAATTGTTCACCCCTTCGATATTTTGGCAATGGTTGTTTCAAAGGTCAGAGGCAAAATGTTTTGTGAAACTCCCTTCTGTCATTACGACCCTGATCTTTGAAACAGCCTACAAGAGGAACATTTTAGAATGTTCGTTTTTAACCAGTTCTTTTAGTTGTCTTAGCAATTTCACGTCTTCCCTATTTATATACTGTATTTATTTAATTGTCTCTTGCTGCATAAGTCTCTTGTATCAATGGTTGACTATTTCATGTATTCATTCTGAAATGTTTTATAATTCCCAAATTGAATTGTGTTTATCTTGATTGTTGCAAAGACGTGTTTAGTTCTTTAAATATAAACAAAAATATATTGTTACAACCAACAGAGGACATATGCGATAGCCTTACATATTAAAGGGATAGTTCATCCAAAAATCATATTTCGGTGACAGTCCCCTTACCGAGAGTAGCTCCTTCAAGCACAGAGTCAGCTCTGTCTCAGTCAGTAATTAGTGTTATTAGCATCTTACAAATTCATGAATGGAAACCATACGTAGACCTAACCCTATCGCAAAGCAGCATTGCAAGCGGAAAACTACTCTAAAACACTCCAAACTAATACAAGTGGTGTTGTTTACCTCAAACATGACAATGTTGTATTCCTCGAAAAAGAGTTTTAATTTTTGCAATATAATTCTCATTTCAAATAAACGGGTACATCCTGTGTTTACCAGTCAGTTTTGGGGTGATGGTGAAAATGTAAATCCCCAACCCTTGCCCAGAATATCCGGAGACAGTGTGCACTTTCGGTATTATAACATAGCAATCAGAAGTCTTACTTACAATCTGTCTTGTATCCATGGGTTGTACTGGGTAACTTAATGGAATTGCATTCGCCTTTAGTCCTCTTCTAAGTAAACGTGGGTCACAATCCTCTGTATTAAAATGTTTTTACAAATATTGTATGTCTCGTTGGCGAAGTTGCTCCACTGATTCTACCACAATTCAACTAGGGAGAGGCAGAGGTATTGTCCCAAATGCAGAGGGTGGAATTTAATTAACTCAAGATCCATGAGCAGGCAGAAGTCGACACCTATACTTAAGTTACAAACAAAGGAAATCCAGAAGTTTATTTATCAGATGCATTGAATAATTCATCCTGCACAATGACATTCTTGTGACATGGCACACAACATCTACATAGTAAGAATTAAGAAATATATAAAGCAAAACATATTGCAAAAAATATAGAAATAACATACATAAGGGTAAATTAGCCGCTAGGTGAAGCAACCTATCTTAACCAGGCTTGTAGAGGTTAAAATTCATGCTCACCTTGATGACAACGAACAGAAGCTGTGTATGGTGTCTATAGGAGAGCTAGCTAGGACTTGCAGAGAGGCGCTCAAGATGGCAGTGTGAGTGCACATTCGCTTCGGAGCTGTTCACCTTTAGACTTTCATATTAGTGAAACATAGTTGCTTAAAGTAGATTGTTAGAGTCATATCAATGCAGAGATGAGTGCATCGTGTTGACTTATTATTAAGTTCGTATCGTGTACAATTCTCGCCTATCAACGACACATGTGGGGGAAAAAAATACTTTGGCTAGTTACATCGCTAGCTAGCATACCACAACTGCGTCAGCATGCAGGTTCCGATGTAGAATCCGCTTATGAACAACTTACACGACTACTGCATGGCAGATGCACCTGTGATCTCCCTCTGGGACCTAGATCTCCCCCCTCTCCCCATACCTCCCTCCACAACTCCCTCCAAACCTCCTGCACCAAAGAAAATGAAGTCGCAGCGCGCCTTGGATCTAGACAGCGATGGTATTGTGCAGAAAATCTCAGTTATCTTCAACACGAGAATCGACTCTCTGGAAAAGAGTGTAGAGAGAATGTTTTCCAACAATACAATGAAGATTGAGGGGCTAAAGAAGATTTTGCCTGCACTGAGATCCGTGAAGTGAAAGGTAAAGTGACATACATTGATGGTCGAGTCAACGTGGCGGAGAATAAGGCGAGCCTGCTGGAACAACGAATAACTGAGCTGGAAAACTATTCGCGACGGTGGAACCTGCGACTCTACGGTATGGCTGAAAACAAGGACCAGAACGTCCGCCAAGAGGTTATACACATCTGTCAGTCCATCCTGCCGGAGCACAAGGCCAAACTCCCCGATGTTACTGACTCAGTGCACTGTCTTGGCCAACCAAAGAAAGATGCCACCAAGCCTCGAGGGATAATTCTACAGTTTGGTGCCCGTATATACAGTGATGCTGTCTGGAAAGCTGCAAAGAATTCCACCTTCCTTCAAAACAACAAGCTACGTTTTGCTGAAGACCTGTCCCCAGCAGTCAGAGAGCGTAGGATGCAGCTGTGGCCACTGGTGGCTAAAGCGCAAGAACAGAGTAAAAAATTTGACTTCTCTGAGATTTGAGCCGCAAAGAGGCAACCGGCAGGGCTGCCCTGTCTCTCCCTACCTATTCATTTTATGTACACAACTTCTTTCCACCCATATTAAAAATAGTGCTTTAAAAGGAATTTCAATTTGCAGAATTGCAGAAAAGTTATCATTACCCAACTAGCAGATGATACTACATCAAAAAATTATAATTATTTTCTGCAGCTTCTGGACTCTGCTTAAATCTAAAGAAGTGTGGACTTTTTTCCCTTAAAGAATGTGACACTTCCCAGGTTTGCAACATACCAATCAAGGATAAGATTACTTATCTAGGGATTACTATAATGAAAAATGAGGAGAAGAGATGCTCTGTAAACTTTAATTTGATTAGTGATAAGACAAAGAAAAAGTTTAATCAGTGGCTGCAGAGGGATTTATCCTTGAAAGGACGAGTATTGTTGACAAAAGCAGAAGGTTTATCCTGTCTTGCATATGCAGCCTGTTTGTCAACATTTTGGAAAACTGGGATGCCATGTTATCCGGACTTAAGAGGACAAGGACAACCCAAGTTGTTATCAGCGCTCAGTTCAGGAGCCTGCATCTCTGATGGTATGGGGTTGCATGAGTGCGTGTGGCATGGGCAGCCTACACATCTGGAAAGACACCATCAATGCTGACAGTTATATCAAAGTTCTAGAGCAACATATGCTCCCATCCAGACGTCGTCTCTTTCAGGGAAGACCTTACATTTTCCAACATGACAATGCCAGACGACATACTGCATCAATTACAATGTCATGGCTGCATAGAATAAGGATCCGGATACTGAAATGGCCAGCATGCAGTCCAGATCTTTCACCCATAGAAAACATTTGGCGCACCATAAAGAGGAATGTGCGACAAAGAAAACCTAAGACAGTTGAGCAACTAGAAGCCTGTATTATACAAGAATGGGACAACATTCCTATTCATAAACTTGAGCAACTTGTCTCCTCAGTCCCCAGACGTTTGCAGTCTGTTATAAAAAGAAGAGGGGATGCCACACAGTGGTAAACATGGCCTTGTCCCAATTTTTTTGAGATGTGTTGATGCCATGAAATTTAAAATCAACTTCTTTTTCCTTAAAGTGATACATTTTCTCAGTTTAAACATTTGATATGTCATCTATGTTGTATTCTGAATAAAATGTAGAAATCTGAAACTTCCACATCATTGCATTCTGTTTTTATTCACAATTGTACAGTGTCCCAACTTTTTTGGAATTGGGTTTGTACAAGAAAAGTCTAAAACAGTTGGGCAACTAGTTGTATTTTGAGGTTTCAAATGTAATAGAATTGCAATATATTTATGTTGAGAAGAGAGACATGAGCAAGCACATGGAGAGAGGAGAGAGAAATAAGTATTTGACATAATTTAGCAGGCACTCTTATCCCGAGCAATGAAATAGTCATCCATATTTCTTTCAGAATTGAGCACAAATAACCTCATGAAACAAAAAAAAAAGATATCAGTCAGGGTAAACCTAGATGAAAATAAATAAATAAATGCTCACAACATTCCATGGTTTTGAACGGTTCCATGTTTGACCGGTACCATTCATGATGGTATACACTTTTGTTTATATTTCCAATCTCAATTATTTTTTCTGCCTAGTTCGCCTCTATGGATTGAATTCTGTTCTGCAGAGTTACTCATCAGACAGTCAGATGTGGAAGCCAGTGTGTGCTGATGGCTGGAATGACAACTTTGGCAGGGCCGTCTGTCAGCAGATTGGATACAGCCGGTAGGCTTCCATGAGAAATAGGATCACACTTGGCATAGAGGATAACTGTGATCACTTTCACACATGCACTATATTCTGTATTATATACTGTGTGGTTGGAATCCTGAATTCTTATTGGCTAGTATTCTTTCTGTTTTCAAGTCAGTCCTATGTTTGGTCTTCACAAATACACCCAGGCTCTTTGGCTTCTAAGGGCTATATGAAGCTGTCTAACTTTGACATCAAATTCAGCCTACAGGAACAGCTAACTAGCAGGTGAGGATAACATTAATTCACTTTCCCTTTAATTTCAAAAGACGTTGACATTTTAATTGCTTCTTTTAAAATGGATCCACTATCTAAATATGTCTAAATGTATTTAGTGTAATTTAATGTTTATTTATTCATTTGCATAATATGTTTATTTGTATAGCTTTCCTTTTACAGTATTTACATTGGATAATATGTCTACAAACACTTATTATAATTTCAGCTTATGCAATGGCTGAAATCGAGACAGAGCAAGTCTGAACATTTTAACTTTTATTACGCTCTTTATTGTAACCAACCTTATTTAATTGAAAATCATATGGATTATTTGGTTAATGCCATTGTTGCAATGGACTTTGTAACTGTGTGCTTGAACTTTATTTAGCACTTGATATAGCCGGTTTCAATATAACAATGTAGAGAAGCCTACACATTCATGTTGTGAATCGTGTTTACTCGCCAACTATTGGATCCTACACCTGCAACATTCTATTTAGATTTACATGGGATACCAATAGAATCTGCCAGTCATTGTTATAATTTGAGGGGAGACATTAAGAGCCATGACATACCCTGTTCTAATGGACCAACTTGGAACAAGACAGCTCCTGCACTTGTTTAATTTAAAATCAAGCAATGTCCATAGTTTACAATAAAACAATTCATTTAACATAATGCACTGCTTTATAAACAGATTTTTTTAAATTTAGGATCAAGTTTGAACACATTTAATATTACAATTAATCGCAATTAACTACAATCGTTTATGCGATTAATCACAATTATTTATTTTAATAATTTATCATCACTAGTACAGATCAACAAAGAGATTTCTGAGCTAAGGCATTCAAATATTTTTCCACTTTTTCCACTATATTTATCATGGAGCACAATAACCAGGATATTGCAAAGGCCAAGATATCAGTCTGATCATGGAGGCTACCAAGAAGCTAATGGCAACCTTAAATGGGCTGCAGAATTTCAAGAAATGGACACTTCCTGCATATTACAACCAAGTCTGACCTGTGGAGTAGAATGGCAAGAAATAAGCAATTTTTCTCAAAAAGAACGTCCAATATATTTTGCCTAAAGACACATTAAGTCTCCCAGAATCATGTGGAGAAATTGTGTTATGGTCTTTTGAGACCGAGGTTAATTCCAAAAGATATGTTTGGTGCAAAGCCAACATTACTAATCACTCATACAATATGTTACTACTGTCAACCATGCTGGCAACAGCTTAATGAAATGGACATACTTTTCTTTAGCGGGGACAGGAGTTCTGGTAAGTATACAGGGGACACAGAGTAGCTCCAAATATCAACATATTTTGCTGCAAAACCTGCTGGGATAAAATTGCAAAATCCAGGTTGGTTGATAAAGATTTCAGCCTTTATAAACAAATGCTCAATATGTTCAATAAGGGTGTTGTAGACTTCCTTACTATTTTATGTTGTTCTGTGTATTGTCTTGGACAGATTGTCATTTAAAAAATAAGAATTGGTTCTCAAACCGTCAAATAATTGTTAAATTAATAACTTTTTCCTGCAGTGCCTACTGCTCAACACAAGCGGTCTCCCTGAAGTGTATTGGTAAGCCATTACTTTACTCTTACACTAATTCATTCTCCATACAGACACAGCTGACCTTCAGGTTAGAACAGAGCTTATAGAAACAGGCAGGGGAACACATTTTAAATAATTCAAAGAAAATGTACATAGGGATGATATACTGTACATGGCTGTGGGGAAGTACTATAATTGCCCACCTTGAAAATACATGTGTGCAGATTTTGACATACTGCATGGATACTCCTAATTTCAACACCCCTGACTGATTAATGTAACCTAATTTAACAATTAACCCTGAATAATTACACTTTGAAATCATTTAACAAATATATTTGGTGGAAGAAATATGTACTCCTACTTTCGATTGTTTATCAACTTTCGCAGAATCTGTATTGAACTTAAATCAACTGGGAGGAATCTTTGCCCACTGTTCCATTCAGAACTGCTTCAGCAGTGGGCAGTTTCAGTATAAATGTATACAAATCTGTTATAGGTTCCAGACTTCAAAGATTAAAGAAGGAATAGAAATATGCCAAGCAATGAGTTTACTACATGAGTACAAATTTCTATTTAGTGCAATCTTCTCTGTCAGCGGCATGCTACTCCTCCCACAGTGTTAATCATTGGCATACATTTTCATAATTAGTATTAATAAGCCCTAAAACAGTATCTCTTGAACTGTAAAAGCTACAGAGACCAAACCAGCTTCTTTTTTTTTTTTACATGTTTAGACAATCCAAATATACTTATTAGTGTATGAACTATGACAGAATACATTTGACAAAAAAATGTCTAGTCAGATCTAGATCTGTTCAAACTAGAGACCAAACCAATTTCTTTTTTTTTTATATATATTTTTTTACATATTTTGAACATCCCAACCCAAAATGCTTATACTGTAGGGGTGTGAATATAAATACAACTCCATTTCCAAAAGTGTTGGGATGCTGGGTAAAATGCTACTAAAATCAGAATGCATTGATATGCAAATCATTTAATCCTTATATTTAATTGAAAATCGCATAAAGACAACGTTTTAAATGTTAAACCAACGGGATGTTAACTGTTTTTGGAAAAATGTATGCCCATTTTAAATTTGGGACAGCTACATGTTTCAAACAATTTGGGACATGGGCATGTTTTACTGCCTTGCATCACCTCTGTTTTTAACAACACTGTATAAGTGTTTGGAAAATGAGGAGACCAATTGCTGTAGTTTTGAAAGTGAAATGTTTTCCCATTCTTGCTCGATATAGGATTTTAACTGCTCAACAGTTCAGGGTCTCCTTTGCTATATTTTTTGTTTTCGTAATTGTTTTGTTTTCATAAATGTTTTCCATAGGGGCCAGGTCTGGACTGCAGGCAGGCCAGTTTAGCACCTGGACTCTTTCACTACGGAGCCTTGCTGTTGTTATATGTGCAGAATGTGGGCATTTTGTCTTGCTGAAGTATGCGAGGCGTTGTCTGGATGGCAGCATATGCAAAATGTATATACAGTTGTGCTTATACGTTTGCATACCCTTGCAGAAATTGTGAAATTATGGCATTGATTTTGAAAATATGACTGATCATATGAAGCTATTTATTATCACATAGTTGTTTGGCTCCTTTTTAAATCGTAATGATAACAGAAATCACCTAAATGGCACTGAGAAAAAAGTTTACATATCCTTTAATGTTTGGCCTTGTTACAGACACAAAAGGTGACACACACACACAGGTGAAAATGGCAATTAAAGGTGAATTTCCCAGACATGTGGTTTTTAAAATTGCAATTAGTGTCTGTGTATATATAGGCAATGAGTTTGTTAGCTGCTCTGGAAAAAGATGGTGTGGTGGTTTCAGGGAGCACAATACGACGATATTTGAACAAAAATTATCTGCGTGGTCGAGTTGGCAGAAAGAAGCCTTTACTGCGCCAATGCCACAAAAAAGCCTGGTTACAATATGCCCAGCGCCAAAATGATAAGAATTGAAAAAACATAGCATTTCAAATCCTCTCCAAATGTTTTTAATAGCAATTTATCAAAAAACTGTTGAACAAGCAGAAAATAAACCGAAAGCTAGTGAGATCCTCCAACCGATGTCCTTTTCCCATGTTGGTTATTTCTGTTTTTCCAGTTACTGTAATACTTTCCCCTTAAAAAATATTTTGTGTAGTCATGTGACTCCGCCCTGTCCAGTCACCGGCATGGAAGCAACATGGAGGATCATTCAAATGCCCGGTCAACTGAGCAACTTATACCAAAGAAAAACGCACTGTCCGTCGTTTGGACACATTTTGGTTCAGCGAACAAAGGTAATACCACCAAACTGTTTCCACACCTGGAGCACAATCACGTTAACGAATATGAACAGCGCATGGATAAAAAAAAGACAGACTGACAAGCGCCCATCAACAAGTGCCTCCATAAAGCAGGTGTCGATAACACAAGCATTTCCAAATGCTACACATTATGAAAAGGATTCAAGAAGATAGAAAGAAACGGAAGCCATTTGTTACTGCATTGCAAAGGATATGGCTCCCATAGCTACAATGGAGCGCTGTGGGTTTAAACACCTCCTTAAAACTCTCGACAGAAGATACTCTGTGCCATCGAAACCATATTTTTCCTAAACTGCACTGCCCAACATGTACAAAACATGTCGTAAAGTAGCTGCTAAACTGAAGTCTGTTCAGTGCTTGCAGCCACAGTTGATTTCTGGTGAAGTAGAACGATGGACCTATGCTTGAGCCCTACTTTGCACTACATTGACGATAAATGGAATCTGCGCAACAGATGCGGCATATTTTCCAGTCGATCACACGTCAGAGATGATTGCACAGGGCCTGAGAGATATGTGGTAACTCACGGGAGAACCTCGTGGCCTAATGCAACAAGGTTATTGTAAGGTTTTTATTTTTTCTTTTTTCCCCTCGAAGATTTCAGTTTGTTTTTTGATTGAATTCACATTATAGGTCATATTAAAGGTGGAAGAAGTTCTGACATGATTTATCTTTGTCTCATTCTTTTACATTACAAAAACCTGGCTTTTAACAGGGGTGTGTAGACTTTATATCCATTGTATTTAGTTAATAGAAAGAGGGTGGGATGCTCTGAAGCAGGACAGGACCTCTGCGGCTGATTGCCTCTCCCAACCCCACACCCCTGTCCCTCAAACTCACTCCCCTCTCCCAACCCCACATCCCTGTCCCTCAAACTCACTCCCCTATTTTTTAACCAGTTTGGTTATGGGGTTTCATTTATTCAAGCATGATAGACATTTTTGTTTTTCAAATGGTCAGAAATAACAAGAAAATTCATATATTTCTATCATAAGGTAACTCATTGCCTTTACTGTATTGGGACCGATCATGCTTACTGTTGTTTGTAGTCACCCCCCAAAGGACAATTCTGAGCCAGGAAAAACCCTGATGGTCCCATTGCTCTTTAGCCCGGAGGGCGCAGCATCCATGATTCCCAAAAATAATTTTCTCATTTTGATTTGTCAGACCACAAATTATGATTCTCTGACTATTTTAATGATATTATGTATGATAGAGGATGAGATCCCGAAACTCTTTTATGCTGCTTGCGCAGACTTTTCAGTGGAGTGGTGAACTCCTCCCTATCTCTTTTTATACCCATATGTGTTATTGACCTGTTGCCAGTTAACCTAATTTGTTAGATGTTCCACCACGTACTTTTTGCCGGACGCGTAAGTGGAGCCGGCCAAGAAGAGTGAATGTCTCTTACTGACAGACTGGCTACCCCTTGTTAAATAGCGTAGTGGTTAGAGATGCGGCCCTGCAAGCAATAGGTCCTATAACGAATCTCGTCCCGTTCGAATCTCGTCACAGTCAAAACTAATTATGCATTAGGATTTGTTCTGGATAGACAAAAACGTTGCTGGCTACAACCTTCAGAAGCTACGTTATGGTAAGCCTAAAATAAAACTGTTTACGATAATATTGCAACTATTTCTATTTGTCAAAACCCTTTGGGCAGTAAAGAGTAGGGGTTTCCATGATTCTCTCATTTTTTCACTTGACAAAAAAGTCTGTTATCGTCACCTATATTGATAGTTATTTTGGGCCAAGAAATGAAATAGCTTTGGCAGTGTAATCTTCAGTCTTGCTAGCAAATCCTCAATTCTTATTATTCCAAGTAAGTTAGTAGATACTAGTAAGCCTATTAATGGCTAATAAGCTGTTAAAACGGCCAGTGGCAAAAGCTATACAGTTCATAGATGCTATTTGGGTGGGAGGTAAACTTAATAAGAAACGTTAGTCAGTTTAAAACAATGCTTAATGGTGTCTAGCTAAATATTCAAACTTGCTGTGATGTTAATGCATGATAAAATGATCTAATGTCGAGATGCTATACCGACATTGGGCAAACATATAGCTTCATGGCATATTGATTAAAGACACAGCCTCAGACCCGGGTTGAAATCCAGTGAGGGAATGGCATTTATCACTTTTAATTGCGGGCCGGCTGAACTAGGATTGCCTGGTTCCTTTTCTGGGGTTTTTTGCTGCTCATGGACTATGGCTCTTCAGTATGCAACCAAGAAACCTTCAGGATCAGCTGGTTTTCCATGTTTTGGGCTAAATCTGAACACAAACGACATTGCACTAATGCAAAAATGTCATTAACCAACTAATTAATTTGATTTTCAATGAAATATTGTTGGTTACAAGATCCCAATAAATGTGGAAAAAGTTCATACTTGCTTTGTCTTGATTTTAGCCATTACATGCCAAATTTTTAATATGTTTCTGTAGACATTTTATCCATTGTAAATACTGTAAAAAGAAAGCTATAAAAATGAACAAATAAACATAATATGTAAATGAATAAATAAACATTAAATGACACTAAATACATTTAGACATATTTAGATAGTGGATTCAGCAGGTGCAATCAACTGACAGCAGGTGGTTCATTTTAATTTTAAAAGAAGCAATGAAAATGTCAACGTCTTTTGAAATTACAGTGAAAGTAAATTAATGTTTTCCTGTCTTTTGTTGCCCCTCTCCCAGCTTTTCTGAAACGTGTTGCTGGCATCAAATTCATGTTTTTCATGGAACAATATTTATTTTTAGTTTCTACATTTGATATGTGGTCTTTGTACTATTTTCTATTGAATATAGGGTTTCACTTATTTGCACATCTTGGCATTGTGTTTTTATTTCCATTTTACACAGCGTCACAACTATGTAATTTACATTCAGTAACCCTGCAAATGTATCTCTTGAACTGTTCAATGGAGAGACAAAAAAACGACTTAGTTCTTCGGTCATTAGGCTCTTCCAACGTGAAAATCGTACTTTATTTTTAAAGATTTATAGCCTGCTGGCCATGCAATTCTGTATACAGTTATTCTACAAAATGAGTATGTTGTGTTGGGTTTTGTAACCTTTCTCTGTGTGTGTTTGTGTTGCTTCCAGACTGTGGTGTCAGTGTAGCTGCCCCTAAGAGCCGAATTGTTGGGGGGGGCATTGCAGTGAGTGGGGCATGGCCATGGCAGGTTAGTCTGCACTCCGGAGGTCAGCACTTGTGTGGAGGCTCCATTATCAGTCCTGAGTGGATCATCACCGCTGCACACTGTGTAGAAGTGTAAGTTGACTGATACTTCAAATAAGTGACTTGTTTACAGTGCAGTGAATTACCACCTGATCACAAATATATAAGTACATACGTCTTGTGTTACTTTTTCACTCTCAAAAAAAGCAAAAATACAGACAATCTAAAATAACACAAATTACTTTTTACTGAACTGTATAACGTTCAGTATGCGTTCAGAGAGGAAGAGGCCTTCCACATCTAATTAGTACATAGACTATTTTAATTACTTAACTCTTTTATCCGGTGCCATGAAATAAATCATTTTAATTGCTTTCTACACAATTTCAACTGTTTGAAGTTACACATTTTCCTGTAAGTGGGCATACATACTGATTATATTTTACTAGTCATTTGTTTCTAAAGCATACATTTTAAATGATCAAACATAATAGTTCCTCTCGGAGGAGCCTCTTGAAATGAGACAGAGGAGGATGGTACTCCTCATAATGAAATTCAAAACATCAATCTTTTGAAAAGCATCAATAACACAACACTAGACGGTGAACATTTTTTGGTTACAGATCTCTGCAAAGAAAAAAGCAGGGATCATCACCTCATGACTTATTGACTTGTTTCATTATGTATGTTAGGTTTTCATCTCCCAATGACTGGAGAGTGTATGCTGGCTACCTGACCTTGACCCAGATGACTTTTGCCCGTGGGAATTCAGTAGGACGCATAATCTCTCATAAAAACTATGACAAGCGGACTTACGACAATGACATTGCTCTTATGAAACTCAACCCACCTCTCACTATGTCAGGTAAGTCCCTTGTCAATGTCAGACATTTGAAATGCATCGTCCAATAGAAAGTTACTATGGGGTTTTGGAAAAAGTAGATTATGATGTGCATTCTCACAATTAAATCTACTCTCACAAAAAGTAGATTTTTACCTATAATTTGCCTGAATGAATGCTAAAAAGTATACACACTAAGCTGTTAACTTTCTCCATTTACATAATTCCACTGAGTCTCCCACTAGATATATTGAGTTTTTGGAAATCTGGAATATACATTTAAAACCTGTTGCGCAACAGTTTGTTATTCTGCATGTTCTGAGAGCCAACTCTCATGCTATGCTGCAGATGCGGTGAGACCAGTGTGTCTGCCCAATTTTGGTCTGAATCTGACTCTAGAGCGAGAAGCATGGATCTCTGGTTGGGGCTCCACTAGGACAGGAGGTAAGGCACTCAAGACAAATTGTGTGCCAAATGATGCTGTAATTACTAAAAACATTTAATCAAGCAAAAACTTTTAATATAAGTGAAGCCTTGTGATTGATCAGAATATCTATGACTCCAGGGTCAGCGGAGGAGAACCTGCGTCAAGCCCAGGTCACCATGTACAGCAGAAAGACATGTAATGCACCGTTGGTGTATGATGGACTTGTCACCACCTCCATGATCTGTGCTGGTAGACTGGCTGGAGGAGTGGACTCTTGTCAGGTCAGATTCACACACAGGACCACAGGTGCTGCGCTTACTGCTGTATGCTTCATATTGTTTTTGTAGTATTGTGGTGTTTTTCATGTGTGCATGCTGCAACAGTATATGTGTACTGGATGCAGCAGTCCAACATGTGTTTTTGTGTTTTATGACAAAGTAGATCAGTGATAAGAAATTAACTCATCCTTTGAAAGGTTGTGAAGTTGTTGTTTCATTAGGTAATGCTAATTTCATTGGGGAACTATTTTCAGAGTTAAAAATGAATTGTTAGTTTGTGATTTGTGAAGTCCTGTAATGCTTAGGATGTGCTGATATACCTTCTCTTTAACTTTATCCGTTGGATGGAATAGCTGTAGGGGGCATCTTTTTATTAACTACTAAGACTGATTTGCGCCATCCCTGCACTATATAAATCTGAGTTGCTCTAGCGTTTGACATCAGTGACGTTTTAGCACACAGATTTTCGAGGCACATGCTAAGATCAAACAGATTCCTAAATGCCTTCTAAAAAGTTGTGGATGATGTCTGTACCATCAGAAGACATTATCCATTTTCCCATTATTACCTCAGCCATAGATATGTCATTGTAGTCATTGATTGTTTCTTTAATTAATTTATGATGCACATCCAGATGATGTAGAGCAATGTTTTATGGACAACACTGATGGCCCTGGCACAGTTTAGTTGGAACAGGGTCCAGTTGACAGCTAGTAGTTTAAGAAATCATTACTATCTTAGTAATTGAGTACTGCACAATTTAAAATTGCAAGACGTGTCCCCATTCGTCTGAGGTGCTTGCAGTTCTACGTTATCTCAGGACAACTGGGTTTGAGAGTAGTCTGTAAAATATTTTCTAATTACCCAGATTTCTTTACTCTGACTTCCTTGGGAAGATGGAGAGAGTCTGGGACCACATCCAAATAATCTGAGTTGTCTGAAAATGTATATACAGTGGGGAGAACAAGTATTTGATACACTGCCGATTTCGCAGGTTTTCCCACTTACAAAGCATGTAGAAGTCTGTCGTTTTTATCATAGGTACTCTTCAACTGTGAGTGACGGAATCTAAAATAAAAATCCAGAAAATCACATTGTATGATTTTTAAGTAATTAATTAGCATTTTATTGCATGACATAAGTATTTGATACATCAGAAAAGCAGAACTTAATATTTGGTACAGAAACCTTTGTTTACAATTAAAGAGATCATACGTTTCCTGTAGTTCTTGACCAGGTTTACACTCACTGCAGCAGGGATTTTGGCCAACTCTTCCATACAGACCTTCTCCAGATCCTTCAGGTTTCGGGGCGGTCACTGGGCAATATGGTATTTCAGCTACCGCCAAAGATTTTCTATTGGGTTCAGGTCTGGAGACTGGCTAGGCCACTCCAGGACCTTGAGTTGCTTCTTACGGAGCCACTCCTGATGTTTCTACCTCCATGCTTCACGGTTGGGATGGTGTTCTTGGGGTTGTACTCAGCTTCTTAAAGAAAAACTAACAGGTCTGTGAGAGACGGAATTCTTACTGGTTGGTAGGTGATCAAATACTTATGTCGTGCAATAAAATGAAAATGTATTATTTAAAAATAATACAATGTGATTTTCTGGATTTTTTTTTTATTCCGTCTCTCACAGTTGAAGTGTACCAATGATAAAAATTACAGACCTCTACACTGTTTGTATGTAGGAAAATCTGCAAAATCGGCATTGTATCAAATATTTGTTCTCCCCACTGTATGTGGATTAAGGAATATGCATGGTGTGTTGTGTAATTCCAGAGGTTTAAGGCAACATATTTTTTCCAGGAAGTCCTAGACAAAATAATTAATGGTTGGTGATGAAATGAACCTGGGAAATGGGGTGATTGATTTACCAGGAACAGGGTGATTGATTAATCTGCTTCATAGGCAGAATGTGTTAAACTGGAACCATAATCAACCATCTGCCAGGCATTTGAGACTGGCCTAAAATCTATGTTGTAAGGTCCCAACAGTGCATATATTTGCATAGGAAAGTAAATTTTACAGGGTTTACATGTAAGTCACTTTACTAGAGCTGATTTAGACTACATCCGTTTTTGTAAATTCCTTAAAATATCATAAAAATAAAATGTAAATACGATTTTCATTTCACATTTGCAAGAAGTTACTCTTGCTGTTAGGCAAAATATATTCGCATGCAACGCTTCGGACTGACCAAAGAGCTGGAAGGCATATAAACTCACTGACAATTTTGTTTACTTGTTAAATATCATGGCTCTCTCTTTTCAAGAAGTGCTAGTGATGGTAGAATTGTTATTCAAGATGTTTTTAGTTGCTTCCCAACTACAACAAAAAACACATCTTATTCTGTTTTGGACCTGAACCTAACTTCTTATGTCACTGCTCGTACCACTCCAATACACATTCAGCAAGATGTAGTCTTTAGAACTCAGTAGCCGCTGGGATTATCAGTCAGAAAAATGTCCCATTTTCAAGTGTACACTAAATATTAAATATATGATAGCTTACATGTATTATAGCACATAGGATAACTTTGACATTTGTTTTAAATGTTTTGGTTGCTTTTTCACTCTAACTCCCATATACAGGCAACTCAATATTGTTCATTAATGCCCCACGAGTTGAGATCTTGCATGGAGTCCCAGACCAAGGGAGATTGACCGTCATCTAAAACTTTTTCAAAAAATTGCGCCAACAGTTGTTGCCTTCTCACCAAGCTGCTTGCCTATTGTCCTGTAGCCCATCCCAGCCTTGTGCTGGTCTACAATTTTATTCCTGATGTCCTTACACAGCTCTCTGGTCTTGGCCATTGTGGAGTCTGTTTGATTGAGTGTGTGGACAGGTGTCTTTTATACAGGTAACAAGTTCAAACAGGTGCATGTCATGCAATAAAATGCAAATTAATGATTTAGAAATCATACAATGTGATTTTCTGGATTTTAGATTCCATTTCTCACAGTTGAAGTGTACCTATGATAAAAATTACAGACCTCTACATGCTTTCAATGTAGGATAACCTGAACAATCGGCAGTGTATCAAATACTTGTTCTCCCCACTGTATTAACAAGGTTAGATGAGCATTTCACTCTCCACTGAATACAGGCAGTAAACGTCCACACCCCTGAATATTCCAAGAATTACTTGTATCGATCAATCCAAAGAAAAAGCAAAGGCAGGATCAAGCAAAGGCAGGATCTGCTGTTGCGATTACATAATTCAACAAATACTCTTAATATATCATAGGAATCAAACCCACAATGGTGTTTGTAGTGTCATGCCTTACCAGCTAAGCAATACAGGAACATCTGTAGTCCACAGACCAAAATAATCCCACTGTTAAGATGGATATACATCTTATCCAATGTCTGTGCTTCTGTGCCTTGCAGGGAGATAGTGGGGGACCAATGGTGTCCAAGGAGGGTTCAGTATGGTGGCTGGTAGGAGTCACTAGCTGGGGTGAAGGTTGTGCTTTGAAGGACAAACCAGGAATCTACAGCAATGTCACACACTTCCTCCCCTGGATATATGAACAAATGCATGTAAGTAATGATAACCGAAGGTGAGTTATTTGTTATATATATCTTTTTTGGAGATATATATATATTATAGCTCCTGGAAAAAATTGCGACACCACTACACCTTTTTCTTTCCTTTCCAAAAAATTTGAAAAGGAAGGTTTTGAGTGAGGGACAGAAAGTTGAAATTAAGAGACCACTGCAAATTGAATGCTTCTGTTCCTCACTCAAAACTTTCCTTTTCAACTTTTTTGGAAAGGAAAGAAAAAGGTACAGTGGTTTTATAATTTTTTCCAGAGCTCTCTCTCTCTGTCTCTCTCTCTCTGTGTATATATATATATATATATATACAGGTGCTGGTCATAAAATTAGAATATCTTCAAAAAGTTGATTTATTTCAGTAATTCCATTCAAAAAGTGAAACTTGTATAATGTATACATTCATTCCACCCAGACTGATATATTTCAAGTGTGAATTTCTTTTAATTGTGATGATTATAACTGACAACTAACGAAAACCCCAAATTCAGTATCTCAGAAAATTTGAATATTGTGAAAATGTTCAATATTGAAGACACCTGGTGCCACACTCTAATCAGCTAATTAACTCAAAACACCTGCAAAGGCCTTTAAATGGTCTCTCAGTCTAGTTCTGTAGGCTAGACAATCATTGGGAAGACTGCTGACTTGACAGCTGTCCAAAAGACGACCATTGACACCTTGCACAAGGAGGGCAAGACACAAAAGGTCATTGCTAAAGAGGCTGGCTGTTCACAGAGCTCTGTGTCCAAGCACATTAATAGAGAGGCGAACGGAAGGAAAAGATGTGGTAGAAAAAAGTGAACAAGCAATAGGGATAACCGCACCCTGGAGAGGTTTGTGAAACAAAACCCATTCAAAAATGTGGGGGAGATTCACAAAGATTGGACTGCAGCTGGAGTCAGTGCTTCAAGAACCACCACGCACAGACGTATGCAAGACATGGGTTTCAGCTGTCGCATTCCTTGTGTCAAGCCACTCTTGAACAAGACACAGCGTCAGAAGCATCTCGCCTGGGCTAAAGACAAAAAGGACTGGACTGCTGCTGAGTTATGTTCTCTGAATATTTTGCATTTCCTTTGGAAATCAAGGTCCCAGAGTCTGGAGGAGGAGAGGAGAGGCACAGAATCCACATTGCTTGAAGTCCAGTGTAAAGTGTCCACAGTTAGTGATGGTTTGGGGTTACCCTTGTCATCTGCTGGTGTTGGTCCACTGTGTTTTCTGAGGTCCAAAGTCAACGCAGCCGTCTACCAGGAAGTTTTAGAGCACTTTATGCTTCCTGCTGCTGACCAACTTTATGGAGATGCAGATTTCATTTTCCAACAGATGTTGGCACCAGCACACAGTGCCAAAGCTACCAGTACCTGGTTTAAGGACCATGGTATCCCTGTTCTTAATTGGCAAGCAAACTCGCCTGACCTTAACCCTATAGAAAAACTATGGGGTATTGTGAAGAGGAAGATGCGATACGCCAGACCCAACAATGCAGAAGAGCTGAAGGCCATTATCAGAGCAACCTGGGCTCTCATAACACCTGAGCAGTGCCACAGACTGATCAACTCCATGCCACACCGCATTGCTGCAGTAATTCAGGCAAAAGGAGCCCAAACTTAGTATTGAGTGCTGTACATGCTCATACTTTTCATGTTCATACTTTTTAGTTGGCCAACATTCTTTAAAAATCCTTTCTTTAAAAATCCTTTTTTTGTATTGGTCTTAAGTAATATTCTAATTTTCAGAGATACTGAATTTGGGATTTTCATTAGTTGTCAGTTATAATCATCACAAAGAAATAAACATTTGAAATATATCAGTCTGTGTGTATTGAATGAATATAATATACAAGTTTCACTTTTTGAATGGAATTTCTGAAATAAATCAACCTTTTGATGATATTCACATTTTATGACCAGCACCTGTATATATATATATATATATACAGTATACATATGTAACAAATATATTATTCCATTATGTGTACAAAATCATTACACTTCTAACTTTGAAATGTTTTGTACCTTTTTTTGTCTCTTAATTTTCCTTGCAGAAAACCTGATGTATATGCCAATGAAGATGGACCCTTTATCAAATTCATGTGTATTCTGATATTGCACTTAGGTAGTATAGTTTTGGTCTGTTGACCTAATGATTTTAATTCTCAGGGAACATCCTTTTGACATCCTTTTGATTTATTAATAAAGTATAAGATATTGTAACATTTTCATTAATGATATGAAATATATTTTGTAATTGGGATTTTGTATTGTAGTCCACTACACTATATGCATACACATATTAATAGAGTGCCCATAGAAAGTCTGTGCCCCTTCAACTTTATTTTCTACATTTTGTCTTTTTTGTTGCAGATTCATGCACTTAAAAAAAGATTAAATAATAATCCACCCTTTTACCAGTTTTATTTTATAATTGTAAAATAGAAATGTATATAATTAAAGTAAAAAAATATATCCAACATGACACATCCTTCCAAAGAACACTATAACTACTGTCAAGAAGGATTGTTGCAGCATTATGTTATCTGGATATTTCTCATCATTGGGTACATTTATAATAAAAACTAAAATGAATGGAGCAATGTACAGAAAAGTATATAGAAAACCTGCCATTCTCAACAATAACGCTGAAACTGAAGTTCGCCTTTAGGCATGGCAACAACCCAAAGCACACCACCAAAGCCACAGTGGAGTGGTTAAGGCTTAAAAAGGTAAATGTACTTAAGTGGCCCAGATAGATCCCAACCTAAATGTAATCATGAACTCAAGATTGCTGTCCAAGGAGCATGACAACATTTTAAAGAATTATGGATAAAAAACTGCTAAATCTGAGTGTAAACAAGGTTTGTGGTGCAATAAAGTGCGTCCACGAAGTATTAAGTCCAAAATGGGTGAAGACTTATTATGTTTCTATTTTGTGTTTTTAATATTTGTTTTCATTTCACCATATTAAACATTTCCCTTAAAACTGTGGAATATTGTCTTTAGATCAGTGGGGCAGGATCATCAATTAAATACATGACACACAAAGGCCCTGACACAATGGGAATAAAGGTCAGGGGGATACGTTTATTTAGGCACTTAACATGTTTTGTTTGACATGATAAGGCTTTTCTAATAACTGGGTGTTAAAGTATTCATTACCAGAAGTGGTTTTTATGTGTAGTGTAATACTGTATAGCAAACTCCAGATGGTGCTACACTCAGCAAAAATGAAAATACAACTGTTAAAAAATCTACTGTACTTACCTACTTTAATTGGGCTGGTAGATCTTTGATAGTATGGACCTATTTTGGTTTCACAGCTCCTGGGGTCTTTCAAACACCTGAAAAGTAACATCTGAAAGCACATTTGGAATTACAGAACATGTGTGACCCACTTTGGTTGGATGAGACTGAGATAGAGCAAAATTCAAGGCCCTTCTCATGGTGGAAACCTAACACTGTCAATTCTACTACACACACCGCCCCTACAGTGGGAGCATCATGGTGTGGAAATGCTTGTCAGCAGGGAATGGTTGTTTTGTTAAGAGTAAATGGAGAATAGATGGACCAAAATATAGGGAATTATTTTAAGACAGCCTGCTTGAGTACAGAACTGAAACTGAGAAAACTCAACTTTCAGCGAGACAGTGATCCCTTCCCCAAGGCCAAGGTACATTGGAGTGAATCAAGAGTAGCGAGGTGTATTATTTGAAAATTGCAGTCCACAAGCATCATCCAACAAACCTGAACAACATGATGAATCAGCCAAAATCATTCTGACACTGTTTGCAAAGTTGGCACAAATGTACCAAAATATTTAACGCTGTCATTGCATCAAGGTGTTTCCAAATATTAATGCGTTCGGGTTGAATATTTATGCATATGCAGCTCTGGAATTTTTCTAAAAACCACTCCTAATTTTTCTTAAATCAGCTTCTCTACATGTACAGCAGCCATTCCATTCCATTGTCTGTTAAATTTCAACACAGGCACATCTCATTTTACTTAATGAGGTACTGGGTGATTACCTGAACCAAATCTAATTTAACTAGGTAAAGTATAAAAAACACTGCTGTAGGATGGCAGCAATAGGACCAGCTGGATGGTAAAAACAGTGAAAGTAGTACCTCAGATGTAAACTGAATAAAACAATTACTTCAGCATGACAAAATAGTTGAAAAGAAAAGCTTTGAGTAAGGAAAATATCCTGAAAATTTCAAAGACGGCGGTTCATAAGAACAAAGTCAAGCAACAAACATTGGGGACAACAAAGCTACAGACTGGCAGAGGGTAAAAACGACTGTCCACTGACCTAGAAGACCGTCAACTCATTCGAATGTCACTCAACAACCGTAGGATGACATCAAGTGACCTACAAAAAGAATGGCAAACAGCAGCTGTGGTGAAGTGCACAGTGAGGACGGTTCGAAACAGACTCCTAGTGGCAGGGCTGAATTCGTGCAAAGCTAGAAAAAAGCTCTTCATTAATGAGAAGCAAAGATGAGCCAGGCTGAAGTTTGCAAATGACCATACTGATTGGACCACAGAGGAATGGAGTAAGGTCATCTTCTCTGACAAGTCACATTTTCAGCTTTGCCCAACACCTGGTCATCTAATGGTTAGACAGAGACCTGTAGAGGCCTACAAGCCACAGTGTCTTGCGCCCACTGTGAAAATGGGTGGAGGATTGGTGATGATCTGGGGATGCTTCAGCAAGGCTGGATCTTTGTGAAGGACGCATGAATCAAGCCAAGAACAAGGTTATCCTGGAAGAACACTTACTTCCTTCTGCTCTGACAATGTTCCCCAACTCTGAGAATTGTTTTTTCCAGCAGGACAATGCTCCATGCCACACAGCCAGGTCAATCAAGGTGTGGATGGAGGACCACCAGATCAAAACCCTGTCATGGCCAGCCCAATCTCCAGACCTGAACCCCATTGAAATCCTCTGGAATTTGATCAAGAGGAAGATGGATGGTCACAAGCCATCAAACAAAGCCAAGCTACTTTAATTTCTGTGCCAGGAGTGGCAGAAAGTCACCCAACAGCAATGTGACAGACTGATAGGAGAGCATGCCAAGACGCATGAAAGCTTTGATTAAAATTCAGGATTATTCCACCAAATATTGATTTCTGAACTCTTCCAATGTTAAAACATTTGTATTTTGTTATTGAAAAATGAATATGAATTTGTTTTCTTTACTTTATTTGAGGTCTGAAAACAATGCATATTTCTTGGTTTTCTACAACTGAATACTCTAAATGACAATATTTTCATTTGGAATTTGGGTATAATGTTGTCAGTAGTTTATAGAATAAAACAAAAATGTTCATTTTACATTAGTCTCTTCATTTTTTTTCCAGAGCTGCATATATAATATACAATACAATTTTATCCTTAACAGGATGAATGGTGATAAAGAGAGAAGCCAGTGACATTAATGTTAGTATTGTCATTTAGCAAGGATTCTGAAAAGCATTGAAAAATAAAAAAGCTAATCAGGTGCTGTACACTAGTCTCGAGTGTAACTGATCCAATTTGTTCTTAATTGTAAATTATACAAAAACAATTTACTTCTCTTTGCCTGCCAGCTGGTTGAAGAGAATATTTACAAAAAATGAGGGAAAACTAAAAATACAAAATGAGTAATGAGCCCATAAGATGTCAGCTCTTCGTTGGAGTTCCATCTTTCTGATGGTCCCAATTTTGTCTGTGGTAGCTTTATTATTAACATGTACGGATGTCGGTCGTGTAAATCCAGCGCCAAGGGGGCGGTCTGCGACCAGGCATACCGCGGGATGCCGCGGCAAGTTGCATTGCCATGCGGCATTGACAAAAACATTAAATAGAAAATAAGCATGGCCACCAGGAGGCATCGGTGAGAAATCGGAGGAATATTGTCTACTATAATCCTATTCATTGATTGCTATGTTGCTGTGTTTGATTCCATGTTATTGGTCTACACACATTAATCTTTTCCTTTTCGTTAATTATCATTATTTAAACCAAAATACAATTATTTGACTGGAAAAATTGCTGTTAATTACAACGATGAAGTTAACATTTCTGTAGGCTAATTGCAGACTTTTACCAAGTACATTACTTATTGCGTCATTGATGTGACTTTTCTGCACAAATATTTCCTGAAGACTGCATCTGTTTTTATAAATAAAATTACAGAATTCCGGCCATACAGATGAGCTACTGGACATATGTTTTAAATAACCATACTGTATAATAGCCTACACTTAAACAGCAATAAAACACAAACTGCATGAAATCCCTTTTTTTTTTTTATTAAATTATAATATTATTGCTTGTGTTCTTAGAAATAATCCTTCTATTTAGGCTATTCTTTTTTTGAGTGGGACATTTTGTTAGATAAAGTGGGACACTTTATTATGATTAAAATGTATTATGATTAAAATGTACTATTAAACACATGAAAAAAAAATAATTCTAACCAAATGTATTAATGAATTCAGGTGTAAAGTAAATATAAAATCTGTTATTCAGATTGGAAACATGATTTTGAAATATGCAAAAATATCCTTATATAAAATAATTGCGATGTGGCTCAAATTATTTCGATCAGGCAATGTCATAATAGTGACAGCCAGGTGGCCAGAAAGTAGCCCTACCCAGGCAGACGCGAATCACTCTTAATGGGCAATACCCCCAGAAAAAGGATGACTGCTCTCTGTGCTCTCTGTGAATTAACTTAACAATGAGAATGAAGTCTAACGTTGATGACATAGTTGATGACATAGCGACAAAATCCGTTTTACCTCTTAACTTAGTATTGCAATCTTATTCATGAAATTCCTTTTTTCTAGGAGAATATACATATCAAGTAACATATAATTTGTCAAATACATATAATGTTGTATTTGTATACAATTTATTAGGACTTGATTTTAGAATTGCCTACTTAAAAATAATCATTCAGATTATTAGTATAAAGGTTGTGGCAAACAGAACAATTTGTTTGCCACGATTAGGGCTTGCTGTTAAAAAGAGGAAGAGGATTGATTAAGAAAATGAACCCAGAGGACAATGAGATCATAGCAACGTCTCTGTTGTTGCCTATACTGTATGCTCAGTTCCCAAAGATTGTGAAGAGTTCATTATGCTGACTAATTTAAATAAAATACATTTGTTGGACCACAGAATTTGTGTTTTATTGCTGTTTAAATGTAGGCTAGTATACAGTATGGCTATTGAAAAGATATGTTTGATTGCTATTCTATACTGCTGGAATTCAGGAATTTTAACGGCCATATTGGCTGATTTGATAAAACAAATGAGCTGATGCAACAAATAAGGGACTGACAGCCTATTCGACAACTGTCATAAGATGTGTTTTTCTACCATGCCATACTTCAAAACTATGATCGTAACAAAAGAGAGGCTTTGTATTTTATTATTTCTTAAGATAATTCAAATGTTTAAACAAAGTCTTTATTTCTGTGTAAGCTATTTGTGTATTTCTTTATTTAAACATTACATAATTATATCAGTGATGAAGTTGCAACTAACATTTCACTTTTAAATTCATTATAACCTGTTATTTTAGGAGAACCTTGTGAACATTTTGTGTACTGTTGTTTAGAAAAGATTTTCGAGAACAAATAGCATTTTCAGTGTTCTAGCTCCCCCATGTGTTTGGAATAGCGCAATCACAGTTTGACGCAATCTACCGTTTGTTGACGGTACCTACCTGATCTTACCGCAGTAAGAAAACGCTGTAATTAAACAAGCAGCATCTCTAGGTATGTCACTTGTATAACTGAAGAATAACAAAAGTATTTCATTCTTTTTATTTAACCCTTATTACTACAGGGAATCAAACATTTTGTATTATTATAAAAAATTTGGTATGTAATAGTGGATGGTTTTGAAAGAGAGCTTTAGAGAAAGAAAACATTACTTCAAATAGGGCCAGCCTATATTTTAATAGAGAATGCAGGGATGTTTATTGAACATTACAGGCCTACATTACACCATCTGACCTCAGCGTGATGCTTCAACATCTACAAACAACATGTGTATCATTTTTTCTGATACTATGTAGTCAATCCAAAACCCTACATATTGTTTTTATGACTTGACCTCCTGAGACCCTGTGACCGCATATGAGGTCATGTTTTAGGCGTCCTGCACCATGTACTTCATTCTGCTTAACTTAAACTTATTGTTCTTATTGGAGGACAGTTGTCTGCACCATGCTTAGATATTATACTTATCAGGTCCTACTAATCTCAAATAGCTAAGATACATTAAAAATGCATACATTATCAAAGCTCAGGTCTTAGGAGGTTAAATATTTGTCCCTTTTTTGTGTTCTCCACTCACCTCCTCCCCTGATTCCTCTTCTCTATTCACTTACCTTCCCGTCTCTGCTTTACACTTGTCCTTTTTCCTCTCTCCCCACCTCTTTCCCATCTCCTCCTCTTCTCCTCTTCTCCTCTTCCTACCAGCATCGCTGGCTAATCACAACTCATTGAACTTGGCTTGCTAATTGGCAGATGCTCAGTCACAGAGACTGCATCTGGTACCTGTTTGTACCAATTACCAGACCCATGACACAGCATTGAAACCTCTTCAATGGGTAAACAGATGCTGCAATTAGGCACTCATTTGAATGGCCGCCCATTTAGCAAGAGGGCCCTCATTGGTGCTGCGTCATTCCTGCCGGAGGTTGGCCTACGAGCCTTTCATTTCTGCATTGTTTTAGCTAATTCTCTCTTTCTTAAATGGTGTGGGAAAGCAGGGATGTCCTGCAGTGTTGACAAACATCTTCAGCGATCATCTTCTGACGCCTCTCCATGTTCTATTATCTTTAAAGGGGTGTACATACAGTTAGGTCTGGAAATATTTGGACAGCCACCACAATGGATTTGAAATGAAACTTTCAGCTTTAATTCAGTGGCTTGAACAAAAATATTGTATGAAACATTTAGGAATTGCGACCATTTTAATACACTCTTCTTATTTCAGGGGCTCAAATGTAATTGGACAAATTAACACAGTCATAACTAAAATGTTCATTTTTAATACTTTGTCGGGAATCCTTAGCAGGCAATGTCTGCTTGAAGTTTGGAACGCATGGACATCACCAAAGTTAGGTTTCATCCTTTGTGCTGCTTTGCCAGGCCTTTGCTACAGCTGTCTTCAGTTTTTGTTTGTTTGTGGGTCTTTCTGCTCTAAGTTTTTTCTTCAGCAGGTTAAATGCATCAGTTGATTGACTCGGTGATTGCAGAATATTCCACTACTTTGCCATAAGAAACACCTGGGTTTCTTCACCTGGGTTGGGTCATTGTCCATCTGTAAAGAAAAGTTCCATCCAATCAACTGCACTGAATTTGGTTGAATCTAAACAGACAATATATCCCTACACACTTCAGAATTCATCCGGTTGCTTCTGTCTTCTGTCACATTATCAATAAACACTAGTGACCATGTGGGGGTTTTCTTTACCATGGAAAGGATCCTACAAGCATCCACCACTGTTGTCTTCCGTGGACATCTAGCCCTTTTTGTCTTGCAGAGTTCACCAGTGTGTTCTTTTTTTCTCAGAATGTACCAAACTATTGATTTTGTCACTCCTAATGTTCCTGCTATCTCTCTGATGGATATTATTTTGCAGCCTAAGGATGGCCTTTTTCACTTTCATTTAGAGCTCCTTTCACTGAATGTTGTTCGTTCACTGCAACAGCTTCCAAATGTGAATGCCACACCTGGAATCGACTCCAGAACTTTCACCTGCTTAATTGATGAAGAAATAACAAAGGAATAGCCCACACCTGTCCATGAAACAGCTTTTGAGTCAATTGTCCAATTACTTTTGGTCCCTTGAAAAAGAGGGGGCTACATATGAAAGAGCTATAATTCCTAAACCCCTTCCTCCAATTTAGATGTGAATACCATCAAATTAAAGCGAGTGAGAGACTGCACTACAAGCCCATATTCATTATTTTACTGTAGCTTGATTACATTTAGCTAAACAGCCAAAATATTTAAAACCTGTGTCAGTGTCCAATTATTTCCAGACCTAACTGTATGAATGGGAAGAGAGATGGTATAGGTGAAAGTATCACTAATGAAATCCCATCTGATTTTGTTGTCTGACATCGTAGAGTGATGTGAAGAAGTGGGACTTGCAGACATTTTGAAAGAATTTGGTGAGCTCTTTCTGTAGGTTGTAGAGGTCAAAGAGAAACACATACTTGTGTGTTAACACAATGTTTGGTGCTTTTAGTTGTTTGTAATTAAATGTTTGTATTGTTGTGTTATGTAACAAAGTGTGTGTTTCATTCTGTTGAAAGAGTACTGTATGGATCATTTCTCCATAGCCAATGAGCTGTCAGCATGTGTTACTGGGCACTTTTATATTTTACTTTGTGATGTCGATGTCACGCATAACATAACAAACCCATAACAAAGTCTAGGAGCAGCAATACAACTTATTTTAGTTATTTTAGTAATGAGCATCAGTAGGTCAACCAGAGTGGAGCTACAGATGCAGTTTGGCTTCCACCACACAGTAGGCAGCAGTTTTAGGCACTGTGAGTTGATCAGGTGACAACACCTATGCACTGGCCAAGATACTCATTACTGGAGTTTATATGAAAATGCAATACATTTATTATTTTGAACTAGATATTCTTTAGTTGCTGTAAAACATTTAAAAAAAACCTGCATAAGAATAGAATTAATCAAAATCACAAGGTCTTTCTTAACTTTCTTTCTTCAATGCATTATTTTGGAAAAGTCAGTGTAGCAGGGATTCCCTTTGTTTCAAATGAGTGTTTCTTTATATCATAATATTTTTATCTTTCACTTCTGACCAGCGGAGTATTGAACATATAAGGGTTCTATATGAGGCCAGAGAAATTGTGAAGTATGGAAATGTGAAGTCCCAAGATAAAGCCCTTAACTGTGGTATAGTGAGGCAGAGGTGCTTTATTGTTATTACGAAATGGTTCCCAAACTAATTAGAACAGTAAATCATTTTTGTATGGTATGTTGTCCTGTGGCCTTCAGCTAATTTACATTCATTGCTCAAATCGCCAGCATGTGTGTAGAGAGTAAACACATGCTGTCCTGATTGAGACTTGGTTGCGGACAATTCAGTGGTTCCAAATCCTCTTTACTAGGCCAGTGAGTCTTAATCTTAAGGAGCTCCATAAAGTGTTTGATGACGCAGTGATTCCTAAGAACAATATCAACAATATAAACAACTGTCATAATCTCCCAAGAAGATGTTTACAATAAAAAGATTTCCAACAACAATTAATTGAGAAGATTATTAACATCCCTCCACTTCCTAAGCAAATTAATACAGATTAACCAGATTTTTCCAAACATTAAATGTTAAAGAATTATACTAATTTAAATGTTATTAATTCACTCTTGTACAATGCTGTATCTGAAAAGGTGGTTAAATTTGCAGATCCTGATTAGTACTTTATAATTTATTTTCCTTGTGCCTTCTTTAAGATGGCCACTGTCGCTGTCCACAGTTTGGTATTTAGGTCACTGTGGCCCCCTCAGGCCCTGACAAACCACTTTCTTCCAGAGTCACAGTGATTGACACAATCTCTGATAGCAAATGAAGTCCTGAGCTTCTCAGGTTTTGAATTCTTGATGAATAACATGGTATAAAACACAACACAGGAGACTGTCGCAACTCGGCATTCATCTTAGGTTTTTTTCCTTTAAAAAATCCCTTTACTATGGCAGCCACAGATTTGTGTGGATTGTTTTGACCATTGGCAGCATGGAGCCACGACTGTGACCACATTATCCCCTGTCCACCTTGTGCCGTCACTCAATGTTTCACCATCACCATGCAATGTGGTCATTATCAGCAGCCTGGCAAAAACCAGCATTACCAGGACATCCACTAAGCACATAATGCCTGTCTTAGACGCTTGACATCTGTTAGCATTTCCATACGATATTGGATACAGAGTAATTACAGGTTGGAGAAGGAAGACAGGCTGGGATTAAGGAAGAAGGGACAGGGGAAGGCATGATCTGACCCCATGCTTCTCCTGCCTTAAAGCACATCTCCTCTGGCTCGTTGTTCTACTGGACTCCGGTCAGTTATTCCAGGGAAAAGCTGTTCAGCGTACAAGCAGTCATCATCACCATGGTTTCACACCTTGGATGACATTCCGCCTTTACAACTGCACTTTGCAATTGTACATTCAACATTTTTAAATCTGTCTGTTCCATTTAGGGTTTTATTTGAAAAACATTTAACCCCAAAAGTAATATAAAACTACTGGAAATGACAGTAAAATTAGCTTTTGAAGGAAATTGTAAATCAAAAGTCCCCAAACTCCAGATCATATTACTAAATGATCAATGTTATCAACATCTTAAAACCATTGTATAAGGGTAACACTGCTACTGTATACCTTTAATGCAGAAACAATACATTTAGGCTTATCTTCAGCTGAGTGGATAGAATCCTCTCATTGAGATGTTTGCTTGCACAATTACTATTAATATTAAGTGGGAAAAAATCTAGTTGTTCTCAAAGAATGGCACCTTGTTTCTGAAAGAATCATTTGCTGATGGTTTGTTCTTGTTTCTGAAAGAATCATTTGCTGATGGTTTGTTCTTGGACTTAAGGTTAAGATATCATCAATCAATCAAATTTATTTTTACATCAGCAGTTGTCACAAAGTGCTTTTACAAAACACCTGGCCTTAAATCCCAAGGAGCAAACAACAGTAGTGTGGATTTTCAGTGGCTAGGAAAAACTCCCTAAGAATGATAGGTAGACAAGGGATACAATCAGGCCTATTAAAACAAATGTTACATTCTACATCTTTCCTCTGACTGTACTATTTCTCTCTTGAATGTACTGTACTTGTAGCGCAGACATCGGTTCTATGAGTGCACCCAAATAATACAGGGTTTTACAATACGAGAGGTGACTTCCACTCTGACAGGCTTGATGTGTAGGTGTAGGAGATACCTTCAGGCTATGTGCCAGAGCCTGAGCCAGATGGGAACTCCAGCCAGCCCCTGCCATACCAGCCTGACTTCAATGCCCGCCCAGCTGCACCAACCCATCCCACCGCCTGTCCCCTGACGCCCCTTGCACATGTCTGGAGCCATCTGCCTATCCCGGCAGCTGTGCAAATGTTGTCACCGCGACACGGAATTGAAGCAGGCTAGGGAGGTAGGGAATGTGGGCGAGGGCTTTGGGTAGAGAGCGTGGATGACACGGCCATCCCAACATCTGTATGCCCTGCGGGTGCAATGAAGTAGCACTTTGCAGGAAAGTCAGTTTGCTGGGGTGATACCCTAAGCTCCAGTAAGGATGCACCATCTGAGACACTGACAGACAGGGTGGAACAGCACTTAGCAGGACAAATCGTTCAGGTGCAGACCTGAGATAGTTTTGCATGCTTTCTTTCCGACTTCTATCTGGGCTTGATTGGCACAATGGATCCAATGAAATAGTCCAAAGTGCAAACCCTGCATATCTGGCACTCAAGGCAAGCTCAACTGAATACTCAAAGTATTTAAAAGAGAACAAATATACCTAGTTTTAAAACCTAGTTATGGTTGTCTTAACATGACAAGCACAACACATCACATCACCTGTCAGGGAATAAGTGACCATTTGAAATGTCATTCTCTCAATCCCACAGCAAGTGGTTTACTGATACTGATAAATCTTTCATGCATATTAGATCAATCTGAAGCTTGCTGTCCAAACAGGCCGACAATCCTCCAGAGTCTTTGCCGTGAGTGTGGTCCCAGCTTTGCATGTGTTTTGTGTGTGTGTGTCACCATTGGTGGCTGATGTGTCCCTGCCTGAATGTTCAACCTCACGCTGTTACCTGCTTGTTACAGTTTGTGATGTGTGTCAGCCCTTCATTGCCATCACTGCCTCTCACACATGCTTGCACACACACACACACACAATTATGTGAACACACACCAGCTCGGCGCAGCCTACAGTGATAGTACGTAACCTCTTTGCTGACCAGGGTTTTTTGTATGTGACTGTACATGTGTGTTGCATATAAGAGAGACTACCCTGCATAGAAAGAAAAGGGGAAAATGAATCAAATAAATGGACTTCATGCATTTTTATGACCACACCGATAAGGTCATCCATGTGCCATGGTTACTAAGCAACACTGCTGCCACCCCATGTTGGACAGTTTCAAATCGGAGAAGTCAAACTCAAATTTATTTATGGGAGCTGGGAGTGTAACAGCCTGTCTCTTGTTTGAACTGTGCAAAGACATGGAAGTCTTTGAGTGTTAACAAGATTATATTTTACATGTATTATCCTTAATGTCAATACTCACACACGCCAACAGTTGACCATGAAGGACAGAACAGCCAGCATATTTATCAAGTAATGACCCCACCCTTAATCCATTAGTTGTCTCTACACAAGATTTTAGTAAATTAATGAATTTAGTAAGGATGTGTAATTGTAAAGTTTAGTTTGTGGGATTTATTTAATCGGAAAGGGAAACTCTGATTAACGCTGACACTTGGAATTACTCTTGTCAGTATTAACAATTACTCTATCAAGGAATTAGGGAATGCAAATGTAACGCAGAATCAGTAAATAGCTCTTACCTAAATATGTCATATCTTAATTAATTTGGTTATTTTATTGCAGGAATGTTCTTACACAACTGGAAGTGCAAACCTATAGGGCCCTCAAACTTAATTCTGGACCTTGAAGCCAGTTCCACTAAGAGTTGAATACCCCTTCTGTATTTAGCAGTGTAGGACCTTAATTTAAGATTTTACTATAAATGTGTCCATCCTTACAAACATTTCCATTCATTATAGTTAAAATTGCAATTCACATTCCATGTTATGCAGGATAATTTTCCTGCTGTAGCCATCTGGCTCAAATTAAGGTCCTACATGTGTAAGCAGGCTGTCAACTAATCAAACGTATAGTATTTTCAAAGGGGAAACAGGTTTACTATAAAGATCTATACTACTTAATCAGGACTAGACAGATATGCATTGAGCCGTGAGATGGAGAGCAGTCAATGAATATAATCAATGTATGGATCTCCTAAGATAGGGCCATCAAGAACCTCTGGCTTTGTCCAGTCAATTGCCCTCAGCCTTTTGAGAAATTAGTGTTTTGCACCAATGTTAACCAAGGGTTTCTGAGGCATTTACTGTGGAGCATATTGAGTTTCACTCCTGGTGCCACAATACCATTCCTACATACCAAAATATTATCATTCTTACACACCTAAACATTACCATTCTAACATACCTACACATTTTAAATACCTATTGTGGTGAGAGCAGAGCGATGAAACAGAGGAGGACAGTGGTGCTAGGGTCTTTTATTGAACACCCTTAGGCGCCCCCCCCCCCCCGGCATTTCCAGTGCCCACTACTGAACTATTTTCTCTAGCGGCTGGGTTAAAGGGAACCTGCCAGCACCTTAGTTAAATAAAGGCTAGTGAACAACTGGCCCAGCTAAGCCCCTTTACTAATTTGTCCACTCGGGGCTTGGGGGAGGTGTCAAACTTGGACACGTAGTTGAGCCTCGAGAAGACCAAGTCCTGTATTCCACAGCAACCACTGTATTCCAATGGTCAAGTGTGATGGAAGTGGTGGAATGGTTTTAGTATGCCTGGCTGCCTCAGGTAGTAGATGATGAATGCTGAAGGAACCCTGAATTCTGCTCTGAATGAGATCATTCTGAGGGAGCATGTTCGGGTATGTGCCTGTTAGCTGATGGACAGCTGAGTCATGCTGCAAAACAATGTTCCACAACACACAAGCAAGTCAACATTAAAGATGAAAGAAAACATAAAGGTTTTGCAATGGCCTCGTTAAACCATATGAGATGTTGCAACAAGACCTGTAACAATCAATGTATTCCTAAATGCTCACACATGACTATGATTTAAAGCAGTTTTGCATGGAAGAGTCAACACAGATCCTCCACAGCAATGCGAGAGGCTGATTAACTACTGAAATGATTTGGTGCCAAAGCCAGTAAACAGTACTTTTTCACACAAGGGTGTTTTTTGTTTTAACCATTTATTGATACAATTAATTAAATAAAAAAAAAAAGAAAATCTAAAAAGGGGAAAACTATTGTTTTACAAAGCTATAGCAATTGCCAGGGCCAGACAGTATTGTTTTTTAAATTTCTGTCTTAATGGTGAAGAATTAATGTCAAGGCGAACATCATTTCTGAATAAGCTGTCTTCATTCTGGAGATGCATTCACTCATGAAACATGAATTGGAACATCATCTTTCATTCTTTACAGAAATCATCACCAGCAGACAGATGCTAAGAGTTTCTAATAAAATCAGGTTCTCTGGGTGTTTCTTTCACATAATGTATCTTCAATTATTCAACATCCAGGGACCCAAACAAGTACTCTTACTTCATACAAGTTTAAAAATGAGTTAATTTTAAAGTCAGTTCTCTGTTGCTGGTTTCTTGTGGGAAAGTCTGTATAATAGCTTTGGGATCAATGGTTAATCAAATATTATTAAAACACTCTGTGGCTTTTTAAATGGCAGAGGCAAGCTCTCAGTTGTTTTCAGGCACAGGTATGATTAACAAATAGTTATTTTCCAAAATTATTACTTTGTGTGTTATGCTGGTGAGTTCACTGAGTAATGTTTCATCAACAATGCACTTCCAACATCCTTTTGATATTTACTTATCACCCAGACATGAGCGAAACAGTCACCACTGCAGTGTTTTGGTCAAGCTTAGATTCCTTGCGTCTTGACAAGGTCTTGTCACAATGTAGGCTGTTTGGGATATTTATAGTCCCTTCACTTGTCTCTACATTGAGTGATGTGAACAGGCTCACTGTTGCGCTCACATTTCATTTCCCATAATGCTGGTTATTGCAACTGGCCTCAAATCAGTTTCGACCCTCCCCATTCTCTCTCTCTCTCACCAACCATTTTTTTCTTCTATCTGTATCTCTTAGAGCCATTGTTATTGGACAACAAAGGGATGGTGTAACAAAGATGCTGCAATTTTTTTTCAGAACATAGAACTGTGGGTGTTTCATTAGGAACAAGCTGCTTCTCCAGGGCAATTAGATATAGTCATCTGACATACAGCAACGTGAAGAAAAATAACAAGTTTTGCAAATATTTTCTACGAGAACATTTTGAAATACTGGGAACAAAATGCAAATCACTTCAAAGATACGACAATTTTGAATGTATATACTGTAAAATCTAGATAAATATGTGAATTTTCATATCAGTGGTGTTTTTCCATCAAAATTACAGATAAATATTAATAAATAGCTAGATGGCGTAGTGAGCAAAAAATAATCCTGTTCACCAAGTTTTCATGTCCCAAGGTTAAATCTAAAATTCAGTTTTGTTTCATTCAGTTTGTTTTTGGAACATTTTCAAATCTACTACTAGTTTTGTTACAACCAACTGGGTAACACTGGATAATAGATAATAGTACATAATGTGTTAATAAAAGATTTGTAAATCATAAATCATTACTTCAAAATTAAATATCCCATATATCTATTGAGTTGCAAAGCACCTGAACCCACAAGCTTACATTTAAACACTACAGAGATATCAGTCTGGTTGTGATGGTGAAACAGATGGTTCATTGCTATGTAGCTTAGTCTACATAATGACAACAGCATTGTCCTTGGGCATTGTTAGACTGTTTTCAGAGGTCCGGATTCTTAGTCTTATTCATCTAATGTACTTCTGCTAATGCATTTGTTGCTTGCTACTCCTGTTTATGTAGCTCAACCACTTTCTCAAACAAGAAACCAGGCAAGCCTAGTTAAGCCGGCCCGCAATAAAAGGTGTTGCACTCTCGAGATTCGGACTCGGGTCACCCACGTGAAAGGCAGTGTTGTTAACCACTGCACTATGGAGGTATACTTTTGACCGCTGTCAGTATAGCCTCTTGTGTTTAGCTTGAACAAATCCTCTTTTGCCACTGGCTGTTTTAACAGTTAATTGGCCATTTGGGAATTACAATGATACAGTTAAACTAACTAACGTTTCTTACTAAGTTAACCTCTGCTGTTTTAACAGCGTATTGGCCAGTAATAGGCTTTACCGGTATCTATTAACTTACCTGGAATAGTCATAAGAATTGAACAAAGCTATTTCATTTCATTACATAAGAACATATTTTTTTCTTTCATGACATAATAATGTATTTTTTTCTTTCATGGCAAAACAACACACTTTTTTCTTTCATTTGTTAATGACATTAATAAAATAACCATCAATAAAGGTGATGATAACTAACTTTTTCATCATGTGAAAAGACGCAAGAATCATAGAATCTACCAGAAATAATAAATAAACAACATTGCTCTCAATGGATTTGAACTTAAGTCTTCCACATGAGAGGCAGTGTCCTTAACCACTACACCACAGAATCACTTTTCAGGGTGTCGCTAGACTCCATTAAGGATTGTGTTCAACTGATTAATGTTTCTTATTAAGTTTACCTCCATTATAGCGTCTATGGACTGTATTTCTTTTGCCACTGGTCGTTTTAATAGCTTGTTACTAATAGGCTCACTAGTATCTACTAACTTCCTAGGAATTATCATAAGAATTGAGCAATTTCTAGCGAGACTGAAGATGAACTTTTCCATGCCAGAAACAGTCGCAATATAACCGTACACAGTTTCAGTTAAGGCTTACTGTAACGTAACTACTGTAAGTTGTAGCCCACAAATGTGTCTATCCTGACCCAAAACGCATGCACGAATGCTTACTTTGAAAATCCACCAGAAACAGATGTTATATAACCGTATATTCCAGCAAAGTTTTCGTCTTTACGGAAAAATAATAACGCGTACATGGCTTCACCTGCGAGGAGATACAAACTCCGGACCTATAGTTCGCAGGTCTGCTTCTCTAACCACTATGCTATTTAACAAGGTGTACGCAGTCAGTCAGGCAGTCAGTCACTAACTCACTCACTCAGTAACAGACATTCGCTCTTCTTGGCCAGCTCCGCTTACGCGGTCCGACATAAATAAGTGATCAATCAAAGGAAATATGTCCAACTTATAGATTATGCACATATAAACAACATGTTAGACATCAAGGTTTTATTTAGTTAATCACAGAAGTCCCAGACGGCATCTTTAATGAACACATGATGTCTCCTTATACAGTTGCTAACCACGTCATTGTATGATAAATATATTGATTATGACTCTTGTCCTGACTATTGTTTTTCAAATAGGCGAGAAGATGCAAGGGCAGCCACCTTTCAGAGACAACTTTGCAAACCTGGGAGAACTCGGATCAGTTGATGAAGGATCATTCTGTGTAGTTGGGTTTTTTGATTGCTGATTGATGTCACTCTAGCAGTATGCAAAAAATATTCTGGCATTGACAGATTAACTGACTAAAGTTAGTCTGAAACGTTTTCCACAATGCAGCTTTTGGTAGTTCAGGTGTCAAGGTTTTAATTCATTAATTTGGACAAAGCTGATTATGTTAACTCCAGGCAGGGAGAGGAGTAAAGAATGGCTTGTTGTAAAATATAACACCATATGGGCCTTCAGATACAGTTTAACACATTTTTTAAGTTACCAAATTATAAGAACAGATGCCCATTGGGCCACCAGGGAATCCTGTTTTACCTTTACTACAGAATAGTTCTCTCTAAACACAGTGGTAAAAAACACCTTTTCAATTGTAGAGGTAAATTATGGCAAAATGTTGGGGAATCATTATTTGTACTTAGTTCTATATTCCACCTTTCTACCTTGTATAATGTATCCACTAACAATAGGCCCAAAAGTGTCTGCTAAATGACTACAATGTAAATGTTAAAATGAACCAACTGAGCATTTCTGAAAAGTCACCTCAGAGTCCAGCTTAAAAACGAACAAGGTATGTTGTCATATTTCAGGCTATCAGACTTGTATAATTCATAACAGGCTAATTTTGTGAACACAGATTATAGGGATAGTTCATCCAAAAAGGACTAAAGATGGATGTCAAAAGAGAACTCAATTGAGCATTATATTTTAGTCCTAGAATAGGCTTAAAAGTCCACTTATCTTGAGTTGTTCCTGAAGGCACATTGAGTAATTTTTGCCACAGTGCGTAAGTGGAGCTGGCCTAGAAAAGCAAATGGCCTAGAAGAACAGGTCCTGTGTTCAACTCCTGTAACTGTCAAAACACATTATGCCTGAGGTTCAGGACCGACAAAAACTTGGCTGGCTACAACCCTATGTAGCTATGTAATAAGAAGCCTAAAATAAAACAGTTCTGGTGGATATTAGGATTTATTCAGGATAGACAACCACTTCGCTGCCTACATGATTCTCTCGTCTTTTCACTTGACAAAAAAGTCAGTTATCGTCACCTATATTTATAGATACTGTATCAATGTCATTCACGAATAGCTAATTAGCTGTTAAATGGCCAGTGGCAAAAAGAGGATTTGTTCAGGATAGACAAAAACTTTGCTGGCAACAATCATCCTTAGCTACGTTATGGGAAGCCTAAAATGAAACTGTTTACTGTTATTTTGCGACTATTTCTGATGGATTTTCGTTTTATGTTTTAGGATTTCTTCAGGATGGACAAGCACTTCGCTAGCTACACGATTCTCTTGTCTTTTCACTTGACGAAAAAGTCTGTTATAGTCACCTATATTGATACAGTAGTTATTGTATCAATGTCATTCACAAATGGCTAATAAGCTGTTAAAACAGCCAGTGGCAAAAGCCATACAGTTCTTAGATGCTATTTGTGGTGGTGGTAAACTTAATAAGAAACGTTAAGTTTAAGAAATTCTGGCAAACCATATGGCGCCTCAGGAGAGGGAAACAGTGCCCTACCAACGCTGTTTACAGTAGAGGTGGGCAGCTGTTGACCTCAACTGAGGATGTCGTCGGGCTGTGGAAGGAGTACTTCGAGGATCTCCTCAATCCCGCCGTCACGTCTTCCATTGAGGAAGCAGAGGATGAGGGCTCAGAGGTGGACTCGTCCATCACCCGGGCTGAAGTCACAGAGGTGGTCAAGAAACTCCTCGGTGGCAAGGCACCGGGGTGGATGAGATCCGCCCTGAGTACCTCAAGTCTCTGGATGTTGTGGGGCTGTCTTGGTTGACACGCCTGTGCAACATCGCGTGGCGGTCGGGGACAGTGCCTCTGGGATGGCAGACCGGGGTGGTGGTCCCTCTTTTTAAGAAGGGGGACCGGAGGGTGTGTTCCAACTATAGGAGGATCACACTTCTCAGCCTCCCCGGGAAAGTCTATGCCAGGGTTCTGGAGAGGAGAATACGGCCGATAGTAGAACCTCGGATTCAGGAGGAACAGTGTGGTTTTCGTCCGGGCAGTGGAACACTGGACCAGCTCTATACCCTCTACGGGGTGTTGGAGGGTTCATGGGAGTTTGCCCAACCAATCCACATGTGTTTTGTGGATTTGGAGAAGGCATTCGACTGTGTACCTCGCGGCATCTTGTGGAGGGTGCTTGGGGAATATGGGGTCCTGGGTCCTTTGCTAAGGGCTGTCAGGTCCCTGTACAACCGAAGCAGGAGCTTGGTCCGCATTGCCGGCAGTAAGTCAGACTTGTTCCCAGTGCATGTTGGACTCCGGCAGGGCTGCCCTTTGTCACCGGTTCTGTTCGTAATTTTTATGGACAGAATTTCTAGGCGCAGCCAGGGGCCAGAGGGTGTCAGGTTTGGGGACCACACAATTTCGTCTCTGCTCTTTGCAGATGATGTTGTCGTGTTGGCCCCTTCTAACCAGGACCTTCAGCATGCACTGGGACGGTTTGCAGTCGAGTGTGAAGCGGTGGGGATGAAAATCAGTACCTCCAAATCCGAGGCCATGGTCCTCAGTCGGAAAAGGGTGGCTTGCCCACTTCAGGTTGGTGGAGAGTGCCTGCCTCAAGTGGAGGAGTTTAAGTATCTAGGGGTCTTGTTCACGAGTGAGGGAAGGATGGAACGGGAGATTGACAGACGGATCGGTGCAGCTTCTGCAGTAATGCAGTCGATGTATCGGTCTGTCGTGGTGAAGAAAGAGCTGAGCCGCAAGGCGAAGCTCTCGATTTACCAGTCAATCTACGTTCCTACTCTCACCTATGGTCATGAGCTTTGGGTCATGACCGAAAGGACAAGATCCCGGATACAGGCGGCCGAAATGAGCTTTCTCCGCAGGGTGGCTGGGCGATCCCTTAGAGATAGGGTGAGAAGCTCGGTCACCCGGGAGGAGCTCAGAGTAGAGCCGCTGATCCTCCACATCGAGAGGGGTCAGCTGAGGTGGCTTGGGCATCTGTTTTGGATGCCTCCGGAACGCCTTCCTGGGAAGGTGTTCCGGTCCCGTCCCACCGGGAGGAGACCCCGGGGAAGACCTAGGACACGCTGGAGGGTCTATGTCTCCCGGCTGGCCTGGGAACGCCTCGGTGTCCCCCCGGAAGAGCTAGAGGAAGTGTCTGGGGAGAGGGAAGTCTGGGCATCCCTGCTTAGACTGCTGCCCCCGCGACCCGGCCCCGGATAAGCGGAAGAAGATGGAATGGAAAAAAAAAGTTTAACACAATGCGTAATGGTGTCTAACAAAATATTCAAACATGGTTTGATGTTAATGTGTCAAGAGGCTAGACTAACACCCTGCAAATGTACAGCTCTGTGGAGGAGTGGCTAACATCACAGCCTTTCACAGTGGGTGACGTGGGTTTGAATCTCGAGAGGGCATATGCTGTCAATACTTTTTATTGCGGGCTTGCTGAATTAGGCTTGCCTGGTTTCTTGTTTAAAATATTCCATTGTTCAGCTTTGTCCCAGTCCATAATTAGCATTATTAGCATTGTCCAATTTCATGAATGAAAACGGTGCATACCACTAGACCAAAGCTGCATTGCAAGTGGAAAACAACTCCAAAACACTTCAAACTACATTTGGTAATCTGTCACACTAGCATCAGTTTTTAAAACTGTATTCTGAATGAAAAAAACTGCGGAATTGGGTGAATTCAAACTGGCACTAGCAAACAATTTCCTATAGCCACCATACACCATACAGCTTCTTTTCTTTGGCAGTGATGTCATCGTGGTGAACGTGAACTTTAACTTCAACAAGGTATGTGAAGATAGGTAGCGTCACCTAGTTGGCCTATTTTTGTATGTGGACAACATTATATTTGTAATTGTGTAAAATGCAGTGGTCATGTTTTGTTTGTAAGAAAGGTACAAGGGACGTGGGAGGGGAGACTTGAGGTTTCACTCGTTGCCATATCTTAATACACAGTTGTGTATACTAAGGCTTATTGCCATAAATTACCATGATGTAGGAGAATTAATGGAGCAACTTTGTGAACAAGATATTGCAGAGGAACGTGATTTACTTAGAAAAAGACTAAAGGCAAATGCAATTCCATCACGTTAGCCAGTTCAACCTGTGGAGACAAGACAGAGTGTAAGTAATACAATATAGTAATTGCGATGTTATAATACACAAAGAACACATTGCCTCCAGATATTCTGGGCAACGGGTTGGGGATTAACTGGCTCACCATCACCCCCCTCCTCAGCTGCTGTCCGAGCCTCTTTTTTTTGGGCGGTTATATGTTGGATATTTTCTGTCTTACTTCAGGACAGTCTCGCAGGGCCACTACAAGGGCAAAATACAAAGTGAATTTGGGTTGGAGAAGAGTTGCGAATGTGGGCCATTTCTGGGATTTATATCAGTTCAGTCTTGACTTGTTGAAAATGTTTGGATTACAGGAATAAAAACAAATGAAGTGAAGTGGACATGGATGGCATGTCATTTGTGATTGACTGACATGCCTTGGCCTGTAGCAAATTTTTTTTTGATGTTTGTTCTTGCTAATTAAATGAATTTATGTGGACGCTGATCGTGTGTATGGATTTTGTGTTGACAAGATCATTGCCATGATAATACAATGTAAATCCATAATTCCTTTGTATCTCCTCAAATTAAATCGGGGTAAACTACAGATTATAAATCCATGGGATTTATGATAGACATTGATTTAAAGCCTTAAGTCCTCATACGCAAATAGACTGCTGAGAATAAAGCCAAATAAAGAAAATAATAATAATTCCATTTGGTTTTGGCCTATTATATAATTAGTAATCATGAAACATGAGTACCACATTGATTAAACATGTGGGCAATAAGGTCCTCTAATTATTCTAAAATAAATTATAATTATAACAGAACTATAAATACATTGTTTATTACCAATAAATTATGAAACTATTTAAGAAATAACATACATATTTTCTTTAAGGAGTAAAGGCCTATTTATTAATAAGACATAAAAACAAAAAACAATTAAACAAATATTAGAGCTAATAATATGCAGTCAAGAATGAATACATTTGTCTGTGAAATTGATGAACAGTAGGCATATGTTAGCTGTTAAGAGATTGCTGAGAGTTTGGAAGCTGGCAGACAATGGCAGGCATGAAGTAGGCAGGTTGCAGACCCCAGTCTTGATAGATTGGTAGGAAGGTCAGCAGGCAGGCTGCAGAGACCACTGCCAATAGAATGACACGCAGAAAGGTAGATAGGTTGCACACCACTGTCAATAGAATTGCAAGCAGGCAGGCTTCAAATAAACATGTTGACAGAATGACAGGCAGGCAGCTAGGCAGCAAGGTACCATTCCAATAGAATGGTAAGCTCAATGCAGGGATCAGTGCTGCCAGAATGACAGGTAGGACGGCTGCAGAGGCCAGTGTTTGAAAAATGGCAGGCAGGCTGCAGGTGGTAGGCATTGGGCATGCGCTGTGCAAATAGCCATTATCAAATGTGATTAAAAGATTGCAAATATTGTTTTTGTCATAACCGTGGTATATCGTCTCATACACAAACGCTTTCAACCAATCAGCATTACATTTTTGAACCACCACTTTAAAAATACTATATATATAGAGAGAGAGCTACAATAACCAACACTGCGCATCGCAAATTGGAGAAAAATGTCAGTCTAGTAGGCTGTGAAGCCCATTTCAAGGCCTCCCTTCATGCCATCCTGGTTTGGATGATTGAAGTCGAGCTCAGTATTAATGATCTGGGATGCCACAGGCACATCCTGGTCTTCATACTAGTGACAAAACTTGTATTTGTGTTGCAAAGCACATACAGGTTGGCTGGGATACTACAGTAAGGCTATGAGACAGATTTTGCTTTAGGTGTGCTGCAGTTTCACTGGCCCAAACTTAACAAAAAATGCTTGCAGTCCAGGCTGAATCTGAACAGACAATGAACAACCTTTACTTACTGAAGTGTTATGCTCATTCTTATTATTTTCTTACTAAATGAAATTTTAGATAAAAGTTAAAGAATATGTTAGATGTGATTAGCAATGTTAACTGCTGCTAGCAAAATGTGTTGGATAAAATATGTGTAATCACATGAAAGAATGTAATGGAAAGTAGTGTAATTCGAAGTGTAATAATGATATCTACTCTTTCAGAACTGGCCTTTCTTGTCATTAACCTTTTGAAGTAATCCCTGAGGTTCAATTAGAAAGCATTGCTCTAGGTGCTGACCTGTGAGGATAGAGTGGTTGCGCATGAGTATATTTTTAATTACAAACAATGTAGCCCACTATTTTCCAAGATAGGTCTTGATCCTCTCCCCACAGGTCTCATCAAAGCCAGCCGTCCTGCACTCTGTGTGACTGTGGGAGTGAGTAAAGGAATAATGATCAACAAATTCTTTACTTGACTTTTCTATATTTGGCAAATAGCAGCACCTCACTGTTTCGTACATACAAAGAAATCGTCCATGGGGTGCAGTGGAGACAACAACACATATATACACAACTAAATGGCAATTGGGAACAGGTACATCCTAGGGCAGCGCTACTGCCATCAGTCTCCAGCCAGACGGTTAGTACACCTGCGAGGTGGAGCATCAGATAGGAGGGAGAGCGGCTGTTGCCACGCGAAGCAGTAACCCCCCCCCCCCCCACACACACACACACACACACACACCAAGGCATGTGTCTGGCGGTCCCGGGCGAACACGAGGTCGAGGAGCAGGCTGGTCCGGACAGCGAGCGTGGATGTTTGATGTCAGAGATAGGTCGCAGATGTCTGCCGCCTGGACCCAGCTGCGTTCCTCAAGGCTGTAACCCACCCAGTCCACCAGGTACTGTCCCCATCCTCACTGCTGCTGGGAGTCCAGGATCGTGATATTTCTCCTCTCGCTCTGCTGCAAATATTATAGCCTCGTTTTTTTCCGGACCGCGTAAGCCGAGCCGGCCAAGAAGAGCGAATGTCTCTTACTGAGTGAGTGAGTGAGTCACTGACTGACTGACTGCCCGTCTACCCCTTGTTAAATTGCATAGAGGTTAGAAAAGCGGACTTGTGAACTATAGGTCCCAAGTTTGTATCTCCCTACAGGCAAAGCAAAATATGCATTATGAATTATTCCGTATAAATGAAAACTTTGCTGGCAAAAACCATTAGTATCTACATTATAGTAAGCCTGAAATAAAACTGTTTAACATACTGAAAACTGTATATGATTATATTGCGACTGTTTCTGGCATGGAAAAGTTCATCTTCAGTCTCGCATCTTCAATTCTTATTATGAAAAAGTTAGTTATCGTTGCCTTCATTCATAGTTATTGTATAAATGTCATTCACAAATGAAAGAAAAACGTACATTGTTTTGCCATGAAAGAAAAAAAATATTAAAAGTGGTGCATTGTGGGATTGTTGACATGCTGTACGCTGCCTGCTGTTACCTACCTGGCTACCTGCAAACTCTTTCGAATTTACTCTATAGTAACTAATTGTTCAAATTCTACTTCAAGAGTTTTACCAACGCAGTATTTTTCATCTATTGACATTTTACCCAACTTTTCTACACTGTGACTCTTTTTGGACATAATTAACGGATTTACTCACCCCTGAACACCCGACACTAAGTATCATTACTAAGCCTTATCACTGTAATTGTTATAGCTACAACACGGAGGAGAACTATTTTCTTCAGGTAAAGATAACAGAGTAAGAGGCTCGGCTTCAGACGCAGAAGATGTGTTGGCAGCAAGTAATTGTCTCTGGGCCCCTCCCAGCTAGGGGTAGTGACAAGCTCTACAGCAGCTCAATCGCTGGCTGAAAATGGAGTTCTGCCCGTCGCAGAAGGTAGAGTTTTTAGATAACTAGCCCCTCTTTTTGGGACTCTCCCAGAAATAGGGCCAGGCCTGATCTGCTGAGGAGCGACAGACTGCATCCTACCTGGAGTGGTGCTCTTCTTTTATCTAGGAACATTGACAGGAGTCTCACTCCTATAGCCTCACCATGAGATAGGGTGCAGTTCAGGCCGCAGGCTGTTAGCCAGCCTGCTAGCATAGTGGAGTCTGTCGATAGCATAGCCAGAGTAGTTAATACAGTTTTACCTATTGCCACTGTGACTCGTTCCAAGCTGAGAAAAGTTAAACAAGGTAGTGCTAACAATAGCAACCTTATTAAGATAAAGCTTTCCTCCACCTCGGTCACAAATAAAAATTACTGTATCACCGCGCATCTCAAAATGGGACTCCTAAATGTTAGATCCCTTGCTCCAAAGGCAGTTGCAGTGAATGAACTAATCTCTGATCATTAACTAGATGTTATTGGCTTGTGTGAAACGTGGCTAAACCCTGATGAATTCACTGCCCTAAATGAGGCCTCTCCTCCTGGCTATACTAGTGATCATATCCCTCGGGAATCCCGAAAAAGAAGGGGTGGTACTAATATTTCTGACAGTAAATATAAATTTACTCTCAAACATATCACGGATTTTCATTCTTTTGAAATTTTACTCATGAAAGTTAACCAGGCTGATAAATCGTTTTACATACCTACTATTTACAGGCCCCCTGGACCATACACAATGTTCCTCAATGAGTTTCCAGAATTCTTGTCTAACCTTGTAGTCATGACAGATAGTATTCAAATTTTTGGCGATTTCAATATTCATATGGAAAAGTCCAATGATCCTCTTCAAAAAGCCCTTAAAGCCATAATTGATTCAGTGGGTTTTATCCAACATGTCTCAGGTCCAACACACTGCCACAATCATCCCTTAGATTTTGTCCTGTCACAAGAAATAGATATTGTAGATCTAATAATTTACCCCAAGAATCCTGGATTATCAGATCACTGTCTTATTACATTTACCGTTAAAACATGAAATCCACTTGCTCCGCAAACAATGAGTTTCAAATGCAGTACTATAAATTCTCGGACTACAAATAGATTCCTTGATATTCTTACAAGTTTGCTCATCAACGACAGTAAATAAATCTGCAAACTATCAAATTGAGGATCTAAACTCAATACTGCGAAACACATTAGACACAGTTGCACCACTAAAAACAAAAGAAATACGCAACAAGAAACTTGCTCCCTGGTACACAGACAATACTAGAGCACTCAAGCTCCAGAAAATTGGAGCGAAAGTGGTGCTCCACCAAGTTGGAAGCATTCAGACTAGCCTGGATAGACATTACACTACAATACCAAAAAGGACTCACATCTACTCGATCAGCTTATTTCTCCAACCTGATTGAGGCGAACAAAAACTATAAAAAATGTATCTTGGATACAGTTGCAAAGTTAACAAAAAGCAACGCTCAACAAGTGAAGTGGGTCTTCACTTTAGCTGTAATGAATACATGAACTACTTTGATGAAAAGATCATCACCATTAGAAAACAAATAATTGACTCCTCCCTAAAAGGTTATAGTCCCCAAAATCTCAGTTGTCCTGAGAATGTCCTGAACCTCCCTGACCAGGTGTCAAGGGGGACACTTGAATTTTTTGATACCGTATCGCTCGATACATTCACTAAATTTGTAATGAGTTCTAAACCCACACTTTTTCAGCTAGACTCATTTCCTGTGCTAGTTCTGCCAATGTTGAACAAAATAAATTGCTCCCTTTCCTCCGGATGTGTACCAAACTCTAAATATAGCGAAAATTAAGTCTCTTCTAAAAAAATATAATCTGGATCCCGACATATTAAACAATTATAGGCCAATATCGAACCTCCCGTTCCTCTCAAAACTTTTAGAAAAATGTGTTTCCCAACAACTGAATGCCTTCCTGAAGACAGATAACATTTACGAAATGCTCCAGTCCAGTTTCAGACCCCATCATAGTACTGAGACTGCACTCGTGTAGGTAACAAATTACCTTCTAATGGCCTCAGACAAAGGTTCCGCATCCGTCCTGTTGCTTCTTGACCTTAGTGCTGCTTTTGACACTATTGATCACTCCCTTCTCTTAGAGAGACATGAAACCCATATTGGGCTACATGGACATGTTCTAGCCTGGTTTAAATCTTATTTATCTGATATATATCAGTTTGTTAGTGTGAATGGCATATCCTCTGACAAGTCAAAGGTATTTTTTGGTGTTCCTCAAGGCTCGATTCTGGGCCCATAATTGTTCTCACTATATATGCTGCCTCTGGGTGATGTAATCAGGAATCACAATGTCAACTTTCTCTGTTATGCTGATGACACAATTATCAATTTCAATGAAGCATGGGGAAGCCCCAAACATTTGCTACTTTGCTAGCATGCGTTTCAGATATTAGGAAGTGGATGACACAACATTTCTTGCTTTTAAACTCAAGAAAAACAGAAGTGCTTGTTTTAGGACCCAAGAAACAAAGAGCTTTGTTGGCAGATAACACGGTGAACTTTGACAGCTGCATGGTCATATCACAAAAAACTGTAAGAAACCTCGACGTAACCCTTGACCCCGACCTCTCCTTTGATGAACATATAAAATATGTCTCAAGAGTTGCTTATTTTCATCTTTGTACAATTGCAAAAATCAGAAACTTTTTATTAAAACCGCAGCTTAAAAACTAATCCATGCTTTTGTTACTTCTAGACTAGATTACTGCAATGCTCTTCTACCACGGCAGGGAGGTCGGCGAGCATCTCGTCCACCTGAGGCAGGGGACAAGGAGCGTGCAGGCCTTCGCCCTGGAGTTCAGGACCCTGGCGGCGGGGTCGGGCTGGAACGACAGGGCACTTATCGATCATTTTCGGTGCCACTTACGGTCTGACGTCCGTAGGGAGCTGGCATGCCGGGACGCCATGTTGACATTCGACCAGCTCGTCGACATGGCGATCCGGCTGGACAATCTGCTAGCCACCCGCGGACACACCGGGAATTATCAGCCCCCTCCGGTACACCCCGTCGCTGGACCTGAACCCATGGAAGTGGGAGGCGCCGCACGTAGGGAGACGGTGCGGCCTAGGGAGTGTTCCTTTTGTGGGAGGAAGGGACACTCTGCCTCCCACTGTTTCCAGCGAGAGAGGGTCGAGCAGAGGAGGCCTGACACCCCTACACTGAGTCAGGTGAGTAGACCACACACACTGTCAGGGCTCTCTGCGAAGCACATGACACTTTTGGTGGCCTTCCCTGATTTTCCTGCTAACTCTCAGTGCAAGGCGCTCGTAGACTCAGGTGCAGCTGGGAATATTATGGACAGCGGTTACGCACAGGAACTGCGCATTCCGCTGGTACCATTGTCTCAACCTAGGTCCATTACGGGCTTAGACAGCAAACCACTAGGCACTGGTCTCGTTGAGCACGTCACGGTCCCTATCACGATGACCGTACAGCACGCCCATACTGAACTAATCGAATTCCATGTTATCCACTCACCTGCTTTCCCTGTGGTGCTGGGTCTTCCCTGGTTGTCGGTACACAACCCGACTATTTCCTGGTCGCAGAGAGTATTGACGGGGTGGTCTCAGGGGTGTCAGGAGAGGTGTTTAGTTGTTTCCGTAGGTGCGACCTCGGTGGAAAGTCCAGACAATGTCTCCGCAGTGCGCATACCCCCGGAATATGCCGATTAAGCGCTGGTCTTTTCTAAGGCCATGGCAAGTCGTTTGCCACCACATCGGCCTGGGGATTGTGCTATAAATCTAAAGGGGGACGCCAGGCCGCCTTATTGTCATGTGTATCCCCTGTCGCAGGCTGAAACGGCAGCTATGGAGACCTATGTGGCCGAATCCCTGCGGCAGGGGCAGATCCGCCGTTCCACCTTGCCCGCCTCCTCGAGTTTCTTTTTCGTGAATAAGAAGGATGGGGGTTTGCGTCCATGCATTGACTACAGGGCGCTGAATAAACTGACGGTCCGTTATTCATATCCCATCCCCCTTATTTCCCAGTACATCGAGTCAATGCATGGGGCGCGCTTCTTCACAAAACTGGACCTCAGGAGCGCGTATAACTTAGTGAGAATCCGAGAGGGAGACGAGTGGTTGACGGCCTTCAGCACCACCACAGGGCACCACGAGTACCTGGTGATGCCGTATGGGTTGAAGAATGCCCCGGCAGTGTTTCAGTCCTTTGTGAACGATGTGTTTAGGGACATGCTGGGGCGCGGAGTTGTGGTTTACATCGACGACATCCTCGTGTATTCCGCTACGCGTGCTGAACATGTGACTCTCGTTCGCAGGGTGCTGAGGCGGCTGTTGGAGCATGGCCTGTACGCTAAAGCAGAGAAGTGCGCGTTCTTCCAGCGAGCCGTCTCCTTCCTCGGGTTTCGAATTTCCGCCGATGGGGTGGAAATGGAAGTTGATCGTGTGTTAGCCGTGCGTAATTGGCCCGTTCCTACCACGGTTAAGGCGGTACAGCGGTTCATTGGGTTTGCCAATTTCTACCGTAGGTTTATACAGGGCTTCGGCAAGGTAGCAGCTCCCATCACTTCCTTATTGAAGGGTGGGCCGAGCCAAATCACCTGGACGGCCGAGGCAGACGAGGCATTTCGCACCCTTAAGAGAATGTTCACCTCTGCCCCGGTTTTGGCTCATCCCGACCCGTCACTGCCGTTCATAGTGGAGGTGGATGCCTCTGAGGTAGGGATAGGTGCTGTGTTGTCCCAACTATCAGGTACCCCTCCTAAGCGTCACCCCTGCGCTTTTTACTCGCGGAAGCTCAGTGAGGCAGAACGCAACTATGGCGTTGGTGATAGGGAGCTGTTGGCTGTGTTTAGCGCCTTGACTGTTTGGAGACATTGGCTCGAAGGAGCGAGACACCCGTTTGAAGTCTGGACCGACCACCGAAACCTGGAGTATATCCGGGCGGCGAGGAGACTGAACCCTCGTCAGGCCAGGTGGGCGTTGTTTTTTGCCCGGTTTGATTTCACACTGTCATACATGCCGGGTACGAAAAATGCCAAGGCAGACGCGCTGTCTCGGTTGTGCGACGCGGGTGTGAGGCGGGTAGATGAGACACCGATTCTGCCCGCCTCGTGCATTGTGGCGCCGGTTCTGTGGGACGTGGACGCGGACCTTCAGCGGGCGTTGCATGGCGATCCTGGGCCTCCTGGGTGTCCTGCGGGTCGTCAGTACGTCCCGCTGGATGTCCGTGACCGTCTCATTTACTGGGCCCACACGTCCCCTTCCACGGGTCACCCAGGCATAGACCGTACTGTGCGCTGCCTTACCGACAAGTACTGGTGGCCTGGTCTGGCCAAGGATGTGAGAGTGTACGTGTCCTCCTGTTCGGTGTGCGCTCAGTGTAAGGCACCTAGACACCTTCCGGCAGGTAAGTTACATCCTTTGCCCGTTCCACAACGACCGTGGTCTCACCTGTCCGTTGATTTTTTAACCGATCTACCCCCTTCACTAGGCAACACCACGATCCTGGTTGTTGTGGACCGGTTTTCAAAGGCCTGCCGGTTCCTTCCTCTTCCCGGTCTCCCGACGGCCCTGCAGACCGCGGAGGCTTTATTCACCCATGTCTTCCGGCACTACGGGGTGCCGGAGGACATTGTATCTGACCGAGGCCCTCAGTTCACGTCTCGGGTTTGGAAGGCCTTTATGGGCCGGTTGGGGGTCTCGGTCAGCCTCACCTCCGGGTTCCACCCCGAAGCTAATGGGCAGGTGGAGCGTGTGAACCAAGACCTGGGGAGGTTCCTGCGGTCCTATTGCCAGGACTGGCCGGGGGAGTGGTCGGAGTTCCTGCCCTGGGCAGAGTATGCCCAGAATTCGCTCCGCCACTCCTCCACTTTCTTGACCCCTTTCCAGTGCATCCTAGGGTACCAGCCGGTCTTGGCACCCTGGCAGAGCCAGCCCGAGACCGGGGCTCCAGCGGTGGACGACTGGTTCCGGCACATCCGGCGCGCCGGGGCTCGCCAGAAGTCCGCTGCCGACTGCCGGCGTAGCGATGCCCCGTTCTACACAGTGGGCGACCGGGTCTGGCTCTCAACCCGGAACCTCCCTCTCCGCCTGCCCTGCCGGAAGCTGGGCCCGCGGTTTGTGGGGCCGTTCAAAGTCCTGAGGAGAGTGAACGAGGTAACCTATAAGTTGCAACTTCCTCCTGATTACAGGATTAATGCCTCGTTCCATGTGTCTCTCCTCAGGCCGGTGGTGGCGGGTCCCCTCCAGGAATCTGAGGTGCGGGAGGTCCCTCCGCCCCCTCTGGACATTGAGGGGGGCCCGGCGTATTCCATCGTCGGTGCCCTGATCGTCCTGCGCTGCGTCCTCCGGGTCGGCCACGGGCCCGGCGGGGGCGCGCTGCCAGAGCCGCGCGTCGAGGGGGGGTACTGTAACGAGGACGCGCATGGAGGACGCGCGCCACCCCTCCCGACGTGGTGTTCGGTGCGCGTCATCGCCGGCCTTCTAGCCACGCCACTCCTCCTCCCACGGCATTGTCCTGTCTTGTTATTGCACACACCTGGTGTCCATTCCCTCATTAGGTTGCCTATATTAGTTCCCTTGTTTCTGGGCGTCTTTGTGTGGTATTGTTCTATGTTCAGTGTTCTGTATTTGCCTTGTGCGGTGGGTTTTTTGAGCTTGTGCATATTTTGAGTTTTGCGTGCCTTGTTTTCTTGAGAACGCAATACATATACCTTGACCGCATCCCTGCATTCGACATCTTTTTTCAACACGCCTCTAGACACACTGTTACAAAGAGGCTATACTGACACCTAGCAAATGTATAGCTTTGTGGTGTAGTGGTTAACGAAATGGCCTTTCACGTTGGCCACCCGGGTTCGCAATGTCAGCGCTTACTATTGTGGGCCGGCTGTACTAGGCTTGTCTGTTTTTTTGTTGGAATAGCCTTCCTAATGTAGCAAAAGGTGTTCCAATGTTCAGTTAATTAGTTCAGTTAAAAATAGAATTGACATAACGGTGCATTGGTGCAAAACAATTCTAAACTAGGTTTAAACACACTAACATTATGAGGCAAATACATTTCAGTAATGATATGCACCTACTGTATAACTTCCCGCAGAGCTGTCAAACGCTCAACTGCTCCCATGCACTAGACATCCTAACTGATAGACATAATATGCATGGTATTTGTTGAGACATTTCTAACATTGGCGTAGAAATCCTTTATTTAGATTGGAAACATGATTTTGAAATCAAAATATTGTGCAAAGATTGTTGTCTTAAAAAGAACTGTGATCTGGCTCAAAAAATTGCAATCAGGCAATTATGTAATAATTGCAACAGCCCTAATGCCATCCTTGAATTTCAACTTGTCACCCTTCTGCCACCCCATGTAACTCCTTATATGCGCCCCTGCTCCTGCGTCTCCTTGATGTACATCTCCATCGCTTCGTTTTCAGCCATAGAGAGTGGGTAGATCCTGTTCCTGGGGGGCGCTGTCTCTGGTAAGAGGTCAATGACCCAGTCCCAGGAGTGATGGAGAGGGAGACACCTGGCTTTGTTGTTGGAAAGCACCCGCTCAAATCCACATACTCCTGTTGGCTGGGAGGGCGCCGTCGGGGCTCTCCACTCATGTTGCGGTCAGGCAGGGTTTTCGGCACCTTATTGGCCATCCCACCTTATTGGCCATTGCTCCATTCGATGGTAGGGTTGTGCTGTTAGAGCCACGGAAGACCCAGGATGACAGTGTATGGATGACATCACCTGCAACTCCAGTCTGTCCTGATGGCAGCTGCTGATGGTGAGCATGATAGGGCGAGTCACGTGGGTTACGGAGCCGGACCCCACCGGACGACTCTTGTATTACGGGGGTCACTCAAGGACCTCAAACGGCGAACGGCAACCATAGAGCAGTGACCAGGGACTGGTCTATGAAGCTCCCCGTGGCCCTGGAGTCAATCAGTGCTGTATAAAGAGAAAGGAATGGCAATATTGCATAAGCACAAGGCACTTACTGTGCCCAACTGTACTGCCTGGGTACTCACCCCTTTCCCAAAAACAGCATGGAATTGTGCCATGAACCTGGAGAAAACCCTCAGCTCCCCAGAGCCGCTATCCCACAGTGCCGTTGCCCATTCGAGTGTGCTCCCAGTGAAAAGGCAGATTATTGCGGTTATCTCCCTTTTCACTTGAGACAAGGGAGAACAAAAAGCAAAGGAAAACAAAAATAATAATGATCAATAGGTTCTTTACTTGACTTTTCGATATTCTATATTTTGGCAAATAGCAGCACCTCACTGTGTCGTACATACAAACTATTGTCTGCAGTGGACAACACAACGACACATATATACACAACTAAATGGTAATTGGGAACATGTGCGTCCTAGGAGCGCTGCTCCCATCAGTCTCCAGCCGGTGATTAATACACCGGCAAGGTAGAGTGTTGGATGAATGGCACAACAATGGGCCTCAGGATCTCGTCATGGTATCTCTGTGCATTCAAAATGCCATCAATAAAATACACCGTTGTCCATAACACACACCTGCCCATACCATAACCCCACTGCCACCATGGGCCACTCGATCCACAACGTTGAAATCAGCAAACCACTCACCCACATTACGCCATACACGCTGTCTGCCATCTGCCCTGTACAGTGAAAACAGGGATTCATCTGTGAAGAGAACACCTCTCCAAAGTGCCAGACGCCATAGAATGTGAGCATTTGCCCACTCAAGACGGTTACGACAACGAACTGCAGTCAGGTCGAGACCCCGATGAGGGCGACGAGCCTGCAGATGAGCTTCCCTGAGACGGTTTCTGACAGTTTGTGCAGAAATTCTTTGGTTCTGCAAACCGATTGTTGCAGCAGCTGTCTGGGTGGCTGGTCTCAGACGATCTTGGAGGTGAATATGCCGGATGTGGATGTAGTTGTGAGGTCAGTTGGATGTACTGCAAAAATCACTGAAACGACTTTGGAGATGGCTTATGGTAGAGAAATGAACATTCAATTAAAAGGGCAACAGCTCTGGTGGACATTCCTGCAGACAGCAAAGCTTACAACATCTGTGGCATTGTGCTGTGTGATGGAACTGCACATTTTAGAGTGACCTTTTATTGTGGCCAGCCTAAGGCACACCTGTGCAATAATCATGCTGTCTAATCAGCATCTTGATATGCCACACCTGTGAGGTGGATGGATTATCTCGGCAATGGAGAAGTGCTCACTAACACAGATTTAGACAGATTTGTGAACAATATTTGAGAGAAATAGACATTTTGTGTACATAGAGAAAGTCTTAGATTGAGTTCAGCTCAATCACAAAAGTGTGGCGTTTATAATTTTGTTCAGTGTATATCTCTCTCAATGGCCATACCTAAGGCTGCTTCAGTTAGAAATGGTGTCCTCCAGGGCTTTGTGCTGGGCCCCTTACTTTCAACCATGCTACGTTAACCACATGCAGATCTAACTTAGCACCAAATCTATCCTCAACCAATGTTGTTCCCAGACATTTTGGCACAAGTGCATGGAAGGTATGATGGAACAATGCATCAAATTTGGCCTTCATTACCCAATAAGAAAGTCTTGGGAAATTCATGGCTTTGTAGGCATTGGCTTAATCAGCTTGAGGCAAAACATGTATATTGCACCCAAGTCCCAAGCTTGGGTGCACAAGACACAGCTGAGCTGTCTTGATACTGCTCTGATTCAGGGCTTAACAAGCATTTCATTTAAACATCATCATTGGGATAAAATATTTTAATTGGAAATGAAAACAGTTGTGGCCCCAAATGGTCCAGTGGTCTAGACTGCTGCCAGTGCATGGTACAATGATGGCACGTGTGCACATTTTGACAGTAAGTTGCACCATTAGTAGTAGTAGCACAAGCTTGTAGCTTTAAATTAAAGTAAAGTTTCACTGGGGAGTCATGGTCGGGGATGGAAGCCAGGCGTAAACATCACCAACTCTGACCCACAATGCTTGCAAGTTCGAATCAAGAGAGATTGAATGTTTTTGTGACCTTATCCCTAACCATAATCCTAACTTAAACCACACTTGAAGTGTTTTCTAACATCAACCGTTTTTTGTTGTCTAACCTTACCCCTAACTTTAATCCTAACCTTTACCTCACTATGTATTTGCATGCCTTAATCCTTAAGCATTGTTTGTAGTGCAGCGCTTCCCTTGGCATACATCCACATTTGGGAGTCAGCAACATCGCTGGTCTCTACATACAGAACCTATGGACTGCATAAATAACTTATAAATGTACATTTAAACACATAATTGGCAGTCCATACTCTCTTGTATAGTTGCACGTTCATGTTTAAGAGACTGTGTTGGCCATTGCCTTTAGTGCACTTTTACTGCTGCAGCATTGGCTGTATCTTTCCCCACATTACTAAAACATTAAAATGTCTGTGGATATCTATGATGTATCAGTAGAGGGCCTGATGGGAGCGGTTTCATTGAGTGTAGGCAGCATCACGGAATCAGCTTGAAAATCAGCTGGCGAGAGACCACTGGTCATTTTGTTAAACCATGTCTGAATTCGAACGCTAACTGGAATGTAAAGTAAGATTCATGGTTTTTATGAATTGTAAATATGTCTGACTTGAGCATGCATAACTAAAATAATGTTAATACAATTGCTTTCTAGCTAACTAGCTAATGATGCTCAAGTGAGACACTTTCTAGCTAACTAGCTAATGAAGTAACATTATTTTAGTGTTGTAGGTTACATGCCCGCATCAAATTTCTATATTTTGAAAAAGTGGTTGGCTGAGGCTTGACTAGATCTAACAAGTGTTTATTTACATTATCGAAGGCAACCCGATCATCACCACTGTCTCTCCCTCCCCCTGATATGCAACCCTGGTATCAATCTGGTCTCATTTGACCACAAAGTAAAACACACTATCATGTCCTTATTTAATTCATCCCTCTCCCATGAAACACCTGTATGCATTTGTCTCCTCCCATCTTAATTACCGCAATTCCATAAACAGCTTTCTCCATAAGCTCCTAATGGTTCAAAAGTAGAAGCTAGAAACTTTTCATCTACACTTAGTCTTGGCAGCATATCACCCTTATCCTCTGTGAATTCCATAGTGTCCCAATACATTAATTACGAGATTTGTCTGTACTCACCTATAACACGCTGCACTAACTTGCCCTACCTTACCTCTCAGACCTTCTCCCTTTACCAACCCAAACATACAATCCATTCACCCACTGCAGGCCACCATGTCATCCCTGGAGACAAGCATCACAGCTTTGGTGAGTAGGACTTTTCCAGGGTTTCTCCAAGGCTCTGGACCTGCCTCCAGCCATCTGTGACTATAAATCCTTAACTACCATTCAGACACTTGTTAAACCCCACCTTTCCGATAAGGCCTACCTTTAAACAACCAAACCCACCAAACATTCTCTCCTTCACATACTCATGCACACACACCCACACATATGCACAAATCTTGTTCACTTATTCATATACTGATACACAATGCTCTTTCCATTAAGCCCTTCCCACTTTTTGTTTCATGTTTTGTTTTGACTCAGTTTTTTCTATAAAAAATATAACCAAAACATCTTTGTGTCAATGAAAAGCACATAGGTCTTGTGTATTTTTGGGGAATATTGGGAATATTCACATGCCTATGTATTACATCCCTGCATTGTGTTCAATAGTTTACTTCAATGCTTTGAAATACTCTTTTTATGATCCTCAAAACGCGGAGAATGAATCCCACGGGAAGATGTGCAGCACGTGATAGAGTGGTTGAGGTGAGTAGGTTGGTACTTCCCTAACATAAACAAGACGCAGGAAGAGCTTTTTGAGTGTAGTAAGCGATTGGCTGATTGATACATTTTAAATGTCCTGTGTGGTCTCCCTAGTAGGGCAGATGCACGAGTTCCTTACATGGCGGCTGTTGACGCCCCTGGTGCAGGGGAGGCCGCTGCTAATATTTGTCAAGGTCAATTAATGTATGCGGTCTACGGCTGGCTGAATCCCAACACGCCCGCGGGGCTCATAAATTTTACCGAAAACACATAAAAGACCATTATTTGATGTCCTCCAATTAACATCATGTGATTATTTTTTCTAAATTCCCATTTGATCAATTGCGTAAGATGCCAGGACTATTAGATAGCTACAATATGCCAGTCATTGGGCTAATTATCATTTGGGTGTAGCCTAATGTTTTCTAATATAATTTCGTTATTTATCCAGGTTGGAACATATTGGTATCCTCTCTTAAGGAGTGGAGACGTGCCCCTAGCCGATCATGCTATCTAGCGCTCAGCTCAAGGGATGGTGGCGAGTTGCTGCACCTTTAAGGCAATGAAGATGAAAAGCAGCTGCGGAAGAGGAGGCGAGGGGTATTCCATAATGCTCTGAGCCCGTGTAGTTTAGCGCAGGGACCAGTGTGATTTGTACGGCTGCGGGAAGATGCGTGTGCTTGTTGCTTGCTGGATGGAGAGAGGCGGTGAAGAGGGAATTCGTTTTCAGTACAGCTAACAACTATTGCCTCCTGCTTGAAATTTATTTTTTTCCAAATACAACTTTATGCATTTTTTTTCACTGAAAACTTTTAGTCTCATTATTTATTTATAGTGTTTTATTTATTTTTTAATTCGAAATATTTTAACTTGCTTCTTTATTTTTTACATTTGATTTGGAAATTCCACCTGTGCACATTGCACTTGTCCCTATACTTGTGTCGTATGCGTCTTCAGCCTCCAGTCTCTGCTCTGACTCAGCAGCACTCACCTGGACCAGGAGCTAAAGAAGGCGAGTCCCGCATGTACCTTACAGAGAATCTCGCCCAGACGCGGGGAAGACTGCATTAAGTGACGGTGTGGCTATTTCAAAGGAACCGTACTGTTGGATCTTAGCCTTTACCTTACTACAATCAGCAGAAGCTCATACCTCCTTTTCCCAACGTGGAGAGGGAGAGAAATAGAGATTTGTGCAGACTATCGTCTATTGCAATTAACATATTGAAGAAATATAAAGAATCCCTAAGAACGAAAGTGTGTGCAGTGAAAAGAAGAAAAAGCATAGCTTGGATATTGAACGGAGCGGGGCATGTGGATATTGGCTATTATCTTTTTCCAGTGCATCTTGAATGGTGAGTTGTGCTAAATAAAATACTTCATTGACTTTTTGTTATTTACCTCTAAACAAAAGTTACTACATACAGCCTGTAATAGGCCTGTGTCTTGTTTAATTATTTGCGGAAGCAATATATTCATTTTGTGGGGGAAATAAATAGGTAAAGGCTGTTGCTATGTCAATTAGAACCCAGGAGGAGAGCGAGGTTGGATTGGGCAGAAGGGCTACTGGCTGTGTAACGCCTGTCAGTCACATCCAGGTTATATACCAAAAGAGTTCACAATGTTAAATATTAATTAAAAAAAACTAAATTAAACTAAGCTAGACTAATTTTAGATCTATGTTTGTGTGTGTGGGGGTATGAACATATTTTGTGGTAAGACATTTCTAGAATGTAGTGTAACAAATGGTATGTGGGGCAAAGCTAATAGTACATTTCTTAGGTTAGGTAATACTTAAATAACAAGAAACCCCTATTTCAGTTTGGCCTAATTGTACTTTGTCAGATTTTTTATTTAATTACATTTATTGACATTGTTCATTTAGATTTGTTTTTTAAATGCTTGAAAGGTTCATGTTTAGTGATATCACATTTTGTTTCATTGAAATAATTACCAATTTAGGATTATTATATTTAATTCGCATATTTACATAATTAAAATGAGTAATTCTACATTTTCATAAATAAAAACATAATCAGAGGTCAATTACACTTACATTGTGCGTTACTTAATTGTAACAATAAAATAATTTCCTCTAGGCAAGTACTGTATGTATATAAGGGTTTTCACTGAAAATAATACACTTGTAAGCGATGGGAAATGCTATAGGCCAAAAAAAATGTATTTAACAATAACATTAACTGAAATAATCTAAAGATAAACTGAATCAGTCTTTTTTCTTTAAAATCAGTAATATATCCTGTTGGATAATTCAGAAAAAGGAAATAACTGGGTTGGTGCTGTCTTTTTTGTATTTTTTATGACGCCGCCATATTAGAAGTAAAAACATGGTGGCAGCAGGATAAAAAAAAAACTGTTCAGGCAAGTCACTTACTAAATCAGTTAATCCCACTCTTTCTGTTTTACACAATACAAAGGTGATTGGCCTGTAATTTCCCAAAATAATGGATTTGATATAGGACAAATGTGCTTTTGGGTTGGGGGTGCCGGAACAATAATGAGTACAGTAGGGGTGTGTGTGTGTGAGAGAGCGGTGGGGGTTGGGGGGGGCAAGAAAGGGGTTCAGGAGCATAGGGGGTTGGGGATGTGTGATAGAAAGAAGCCAGTTTACATGTAGACTGAGGGGAGAGAGGATGATGCGTCAACCATAGATGACAGAAAAAAAACATTTTGTGGTGATGCTAAAGGGCTGAATAAAGCAGGGGTTGTTTCTCATAGAGAATACAGTACAGGGCATGTAAAATGCATTTCAACGCAGCTGAGGCATAACTTACAGGTTCTAGACTGAGCACCTGTTCCATAGTATGGCATCTACTAAATATAAATAAATTATATAAAATAAACCCTTGTGTGAAATGTGTGCACAATCTCCCTCTTAGTTTTTGAACAGTTTCGCATGGTGTGTTTTGACCAGCAGGCTGAGGTTTGTAAAATGGCTGCTCCTGAAGCGTTCAGCATGGAAACTTTGAATGAAAACACCATTCTGGAAAATGATGTAACCGGTGTCGATGGTTGATGTTGACGGATTTTCATTTTTTTGACAGAGCTAATGTAAGAGTCACCTTGTAAAGCTTTGAGCTTGCTATATTTGTTTTGTGGGGAGGATTTCATGCTTTCTATCAAAAACATTACCTTTTAAAGATTTATAGAACATATGGCTGTTGAACAATATCCAAAAGGTCTTACTGTAGTGTTGCTTATGACAGCCAGCTTCTTTGCATATCATTTTATTTGTCCTTGATTTGTATCTTTTCAATTTACAACAAGAATCCATATCACAAACAGGCGTTTAGGGTTCAGGTTGAGCAGCACATGCTCCTGAGGTGGTCTCTATGGAAACATGGATAATGAGTGTTGGTGCAGTGTGGGCTGGGTCTGAGCGAGGCCACGTTCTGGGCAGGTGACCCCGGAAGTTCTTCCCCACAGATTAGCCCTGTCAAACCTGTAGCCCTGTGATCATTTTGAAGACAGAGAGGAATTTGAAGATTTTTATTGCATATTTTATATATGTTACTGATTTGTCCATTATTTCTGTGTTCATTATTCCCAGGTTATTGTTATATTCTGCCTATCCCAATTAGTGAAATTATGCAAAATTAAGCTTCAATTTTACAAAGTTGTTAGATGTTTTCTGTTTTAGCCTTGCATTTGAAAATATGAATCTGCAGAATCCATAAACATTAATTTGGTTGCACTATGCTTAATTATGCTGGTTTCCATTTTCAAAACTACAAACTAATCTTGTCTGTGCAATTTGTGATAATAAAAAAATGTGATTTATTTGATTTTTCCAAATCATGGCAAAGTAAATTTCAATGATACTTGTGACTTTCATGTACTCTCATCATTAAAGCTCAAATATAACAGTTCTATCCATGAAGAGGCAGTGGCATAACGCAGTTACTCGGCAAGCCACGGGGCAAATCGGACACAAGCTCAATTGGACATTAATAAGCAATACAAATATAACAATGCTCTTTAATTGGCACTCGGTATTTCTGTGTGTGTGTGTGTGTGTGTGTGTGGTGGTGGTTGTGGGGTGGGGGGGGGGGGGGCACAGAAATATGCTATCTACCTCAGTAAATTCAAACTATCACTGTGTATTTACCCGATAACCTTTCAGTCAGAAATTTGTGCTCTGCCATCAGATCAGAAAGAAACAGTGTTTTCCGATTTTCCAAACTCACATAAAGTAGTAAGAGTTCCTTCATCTGCGCAGGGAGACTCCTGTTGGGAAGATTAAAGCTATCCTAGGCCTGGCATCTGAATAGCTGTCAGTATCAGTTAGACTGCTCGTTTAGAACATGAATAGCCCAGGGAACCAGGCTACAGGATTAACCTTGATAAAGCTGTCATGACCACAGAGATTTTAATCAACCCATCTGGGAGATCTACAGAGAGATAGATCCAGGTTTGGGGTAATCATACTAGACATGTTGACTTAGTAATTGGGTGGTGTGTTTTGTCATTGCAGTCTGGGACGAGTGAGTGGAAGAAAAGGACAATTGTATTTTGTATGTAAATGTACTTGTGAATGTTGGATGGTGTTTATAACAAAATGGAGGGATATGTAGGTAACTCTATCGTTGTGAAGGACAAGTCTATCTTCACAACCCACACAAAGTGTGAAGAGAGAGAACTGACTATACTGATGCTGAAAGAGTCACATTATTTCAAATCCCATATTATATATATATATATATATAAAACATACTGCTGTCACATGCGCAAGCATGCACACATGCACACACACACACAGAGCTGGTTACCTGACTGGTATTAAAGATGACTCTAGGTCTACACTGCAGTAACATTAGGCTTACCCAAGATGGAGTAGCCCTGCCTGCGAGGGAAGTGCAAAGGGTGGTGGTGGTTGGGGGGGGGGGGGGTGATGGAGAGGAGGGAGGGATGGAGAAAGAGGAGTGAAGCGGATGTTTTCTGAAGCATCAGAGAACAGCTGTGACCGGGAGGGAAGAGAGTGATGTCTAGTCATCTGAAAAATAAAGCCTTACAAAATATATCCTTCACATAAAAATGTGCATGTGGCAAGTATTTGCAATATCTAAAACATCGTGCAAGATAGATGTAATGACATGTAACATAACCCGGAGGTTGGAGTTGGCTGTTATATCCAGAACAGACTGAACCATATAATGGATGCACATTGAAATGTTAACTGTTTCATTTAACCCAGGCCAGAGTTCTTATGGAGATGATGGTGTGCAACTAAGCAGATAGAGAGAGAGACAGAGAGAGAGAGAGAGAGAGAGAGAGAGAGAGACAAACATAGAGGGAGACAGAGAGAACAAGTCAGCATGTGTTACACACTGGTATCTAACATACTGTAAGTAAGTAAACTATTATACAAGAGCAAGATTACACATGAATGCACAATACACACACACACACTAGTTGTTGGTAGTAAGTCTTATTTTCTGTGAATGAAGAAAACAACAACAATCGTAGCAGATAGCCTTCGTCATTTGTTTTCCACTTAGCTGGCATGATAATGTTGCTATTGTTAAAGTGTGGCTAGGACAGCAGCAGTGGATCCAACCCTTCAGGACAGCAGCAGTGGATCCAAATATACCACAGCTAGCCTTTAAGTAGGAATACTGTGAACCAAATGCCCTCAATTATGCACAAAACTGTTGTCCTGCTTGTCAGTTGTATTCTTATGACTAACTACCAGTTTTACCAGAAATGTACCCCCAGAAATGCTATCCTTGTTGTGCATAATAGGTGCTCCTGTACCTTTGAGATACATGTTACTCTGGATAACAACTCTGCTATTAAGAAAACATTGTAAGAATGTTCTTACAATATCTTATGTAGCCTCTGGGAAACAAGAAAGAGGCTTCCACAGCTTCAGATGATAGGGTGTTGAGGCAATTTGGACAGACAGTAGCTTGGAGGGGCAGTATACATGATTCAGCCAAATAGAAATGTCAGTTAGGTCAGACATGTTTGGCCCAACAAAATGACCTTGATTGCAGTTTATGATGAACATATATTGTGCAAGTGATTTATCACAGACCATGCATGCTATTTTGAATATGCACACTTTATATGGTTAGCCATTTAAAAATATATAATTAAAGGAACCTCAAAATGTGGCCATGGATATGTTACCATTTGAAGGTTAAATTAATACTGTAAAATTTGTTTGTACTAAAGATAAATAAAGTTTGATTAGATTAAGTTAATGTTTTTCAAGAAAATGTTTTACATAAAAAAAACTGACTTTATCATCTTCTGTTATCTTCAATATTTATCTAAAGGTAAGCGGAGTATCGTTGCTGTAAATAGTGTAAAAATGTATAGGGACGCCCATTACTTTTAAGATATGCACTGGAAATGTGTTAGACTTGCTGTTTAGCAAAATTACATTGTTTTACAATTTCACTAATCACTAATATTTTAGACTATTTATTCTGAAAACATTTTGGATACCTACATAGGTCTTGAAACTCCATAATAGATAATCTGTGGTATCTCCATCTAAAAACTATTCCATATGTTAACTTGGTACAGATTTTATTTTAGGAAAAGGAAGAGACATTATGCAGTGACAAATTCTAGCTTTTGTAAGCAGGGCTGGGCCAGTTAAAAATCCGTGTGGAAGTTCGAAATAAAAAGAAGAGGTACAGTACTTACATATTTACATTCACATGAAAAAATGTTGAGTAACCATGTCAAATATCTGAATTGTCTTCTGTCTATAGAAATGCTTTTGGATGAAATCGGATGATTCTGTGGTTTAAGCTGCTGACTTCTAATGTACATGTACTTCTGTAGCATGGTTTCAAATCTGGCCCACTGCTCTCTCTGTGATGGACTGTCTCCATGTTTCCCTACTCAAGTGGAGCATAAACATTCCTGATAAAATATAACAACAAATGATTGATTATGGAAAAAAGAGCTGGATAAAAAGGCTGACATGCCTTTTTTAATGTTTCCCTTATGAGTTTAATGCAATTTTTAGAAAGGCGATTTGTTTCATTTAAACACAGCAACGCACAAGATCAATGTGTTATTTCGTATGTCAGCCGGTGTGTTTGTGGTTGTTAGCTGCTTGGCTGACTATTGGATGCATTTATGAGGCATATCTGACAAGACCTGATTAGTATTCAAATATAGGCACAATTTCTGTTGCCAGAAATGTGTAACATTTTCAAAAATTCTATACAAATGTCTCATTAAAGTGTTGCTAGCCCGGGGTCCATTCTTTTTCAGTCTCCACTCTATCAGGCCTTCCCCAGAAGTGATTATGCTAATTGCTGTTTGATCAGATGATTAAATTATAATTTGATTAATCCTGCGCACTAAACGCTCTGAATACGTTTACGTCCGCCTGGCTGCCTGGCTTTGCTGGGCTCACATCCCCTGTCACTAGGCAAGCAGACATGACAGAGGAATGGAGGGAGGACCAGAGAATAATTGAGGAAGAAAAAAGAAACAAAACGTTTATTTATATAGTCTTCCTTTATAAAAGTTAACAAAAAAAAAAAGGATAATTGTTATTAGTTGTGAATACATTTGAGTAAAGCGATTTTTTATGTGAGTTGTGAACAGCATAACCTGAATTCATGGTGCTGCCATCATCATTTTAGTGATTTCTTTGCTTGTCAGTTAGCCATGTGTCCAACACAATAATTTGTGTTGTGATGTAGGCTGTCGCATGGGTAATATCTTTGACTGATAAGGTCAGTATTCTGTATGTGCCCTAGTGTCCATTATCTTCAGGTGTTCTTTGACTGGACCGGCTGCAATTTCAGAAATGTAATGTACAATATTCTCTAAGCCACGCAGGTGCAGGCACACACACACACACACACACACACACACACACAGACACACACACACACACGTTCCTTTTTCAATCCTTGTAGGGACCAGAAACACACATTTATAATTCCCTAGCAATAAACTTTACCTTAACACCTAACCCTAACACATCCTTACCCTAACCCTAAACCTTACCTTACCCAAACCTTGTCCCCACATGTACACACATAGACCTGGTTCACCAACACACTTGTTTTACTATATTACTATTTTTTGCGGACTGAAATATTTTCTCATAAAAAATCCTCTTTTCCGTAGCCTCTAACCCCAACCCAAAAATCTTAATCCTGACCCTAAATGTAAACATAACCTAAACCTCAATATCCATAAGGCAAACACTTTTTCAAAACTGGGACAGGGAAAATGTCCCCGATAGCAAACCTTTTTGTTTATTTAACCACAGTTTGGGGAAATGTTTGTTGCCATTATGTAGTTTATTTTGAAACCCGCACTCAACAGAACGTTACCTGACCATGGTAATAAATATGACTCTAGGACTACACTGCAATAACATTAGGCTTACCCAATATGGAGTATCCATACCTGTGGGGCAAGTGCAAAGGATGGTGGGGGAGGGGGGAGGGGGGATGGAGAAGTGGGAGGAATAGAGAGTGGGTGGAGTGCATGGGCATGTTTTCTGAAGCATCAGAGAACGTCTGTTACCGGGAGGGAAGGCAGTGATGTCTAGTCATCTGACCCACAATCCCTTTTAACCTCAGGACTTAGATTTTCTGTGTTCTAGTCTCTACATACTGTAACTAGCTGTAACAGCTCTTTAATTGTTTGGATGCAGATTACCAACAACATGACAATGCTATTCTTTCTCTTTTTTTAAAGTAATTATTATTGTTATCATTATTATTAAATATTTATTTGTTTCTCTAGCTGCATATTTGGAGGATATCACATTTCATTGAAACAATAGTGATGGAGCTATTGCGCTAAATCTCAGGTACACAGTAAAATAAGATTACCAAAAACACACGGAAAGGGAATCCTGATACATTCAACCATTAATAGTCTGTTATTTTAATTTTTACTGTGATTTTCTATTGTTTGTATTTTTACAAGAATGTGAGTCAAAGCAGTGGAAGCCTAGGTGCTGCACACCATGTGGATGTTTTTACAGAGCCTTTTCTGGACTGCATGCTGTAATCCCCTAGTTCATTCATATCTGCTGGGTCCCATGTCCAATAGGACCTATACCATAAATCTCACCTGAACTCCATGCAACCATCTGTTCATATCAACTGGTCTCGAACTGTCCTGAACCTCCTTTAAATTTATTTTTAGTCTGGGCCTAAAAAAAAAAATTAAGCACACTACTTACAAGCCTATACATTGTTTATGAAGATTTGTGTCGATCTGTTTATTTATCTTAGGTCCTTTGTTCTGAGTAAATCTCGATTGACATTTATTAACTTGAAGAGATATGGATTCATATTCAAAGTGGTGGTCATTTGATTTCTCTTTGAAGTAGCTTTTCTAGACTTTAATATTATCCAGAGTGTTGTAAATGTTTATTGTAGGGTTGTCAAGACTTGAATGTGAGGTTGTGTGCTTAAGTGCATGTTTAGCTTCGTAGCAGCAGTTGAGGGAGCTTGTTTAGCCTTTAGTCAACAGAGTTCCTCTATTTCCACATCATGCCAGCTTTCAGCCGTACTATCTTATCTCTCTCTCTCTCTCTCTCTCTCTCTCTCTCTCTCACTCACTCTCTCTCTCTCTCTCTCTCTCTCTCTCTCTCACTCTCTCTGTCTCTGTCTCACTCTCTCTCACTCTCTCTCATTCTTTGCCTTTTCTCTCCTTTCTTTACCTCTCCTCTCTCCTCTCTATAATTCAGACATCAGTGGCTCAGTGCTGTAACTGATTAAGATCTTTCAGGCATCCCCTCAGGAACTCCTCACTCCCGTTCCTTGCTCATGTAAATGAGCATTCAGATGCATCAACTAACCCACTTGAATAAAAAAAAGGAAAATGAGAAAACGACGAGAACGACTCTCCTCTCATCACGCATCCTCAGGAGGATCCACATCAGAGGAGGATATCATTGGTTTTACATGGCACCAGAGCAGAGTGCCACTAAGCATACTGCTCAGTATTATTCATGAGAGCAAATTGGGAGCCAGGGAGTCAGTCGGCAGTAGTGGCGGGCAGGCAAGGCCCCTTTCGTTCCAGGGCTGTAGCAAAGCGCCTCTTGCTGTGTAAGCCCCGGGGGCAGGGGAGAGGAGGGGGTGCATGCTCATTGTCAGGGCCCCTGTCCTATGCTACCCTCTACACCCCCAGCCCCGCCTAACTCTCCCCTCTCTCTTTGCGCTCTGCCTTAATTACCTACAACTACGGTCTTGTGCCATATCAAGGCCTGTCAATGTGCCTCAGCCACTGTCAGCCACTGGTGAAGCCCAGCACTGGACCTGACCAGGGAATAGACAAAGCCTCTGTTCTCTCAAGACATGGGAATGCTTAAGGGTTAACAGCAGCAACCAGTAATGCAGCCGCTAGTCGGAATGGACAGGTGGACACAATATGCAGGGTCAGGGAGTAACAGATTACATTTACAAAAATGCCTTACAATGACTTAATCAGATTACAGATCATTCAGAAAAAACTAAGAGGTTAGTTCTTGGATTACTTTTAGAAGTAATTGTCACAGTGTGTTTCTGGTTACTGACAAAAGCTTACAGTTTTGCAAAAGTTGCAAAATATACTTTTTTGGTGCATAATATAAGTACAATCACTATGATATGTATGTCGGTTAGCCATGACATTCCAGGTTTGAAAACAAGTAGTTTTGATGACATGGGGCACAAATAGTGCAACATTTTGGGGGAAATTTTTGTCTTGATAGCATAACCTTGACCACCAGAAATCGTGGATTGCATCTTTGATAGGATCTAGCAACAACACAATATTTAAGTGAAAAACACATTCCCTGTAAAAATAATAAAAAATACCAAAAACTGTCAGTAACTTGGTTTTTTCTTTGTTCTTAAACACCCACAGTTTAGATACTAATATAGGGAATATGCAACTTCTTAAAAGGAAGATTAGCTATTTTTGATTCTGGGGCATTTTTTCTGATTATTTGATACATCAGAAAAGCAGAAGTTAATATTTGGTACAGAAACCTTTGTTAGCAATTACAGAGATCATACGTTTCCTGTAGTTCTTGACCAGGTTTGCACACACTGCAGCAGGGATTTTGGCCCACTCCTCCATACCGACCTTCTCCAGATCCTTCAGGTTTCGGGGCTGTCACTGGGCAATACGGACTTTCAGCTCCCTCCAAAGATTTTCTATTGGGTTCAGGTCTGGAGACTGGCTAGGCCACTCCAGGACCTTGAGATGCTTCTTACGGAACCACTTCTTAGTTGCCCTGGCTGTGTGTTTCGGATTGTTGTCATGCTGGAAGACCCAGCCACGACCCATCTTCAATGCTCTTACTGGGGGAAGGAGGTTGTTGGCCAAGATCTCGCGATACATGGCCCCATCCATCCTCCCCTCAATACGGTGCAGTTGTCCTGTCCCCTTTGCAGAAAAGCATCCCCAAAGAAAGATGTTTCCACCTCCATGCTTCCCGGTTGGGATGGTGTTCTTGGGGTTGTACTCATCCTTCTCCTTTCTCCAAACACAGCGAGTGGAGAACAGGAGGGCTTCTTAAAGAAAAACAAACAGGTCTGTGAGAGCCGGAATTCTTACTGGTTGGTAGGTGATCAAATATTTATGTCATGCAATAAAATGCAAATTTTACACACACAATGTGATTTTCTGGATTTTTGTTTTAGATTCAGTCTCTCACAGTTGAAGGGTACCATATGATAAAAACACAGACCTCTACATGCTTTGTAAGTAGAAAAACCTGCAAAATTGGCAGTGTATCAAATACTTTTTCTCCCCACTGTAGGTACAATAATTTCTCAAAGCAATATTTGCCGGTCATTCAGGAAGATCAATGGGTATTTAATTAATGTATGTGTCTGCAAATCTGACACATACATTATGTCCGATATCGCCAAATCATATTATTATGGAAAGTAAGTAGAAAGCAATGTATTGGAAACTTGTTTAATCCATATGGTAAAATGCTACTTTTTTTTGTAATAGATGTTGTTCAAAAACTTATTCTAATGTCTCTTAAAAGGAAAATATTTTATTGCAGAGTTGTCAGACGACTACATAGTTTTACATTTACATTTCTGATTTACATTTTGGATACATTTAGAAAGTAACCTACTTAACCCTTATAATATTGCCAGCTGCTAAAATGTTATGGCGGACAAGGGATAGTGAGAGACTACACCATTGTTCTATATGCTTAAATGGGTATGGAGCATGTATTGACATCACAACTGCCAATGGGCTTGCGTAAATGCTACCAATGGGCACACGTCATGTTTTCATTACGGTGATACGCTTCAACACTGCAAATGGACATGCTTTGGCCGTGCATTCCAAACCTGTTGCCTACCAACTCGCAGATGGACACTATCACTATCAGTGTTAATTATTCCAATTGGACTCTTAATATTTCACCAGGCACATCCAGAAGAGGACTGGTCACCCCTCTGAGCCTGGGTCCTCTCTAGGTTTCTTCCTAAATTTCAACCTTCTTAGGGTGTTTGTCCTAGCCACTGAAATTCAACACTAGTGTTGTTTGCTCCTTGGGGTTTAAGGCCTGATGTTTTTGTTAAAGCACTTTGTGACAACTGCTGTTGTAAAAAGGGCTTTATAAATACATTTGATTGATTGATTGATCAGCACCCCCGGATCAAAACATCTTTCCGTGCCATCCTTGGTGTTCATTTGTCATTCATCAGGGTCATTGGGCTAGCTGCTAATGCATGGGCAAATACATGGGCCTATTTATGTTGTGGCTTGTAGCTTGGTAAGTATTGATTCTACATTTACCTACATAAATGCCCTGGGTGGTTTCTCTGGGGCTGACTGAGTAACCATTGAACCTTACATGAGAGAGTTATAAGTGTCTACCATCTTAAAGGTTATTCAGTACACAGCAAATTTCCTTATAGCAGTCTGCATGAGGAGCTGATAGATTCCACATGACTGTTTCACCTTTTACTATTTTCTCCAGGTGGACATCAATAAAACAGTGTTCTATCAGCACCACTACAGTGTCTGAATAGACCTACAAGGCACACGCTCACACACATAAAAACACCCTTGCACGTGAGACGTGCACACACATAGACCCACACTTATCTTGACCAGATAAGGGCGGTTGCCCTTGAGTTGTCAGTTAGGGCCCTAGCAGGGCCACAGATGGGACAGATCCGGAAACAGACCTGAGTGGACAGGACAGGGAGAGTGCATTAGAGTCACTGGTAATCCACGATCAGAGCCTTCGCTATGGGCCTTCTCCAACAGAGAGTGACACAACTACACAGCCATCCATTATTTTACGCCGAGGAAAGGCTCTATACAAACCCCACCAGTCAAACCCTCAGTCCCCTCAACTTTTCTAATAGAAGAAATATAGAAAGCCCCATTCATTATAGATGAGATTGTTTCATTATTGAATAGTATCACTTCTTTCTTTTCATGGTTTGGTTGGTGGAAAAATGATGTAGATTAAAAGTTATTGGTGGCTGAGCATGTGCTCGAGTTTTAGAATGGGTCTGTGTGGAGATGATGGACAGGTCAGCGGGCGTGTGTGTATGTGTTTGTCTAAGAGAGAGCTGGGCTAGGGAGTGGCCTTGTTTGACGCAGGAGACTGATGAATAGAGTGTAGGTTAGAAGAGATTTAGTGCCTGTGTACGTGCATGCATGTATCCTGCTGCATCCGCAAGATGACCTTGCCCTAATACACACAGTGTGGTTAGGTGGTCGTGTGTTTTCAGTCTTCGGCGGTCTAGTTGTTCCTAGAGGCTTTAAGGGATGAAACTGTTATGTTCTCCAACCCAATCTGTTTATGTGTGTGCATGTGTAGCATATACCTCATGAATTGATTAATAAAGTGCATATTATATACACACACAAGCCAACCTTTAATTTAGGTTAAAATACCTTTTAATTAAATGCACCCATTCTTTGCCAATATAACTGCACTGATTTTTCTCATATTGGGGTGTGGGAACACACGTCATGGGATTTAGGGTCCTTTATTCTCGCTTGTGGACTCTCCAGTTTAGCTCACCCCACAGGTTTTCACTGGTTTTCACTGATTCAGTGGATCTAGAGAAATGCTTTGGATCCTTTTCCGACAGGAAGATCCAACTACGACCAGGTTTTAGCCTCCTGCTGGAGGCAGCCAGATTTTGCTCCAGCATCTCTAAAATATTTCTTCACATATCCACCACCAAACTTTACAGAGTATTTTTTTCTGCATAACCATCTCCCTTTTTATGCCAAACACACCTCTAGTGTTTGTGGCCAGAAATATCAATATCTGATCCTTGACCCCAGTTCCAAACCAAAGTCCCAGTGTTCAGCTATTGCCAGGAACTGTTACGTTTCTGTTGTGATGAGAGTATAGATTTTCTTCTGGTAAATAGCTTACTGGCATGGATGTGACTATTTTTATTTTTGATATATTTTTTGTTGTATTTGTTTGCAGTATTTTAACCATTGTCTGCATTTCTCACTTTCTTTACATTGTTTTTTTTCATGGCTTTTATTGGGAATCATAGGGAGACAGATGAAGAGGAGAATTTGTGATTCATAGAGAGAGGTATTTAACTCTGGCCTCCTGAATTCTCCAACTGTGATCCTTTTTATCTACATAGCCGATTCCAGAAAAGTTGGGACACTGTACAATTGTGAATAAAAACAGAATGCAATGATGGGGAAGTTTCAAATTTCAATATTTTATTCAGAATACAACATAGATGACATATCAAATGTTTAAACTGAGAAAATGTATCACTTTAAGGGATTTTAAATCAACACATTGTTGGGACAAGACCATGTTTACCACTGTGTGGCATCCCCTCTTCTTTTTATAACAGACTGCAAACGTCTGGGGACTGAGGAGACAAGTTGCTCAAGTTTATGAATAGGAATGTTGTCCCTGAGCCCATGTTGTGATTTCAATTACAGTATCATTCCTGCATGTGATGCAGTGCCGTCTGAGGGCCCGAAGATCACGGGCATCCAGTATGGTTTTCCGGCCTTGACCCTTACGCACAGAGATTGTTCCAGATTCTCTGAATCTTTGGATGATATTATGCACTGTAGATGATGATAACTTCAAACTCTTTGCAATTTTTCTCTGAGAAACTCCTTTCTGATATTGCTCCACTGTTTTTCGTCACAGCATTGGGGGAATTGGTGATCCTCTGCCCATCTTGACTTCTGAGAGACACTGCCACTCTGAGAGGCTCTTTTTATACCCAATCATGTTGCCAATTGACATAATAAGTTGCAAATTGGTCCTCCAGCTGTTCCTTATCTGTACATTTAACTTTTCCGGCCTCTTATTGCTACCTGTCCCAACTTTTTTGGAATGTGTAGCTCTCATGAAATCCAAATTAGCCAATATTTGGCATGACATCACAAGATGACTCACTTTCCACATTTGATATGTTATCTATATTCTATTGTGAATTAAATATAAGTTTATGAGATTTGTAAATTATTCCATTCCTTTTTTACTCACAATTTGTAGTGTCCCAACTCTTTTGGAATTGGGTTTGTAGAACAATCCTAACAAAATTCACATGAATTATCTTCCAGGCAGCTTCATCATTGGTGCAGTTGATTAAAACTTCTTAATTACTGCCCTCAATGTCAAGATTGGTTGTTTCAAGCACATAGCTATTTTTATTAGCCATTACTATTCAAGTAAATAGATAACTTGGCATGTGAAACATGAAGTCACTCAAGAGACTTTAATAATGCAGTTCAAGTTGAACAGAAGAATAAAATGGGTTATCATTGAGAAGACAAATCTATTAGATTTGGTCTTTTAGAATTCCTAGGATTGTTAGAAATCACATGTTCACAACACATGTTTTTGAGGACAATATAATACTGCAGTTTGTCTGCAGTCATGCTGCAGGTTATCTTGAGTGTACTGCAGTTATACTGATCTCTAATATTGTTTTGTGAGAGAAATGTCCCAACAAAAGTTTGGGATCACTTAGAAGTTGCCTTGTTTTCCATGAAAACATACATGAAATGAGTTTGAATAGGAAATATAGCAAAATTATTAGGAATTATAGTCATTGACAAGGTTATAAATAATGATTTTTTATTTAAATAATAATTGTGCCCTTCAAACTTTGCTTTCATCAAAGAATCCTGTATTTGCAGCAATTTCAGCCTTGCAGATCTTTGGCATTCTAGTTGTCAATTTGTTTGTAATTTTAAGAGATTTCACCCCATGCTTCCTGATGCACATTCCACAAATTGGATTGATGGGTACATCTTATGTACCATACGGTCAAGCTGCTTCCACAACAGCCCAATAGGGTTGAGATCTGATGACTGTGCTAGCCACTCCATTATAGACAGAATACCAGCAGACTGGTTCTTCCCTAAATTGTTGTTGCATAGTTTGGAGCTGTGCTTTGGGTCATTGTCCTGTTGTAGGAAGAAATTGGTTCCTATTAAGCACCATCCACAGGGTATGGCATGGTGTTGCAAAATGGAGTAATCTTACATCTTCAAGATCGTTTTTACCCTGTACAAATCTCCCACTTCACCACCGCCAAAGCACCCCCAGACCATTACATTCCCTCCATCATGTTTGACAGGTGACGTCAAGCCATTTGGTCTGTGTCTCCTGAATTTCGTTCTTTGTGATCCGAACACCTCAAACTTAGATTTGTCTGTCCCTAACACTTTTCTCCGTTTTCCTCTGTCCAGTGTCTGTGTTCTTTTGCCCATCATAATCCTTTCTTTTTATTGACCAGTCTAAGATATGGCTTTTTCTTTGGAACTCTGTCTAAAAGGCCGTCATCCCAGAGTCACCTCTTCACTCCAGATACTGGTGTTGTGCGGGTACTATTTAATGAAGCTGCAAGTTGAGGACCTCTGAGGCATCTGTTTCTCAAACCAAACACTCTAATATTTTTGTCCTCTTGCTCAGTTGTGCACCAGGGCCTCCCACTCCCCTTTCTATTTTGGTTTGAGCCAATTTGCACTGTTCTGTGAAGGGAGTAGTACTGTACACAGCATTGTACGAGATCTTCAATTTTTTGCTAATTTCAAACATGGAATAGCCTTCAATTTGATGTTATTTTTATGGACAATTAATTTGCTTCTCTTTCAAGGGCATTTCTAAGTGACCCCAAACTTTTGATCAGTAGGGTATCTCCATGTTTTCTGCTGTTTAACTCCAGTCATTTGGGTTGTGAGTCAGTGTGGGTATACATGGATCTCCTGGAAGAGATAATAAATGGCCACTTTGGTCAGGCCAGGCGTAATGTGTACTCCTCTCTGTGCGAGGGAGATGTACTGCCTTGTTATTTGTTGTTTGTTTTCATGCACCTGCGTCTCCCTGCTCTGTAAAGGTTGGGCAAACCTGGATGTGAAAGACAAGGTCATGTGACCATGAAGGGGCGCTGAAGGTTACAGAGGGACTGAGAAAAGAAAAGGAGAGAGGGAGAATGAAAGAAGCATAAAGGCAAAGAGAACGATGTATAAAGAAAAATGAAAAGTGAGTGTGAATTTTCTGGGGAGTACAGGTCTTACTCAGTTCCGAGATTGACAACCAGCTGTGTCAATGGAATAACTGTCTGACACAGGATTCGGTGATAAAAAATTAAACAATAGCAATACCCGATTCGACTGGAATACAACATCAACCAGATCAGTTCTATAAATCTGATTTTGATTGGATTGGATGTGTTAAACTCAAATTGATCCGAAAGTAAAATTGTGCATACTTTATTGTTCCAACAAACCACCCAAATTATTTTGTGGTGAAAGTTATTATTTCAAATACAGCCTCTACTGAAGTTGCCTATTAATACATGATTTACTGTAGAGTTTATTATTTCATGTAAGTCACATGCCAAATGTAAATATGTTAGACAAGTTGTAAAGAGGTTTCAAACTGAAATCTTTGAGGGGGAAAAATAAAAAACTCACAATAACCTGGTTGCATCGCAAAAACGGTAAAAAGGGTATAAAAAAAGGATACAAGGGTCAAATGCATATTTTTTATCTGACCCAATCGTTTACTGGATCAGATCTTGTATGATGTGATGTGTATATTTTCAATGATGTCTCTGTGAGAGCTGGAGAAGGACAAAGTAAGAGAATGTCTCTGACTTGCATACTGGCTTATATCACTTTTTCTCTGCTTTTAATCTCTCTCCCCTCAAATCCCCATAACTGCTTTATTTGACAATATCCTGAATTGTTTTTATTTTTCTCTGAAGTGTCTCTGCTGTCCTTTACTCTGGCAACGTTTGCATGCTGCTGTCATGGCTTCAGTGTCTTAAAAAATCAGTCGCCCAGAAATGGACTACATTTTTTACGAGTGTGTAAAAAGCTATATTGAGACAAAAGCAGTCTTGTCTCAGGCAGACTCTATCCCTTTTTACCTTTCAAACATACCCAGGCCTCAGCTTTGATGGCTCTTTGTTCGCATTTAGAAACTGCGAAGTACAGAGATTGGCCCTATTCTCCAAAAAATAACTAGAAACCTTATGGGACCTGTGTGTATTGTCTCTCAGCCCTCTCTGTGGTCTTCCTAAGAGGGGTCCATTTTACTTTAGGCATGTATTAATGCTATAGTGAGCCATCTGCAGCTGCCTAGATGGACTAAGAGCCATTGTGTGTTAAAATCCCAGAGGTTGACTGTTTTGGCCCAAGAAAGGGTGACATCATCATGTTCTCATATACATTTCTCTGTGTGTTTATGGAACTTCTTGTTCTTATACAACTGAGAGTCAGGACTGAACACTTTGGGCTAAAAATGAATTTGTACCGTAGTAAGACCCAGTAGACTCTTGAAAATGCAGAATCTATGTAAAGGAACTTTACTTTATCCTTACATGATGGTTGCCTTCCTCCTGGCGCATTGGTGGCTCCATATTGAGCTTGACTCATGCTCACTCATCTTTTGACTATCCCTTAAAAATTAGGGGAGCAAGTTAGATTACTGCCAACTTCAGTCAACTCAAGAAGTATTGGCACCCTTAATGAAATTGAGCAAAAGTGAATGCAGAAAATAAACAACACAAACAATGTTTCATATACTGGGCTCAAACATAAGCGGGAGCCATATCCTTTCATTAAATAAAAAAAGAATTTGTCAAAAACAATATATTACTGAGTCGTTTTGTGCAAAACTTATTGGCACCATAAAGAATATTTTAAATAAAACCAAACACATTTGCATCTGTTATTAAATGCTATGCTTTTTTGTTGTTCTAAGTGTCTAGGAACTGTATAGATGCCTTTCAGTGGTTCTTGCTTTCATGGGGTATAAATATATGAGATTGTATTCATGTAAAATCCCATTGTCACCATCACCATAGGTAAAACCAAAGAGCTGTCCGCTGAAACGTGACAGATTTTTGTTGAACTGGACAGATCAGGCAAAGGATATAAAAAATACATCAACCATGAACAGCAACAGTCAGGGCAATAATCGGAATGTCTCAGAAGTCTGAAACAGTTGCAAATTGGCCAAGAAGAGGACATGTATACGTATTGCCTCTACGCACAGTGAGGAAAATAAGTGAGGGAGACATGGATCCAAGGATCTCAGTTCCAGAACTGAACTGACTAGTGGGAATGTTGGGGTGGTCAAGTCTCAAAACCAACTATTAGATGCCACCTTCAAAAAGCTGTCTGGAATGGTTGCATGAAAGAAAACCTTATTCCAAGAAGAAAATTGCAGTGTCTCAACTTTTCCAGGTGTTACTATAGAATTTTGTAATTTGTATTTGATAGGGTTGATGAAAATGGCTTCATATTTTGTATCAAAATACTTTAGTATTTTGTAGTTCACAAATACTGTAAAATATTTTGAGAGACGTCTATACATGATGACATCCTAGAAATGCTACCTCTGATTGGTGCCTACTCAGTAATTTGCCCAGACTTGTTGAGATCAGAACAGAAAATGTACATGTAGGTTGCCAGCTATCCATACATTTTTAACATAAATGACTACAATTTGTAACAGTTTACGTAAAGTTTTGGTGTTCGTTTGAGTAGCCTAGGCTAAATCGTTTACCAATTTACATAATGTTTTAGCTAACTATTTGACCTGAGTTGCAACCCTCACAGTTAACGTTGGCTTGCTACTTTCAGCCTGTATGTTAAGTTTTCCTCGGTTGTGCACTAAGATACGAGGTAGGTTACGAGATTGTACCCTAATTTAAGTAGCTGTTAATAGATCACGATTTTGCATACCACTGCATGATCGACTGCCTGACATACCGTGGTGTCGGACTTGGGGGAAAGGGTTACTAAGTATATAGGGCCTAACGTGTAGAGGGACCCTCGAAAATGTTTGAGTCTTGAATTAATTATTATATTTATGATGAACAATCAAATTATTAAAATAGTTGCAATGAATGAAGGTGCCATCTGTTGCCATCAGTGTCATTATCAAACTGTTATGACACTTTTCCACTGGTGCTTTACCCTGGCACCAGGGATTTATGCTAATGTTGGCTCCACACTTTCTTGTTTCCACTATACATTTGGTACCAAGGACTTAAGGAGGGGCTCAGGTGGAGAGGGAGGAGTAAACTATCAATGCAATTGAGTTTTCTGGTTACAAAAAAATAAAATACTATATTTTTCTGGTAGTAAAATAAAATAAACAATAACGCCATGCTCAATTTGTTTACAATGCGGCGTTTGAACTTGGGTAATAAAACAAATTTCTTCCTCAAACTGTTGCGACCGGCTCCCTCTCCACCTACACTCGTAACTGTAAGCCAGTGTATTCATTATTTCATTTGATTTTGTCAAAACGATCTACCTTTTAACAGAAGGATTTGGGTGAATTCTGAGGTAATTTTATGTTGTAATAGGGTCTGGAGGCAACGTCTCGGTCTCAGCGCTCCATTTTTATATTGAGTCAGTGGCATCGTACCACATTCGGTCATTCCAACTCTTTCCGTTCTACGTTTTTTCTTCCCTTTACTGTTGCTTCATTTTCTTCATTTTTACAGGGATCTGTTTGTTAGATGAAAACCATTACGAGAAGCCTAAAGCAAATAATACCCATCGCGATTAGAATAGAAAAACATGCCGCATTTTCACACCACGTCATGCATCAATCCGCAAACCCCGCCCTAAGTCCTAAAGTCCGGGGCTTGGCACCAAGTGAGAACCGGGCTACTCGGCCATGGCCTAGTGGCCGACTGGCCCTGGGCCATGTTAATGAAAAGAGAAAGAAATTATGACTTTATGCTAAAACACCAGTGTTTGGCACCAATGGAAACGTGGCATTAGTTAAACATTAAACTGTTGGTTACTTTAAAACCGCCCTTCTTCTGGGTGATCACAGGGATGTGTGAATATTTGATCTGTTAACTGGTTGTTTATGTCAGATTTATCCCATGACTCGTTAGGCCGAGAAATGCTGTTGCTATCAAACATTTTCTACTTAATCAACCGAGTCAGTGTACTGGTGAAGGGATAGATCAAATAGGCTGATAGATGGGAGGTTTGCGAAGTGAAGGTTTACTAAAAAATATTTTTAGTATTTTTGATAAGAAGAGCAAATGTCTCTTATTGAGTGAGTGAGTGACTGACTGAGTACCCCTTGTTAAATAGCATCGTGGTTAGAGAATCGTCCCTGCAAACTATAGATCATAAAAACAGGTATGAAAAATAACAGACTAAATCAATAAAGTGTGCGCATAAAATAAAATCTCTTTAATTAAGTAACTCTCATCAAAGTCAATGCCACATTGAATAGAAAAACAAATAATAGTAACATTTGCAAGAATTATTTCACAAAGGCAAAGGTGTCAATATTATATGAAATGGTTGGGCTTCAGAAGTTTTCTGAAAATGGGCAAGGACCCTGGAAAGTTGAACAGCAGGCGAGCTGTGGCATTCTGGGTAGGTTACAAGCGTTTGGTGGATAATGCAGGGAGACCTATTAACAGGAGGTTGCAGTAGTCCAGAAGTGAGATGACAAGTACCTGTATTAGTACCTGCACCGCTCCCTCTGTGACATCATGTCATACTCCATGAATGTTGTCGAGCATTCAACCTAAGACTGTGCAAAGCCTAAGACTCTTGGTCCTGAGAGGGTGAAGAGGAGGATTCAATAGTTTATACTATTGAAGGCAGCTGAGGGATTTGGGACACTGAGAACAGAGGAGAGTAAGCTTTAACAGCGCAAAGAGCCTTTGTGACACAGAACAGCAGTTATGGTTGAATGTTGCTTTCGGTTGTGACGTTTGACTGGTTAAGGTTGAGGAGATCGTTCTGAGAGGGATAAAACAAGAGGTAGTCAGAGAAAATGAAAGACAGGAGGGGTACTGGTCTGTCATTTTGGATGTCAGAGGGGTCAAGTGTTTGTTTCTTGAGGAGTGCAGCAACTCTGTCTTGAAGTCTGAAGAGGCAGTGAGGTGTCAGGGTTTAGTCAAAATGGGTACCATTTCAAAATAACCTAAGGCCCACACACCTAGGAAACAGGTAACTGCCTCCTACAGATTAAAAAAATCTAGGTAAAAAATTGGATGGTTCATCAAAAAGCAAACACTCAAGAAACAATGTTGAGACAATAAAACATCTTTACACTGCTGTAAATATAATATCTTACACAATTAAATAAAATCCCGGAATTACTGCCCTGCTGATGTTGCTTATAACTTGAAGTCTCTGAATTCATGTTTCTTGGTATGTTCATCACCTGGTCCAGACAAGCGAACTCGGCAGTGAAAACTGCCCTGAAACGTCTATACTTAAGGAGATTCAAGAAATGTGTCATTCTGCAAAAACTCTCACCAACTACCGTTGCACCATTGAAAGAATTCTCTCTGGCTGCATTACTGTCTGGTATTCTACCATACATTATGCCTGAGGAAAGCATGGAACGTCATCAAAGATCCCAGCCACCTAGGCTATGGTCTGTTCACACTGCTGCCGTCTGGTAGATGCATGCACTTCCTGTATATTACTGACATACATGCCTTTTCTTCAATATTCAGTACTACTACCAATATTGCTGCTAATCTACAGCACTTTTTTAAACTGCTGCTACAGTGAGGGAAAAAAGTATTTGATTTCCTGCTGATTTTGAATGTTTGCCCACTGACAAAGAAATCAGTCTATAATTTTAATGGTAGGTTTATTTGAACAGTGAGTGACAGAATAACAAAAAAAGAATCCAGAAAAACGCATGTCAAAAATGTCAAATTGATTTGCATTTTAATGAGTGAAACAAGTATTGACCTTTCTGCAAAACGTGACTTAGGACTTGGTGGCAAAACCCTTGTTGGCAATCACAGAGGTCAGACATTTCTTGTAGTTGACCACCAGGTTTCCATACATCTCAGGAGGGATTTTGTCCCACTCCTCTTTGCGGATCTTTTCCAAGTCATTAAGGTTTTGAGGCTGACGTTTGGAAACTCAAACCTTCAGCTCCCTCTAAAGAATTTCTATGGGATTAAGGTCTGAAGATTGGCTAAGCCACTCCAGGGCCTTAATGTGCTTCTTCTTGAGCCACTCCTTTGTTGCCTTGGCATCCCCACTCTTGATCTATTTCAAGATGTGTGTACAGTGTTATGTATATTTTTGCTTTGTTTTATTAATATTTTATATATATATATAATTTTATATATATATATATATAAATATTTTGCTTATATACTGTTCCTCTTAACTCTAACTACGTAGTTTGTTGGGTGCCATTTTATTATATAGGATGACGCTGTGTTGTTCAGTGCATTTGACAAATAAACCTTGAAACATTTAACTGTTGTACTGCTTTGTCTATCTTTTATGGGCCTATTTACATTACGATACATTTCCCAACACATATCGAAGGACTCTCAAGACACTAGATACATTTGTGTAAACCTGCAGATATCGGTAGCTAGAGACGTCACCTTCCAAGTTAGCTTGCTTTGCATTTTAACTGCAAATGTGAAGACAATTGTGTTAGAACTGTATTGTGTTTCTGTTGAGTGCACACGCATATCGTTACATTTTCCCTTGATTGATGCCCCCAACCCTGCATAGTACATCTCAAACATGCCAGTGTAAATTCAAACGCAATGGAAATTATTATGGAAACTGAGTTATGTCTATCTAGCTCATTGTGCCATATTTACCAACCATTCTTAAGAAAATATGTCTTCTTAAAACCAACTTACGCAGTTTCCACCAAGATTCTGACATTCACCAATGCTTTCTTATTTGGGATTTGTTCTTAGGTAAGAACTGAATCTACGCACACTCAAGAGCACATTTGAGTGCTGACATGTTTGTGCCAAATAATTAGTAATTGTGTTATCTTCAATTCTACTGTTATATTATGCTAGCTTCAATTGGGTCTCAACATTAGATACTTTTTGTACATTAGAATCACACCAAGTTTGAACATTTAGCTAGACACCATTAAGCATTGTGTTAAACTGACTAACGTTTCTTGTAAAATGTACTTCCACGAGGTATAGCATCTATGAACTGTATGGCTCTTGCCACTGGCTGTTTTAGCTTACAAACCAGTAATACTAGTTTCTCACTATGTGGAATAGCCCTAAGAATTGAGCCCATGCTAGTGAGACTGAAGACGAACTTTACACTGCCAAAGCTGTATAATTTCATGACACAACAACGTTTATTTTGCTTTCATACGGGAATTACATCGATGTAACAACTATCAATATAAGATGAGAGAATCAATGGAAACCCCTCCTAGGGGTTGTGGTCTACATTACCCAAAAATAATGCACGGATGCATACTTAGAAAATCCAGCAGAAATAGTAGACCAGACAGGACATTTTGGCATACTATTTTCAGCGTACTATGGTTGGGGGCATACTAATCTTCTCACATACTGGCCTATTATATATTATGCATGTATGCGATTTGAGATTCAACCTCTGTGTGTGATTTCTGGGTGCACACCCTGCAGAATCTTGCCCTTTTATGTGGTTTGGCGGGGCGTTTACCTTTGCTAATTAGGAACAACTTTTCAATTTACAAGGACAATGGGATTCATCATTATAAGAACTTAGATGCTAATTATTCTGCGGTTTAAGAACAAGTCAATCTGACGTAGACCTTTCTTAGGACCTTTCTTAGGACCTTTCTCAAGAACAAATTCAAGAAAAAACTTATCAGTGAATTAGGCCCATTATTCTCTCTTCCCCATCTGTCACAAATTTGTAGCCCTGATTTTCTGAATCAAGCGCAAAGGGCTTGATAAATTAGTTGACAAGTCGATTCAGGCGTGATAGTTCGGGGACACATCCAATACATGGAATGGCTGTGGGTCCCCATGAGACATTTGAGAATCACTAGTCTATGGCACCACTAGTCTATAGCATAGCCTTGTTTGTTAATTTAGTACCCTACAACTATAAAATAAAGAGCCATCTACACAAAAGTACTTCCCAGTTGGTTGTGATGTCTGTTCATGGCACATTGCCTACAAATCTGTGCGCTTTGTATGCTCATCCGGGCGGGCTATAGTGTAGCCAAATGATGATTCACGTCAATACACATATTGATAACATTTATCTATTGTTGAGAAAATGTAATGGTTTTCACATCCGCTGTGGCCAGACCCTAGGTCTAACTTCCCCTTTGGAAACAACATATAGAGTCACAATGCTCAAAGCATATTTGGTATTAATCGGTTCTAACTGCAATCAGTTGGTACCTATAACTTAGGGGGGCAGGTCGTCGATCTGCCAGACCAGAGGACAAAATGTAATCAACTTACTTTTGAAAGTGTCTGACAGGCCACAGAGAAGACCACAGAAGGGTGAGGGTTGAGGAGTTAGGAGAAGGTGGCAAAGACATTCGTAGGGTTAAAGGTAAAAGTTTATCATTTGGAGTGATAGAAAGGGGCTTTCGTAGTGTATAGAGAGGATAAGAATTCGAGGAGGGAGTAAAAGAATGATAGGTCATTCAGGATTTTAGTTTTTTTCATTTCTCCCTATTTTCACTCAGAGGTGAGCAGAGACGGTCAGGTGGAAAGGAATGAGAATTATAGGATGCAGAAAGGTCAGAGAATAGGGTTGAAGAGGCAGAATAAGGGGAGAATGATTTAGCAGTATAGAAGAGGAGATGAGAGACCGACTATTGTGACAGCATAAAACCACCTGCATAGTGGTTGCATGTAGCAGTTTTGGAGGTAAGCTCTGGCGGATTCTACACCCCTCATATCATGGCTGACTCCCTCCAAACACGTCACTGGGGCAGAGTCGCAACAAAGGCCGCTAGCTTGGAGTGTTGCACTGTTCTCCTTTGCAACTTCAACTTCTAATTCTTTGGCTCCTGCTACCTGGAGCGACTTACCTGGGTTCCTTTTATTTGCCCCTAAGTGAGGCCTGATTGGCGCCTCGTTTAGGGAAAGGTGACAAGCCAGGAGTTCAGGAGCATTTGGTTCACATGGGGGCGTTGGCCAAAAATTATTTGATACCTTCTTTAAATATGGTGGTGGATCTAATATAAGAGGGCCGACTACGAGCGCAGGCAGAAAGATCTGACGGATATGAAAAGATTTTGTAAGGAGGAAAACTCACCAATGGAGGAAAAAGCTCTTTTCAGTTATTCTCTGGAGTGTGTCTCGGAGAAGAACTAAGGGAAGGATATACCTGGAGGACAGGTGGGGAGTCCCTTTGAGGGGGATACTCAGGGTTACTGTTCAAGTGGTGGGGATGCAATTTATGTGGCCCGTGACATTTTTAAACTCCTACATATCTCCTAACTTAGCTTTTTGTTAGGCAGGATACCTCCTGGAATGTGAAGTGTCTTTGTTTTTTGTTTGGTTTTAGGATGTCTGTGCTGGTTCTTTTAATATCTTTTGGAGACTGTATGTCTTCTTGTTGACTTTGTTGGGAATGTTCTGTTGGAGAGAGGTAAAGAGTTTAGCATGTTCAGTACTTAATTTACCAAAGCTGGAACACAGAAGATGCATAGCAGTAGGCAAGGGAGGGTGTATGATGTGCGCCTGATTGATGATAGAAACAAGTGAGAAATGTCCATTACAGTGATGTTGACCTGGTAAAATAACGTATTGCTTGTTATTCGTCATGTCTTCTGATTGTTATCAGCTGTTTTGGCTACATCCATGTAAGAGGTGCTAATTTAGCAATTTCCTGTAACACTAGGCAAGTTGAGTATGCCATTTTTAACTGTGAGGTTTCTTCTCTTCCAACTCCATCTCGATCCCTGCTTCCCTGCACATTGTATTCTCATTACAGTTCATGCTAAAATGTTTTGGATAAGAAATGTGGAGCTCCTTAAATAGTTATGTGTATGCAGGATAAAATCATATTAGAACCACCAATTTTCAATGCCTGGTGAAGTAACACTAAAGCCCCATGGAAAGAAACAGTCACTGGGAAGCACTTGAAATCAACACCATTGCATGTAAACTACCTAGTTGGGAAGGATAACTGAACTGACTAAACTGAACTAAATCCAATCACTGTGAGGAACTACATCATGTATCTTTTCACAAACCATGTCTGTCGAGGTTTTGTTTGTCTCTGTTTTCTAACCGGATAGGACATATTATGCAGGAAGTTGCTTATTTTCACTCAGTCCCTTGTAAGGAAAATCAAAAGCAAAATTATGAAATATTATCAAACAGTTTTGCCTTGTATAAACATGCTTTTCAAATAGTTTCAATGGGCCATTGCAGTGAAGACCTATGCCAATCAGCCATAACATTATGACCACTGACAAGTGAAGTGAATAATACTGATAATCTTGTTATCATGGCTCCTGTGGTATATTTTAGGCAGCAAGTGAACATTCTGTCCTCAAAGCTGATGTGGTAGAAGCAGGAAACATTGGCAAGTGTAAGGATCTGAGCGACCTTGACCAAATTGTGATGCGACCTTGACCAAATTGTGATGGCTAGACGACTGGGTCAGAGCATCTCCAAAACTGCAGCCCAGGGTGTCCCACGGTCTGCAGTGGTCAGTACCTATCAAAAGTGGTCCAAGGAAGGAAAAGTGGTGAACCAACGACAGGGTTTGTTGCATATGGGTCTGCGTAAACGCAGACCAGTCAGGGTGCCCTTGCTGACCCCTGTCCACTGCTGAAAGAGCCTATAATGGGCATTTGAGCATCAGAACTGGACCACAGAGCAATGGAAGAAGGTGGCCTGGTCTGATGAATCACGTTTTCTTTTACATCACATGGAGGGCCGGGTGTGTGTGCATCGCTTCCGAGGAGAACACATGGCACCAGGATGCATTATGGGAAGAAGGCAAGCCGGCTGAGGCGCTCTGTGGTGCTTTGGGCGATGTTATGCTGGGAAACCTTGGGTCCTGCCATTCATGTTACTTTGACACGTACCACCTACCTGAGCATTGTTGCAGACCATGTGGACCCTTTCATGGCAACGGGATTCCCTGATGGCATTGGCCTCTTTCAGCAGGATAATGCGCCCTGCCACATACCATAATTGTTTCAGGAGGTGTTTGAGGAGCACAACAACAAGTTCAAGGTGTTGACTTTGCTTCCAAATTCCCCAGATCTCAATCCAATCGAGCATCTGTGGGATCTGTGGGATGTGCTGGACAAAAGTCTGATCCATGGAGGCCCCACCTCACAACTTACAGGACTTAAAGGATCTGCTGCTAACGTCTTGGTGCCAGATACCACAGCACACCTTCAGAGGTCTAGCGGAGTCCATGCCTCGATGGGTCAGGGTTGTTTTGGCAGCAAAAGGGGGACCCACACAATATTAGGCAGGTGGTCATAATGTTATGGCAAATCGGTTTATATCATCCATTTTAAATACTTTAATTATTTCTTTATACCTGTCAAGACCTTAAAACTGAATCAACATTCTAAATGATCCATGTGCTGAAATATATGCTAGCTTAGTAGTTGCGAATTAGGGACATAACATCTAATGTTTTATATGCGATGTCGGAAAGTGGTTGTATACCTGATTAGTTGGAAGTGTGTTGTGATGGTTGGAACCCTTAGGAATTTGAAATTAATTATTTTTCCCAGGTTTGATTAGCTGCTGTCATATGCAGGTTGGCAGTCAAAAAGGATTGGGACAGTGTAGGAAGTGAGACAGGCTGGGTTGTGAGTGGTCAGGCAGGGTCGAATCACACAGGTAGTGACTGGCTTAAACCCAGGTTGTTGAAACAGTAGAAAAAAAACCTCTACAGAATGTGCAACAACATTTCCAATCTACGTGCTATTAAGATAGATTTTTTAATATCTAACTATGCCTAACATTACCATTTTAAAAATATGGCAGATGCAGTAGGCCACAGAGTGCTTGCATGGTATTTTTGCATGATTCCCCAGAAGCCGGCATGCCATCTTTGCAGCACACCACACTAGCCCATAAAGGATTGGTGCAGTATTGGGTTGGGCAGGTGTGGTGTGGGGGAGTAGTAGCATCCACCTATGGTGGCTCAGCCCTCCATGAGCAGCCCTCCAGCAGCAGTTTCCCATCTTGCAGTGTGTGTTTTAATCAGCTCTGGTGCTACGCTGGCCCTCCCAGTTCCTCTGCTCTCCATCGTATCCTCTATCTCTAGCTTCCCTGAAATGCCTCTTTATACTGAACAATTCTCTTTTCTCCATTCCTCTTCACTGCAGTTCAAAATAGCCAGCAGTCAGAGCTCAGAGACATTCCAGCACCATAGACTCAATGCGAAATATACAACATATGAAACCTTTAAGATAAAGGCATAGGGAAGCTCTGTCCATTCCAAAACGAAAGCACTGCTAATGAGGCTTTCAGAGGTTTAGGATTCAGAAATATTGCAAAATGGCCTCTATTGTTAAAATGGAGACCGATTTCTCTGAAACTTAATTGGTTATTCTTTGTTTCCTTTTTTTTTTTTACAATGCTCATTTTACAATGCTCACGCAACACTGTTACAAATACAGTGACAAAGAATTCATGTTTTCCTTTCATCTAACATTGATGAGGATCATGGATTTGGTGTTAGAAATCAAGTAGCTAAATACAGAAACCTTGTTGGGAAGAAGAAACCAAAACCAAACCATTATCTAATTCCATCTTTCTCCTCTGTTTGCCTTGCAGTTTTCAGTGAAGATCTACGTTCCAGCTTATATTTTGTCAATGCATCTGTGCAAGAGGTAGTGTTTGCCAGCACCACAGGGACCCTGGTGCCCTGTCCCGCTGCCGGTGTGCCCCCCGCCTCACTGCGCTGGTACCTGGCCACCGGAGAGGAGATCTATGACGTCCCCGGGATCCGCCACGTGCACCCTAATGGCACCCTCCAGATCTTCCACTTTAACCCCTCAAGCTTCAGCAACCTCATCCATGACAACACCTACTATTGCACAGCGGAAAACCCCTCAGGGAAAATCAGAAGCCAAGATGTCCATATTAAGGCTGGTGAGTTGTCTGTCTGCTTGGAACATTCATACAGTACACAAGGTTTTTGCGGTTATACAGTGTAGTAGTGCTTATTAGCACTTGTTTATTTTGCTAGGTACTTAATATTAGCTAGCACTTATCTACTGTTAAGAAGATGTAGGTGATGTTCAAAGTCTGATCAAAGTCAAATTTGTAGAGGGTGTGAACAGAGCACATGCACAAAATATCTGTAGCCTTTGCAAATTATTCACCAGAACAACAAAATTAAAGTGAATTCGTTAAGGACTCTCATTTCATGTGTCCCCCATCTCTTTTAGTTTTACGAGAGCCCTACACGGTCCGTGTGGAGGACCAAAAAGCCATGAGAGGCAATGTGGCGGTGTTCAAGTGCATTATCCCAGTCTCAGTGGAGGCCTACATCACTGTCGTGTCCTGGGAGAAAGATACGTTGTCAATCAACGTCCAGAGTGAGTCCCTTCTCTAAGCACTACTATAACATATAGTTTACAGATAGTTTTTTTTTTTTTACTAATATACAGTATCCACTGTAATTATTGAGACAGCAAGCATTTTTTTCTCCTTTTTGCAACACGCTAAGCATAACTGTAAGGTTAAAGTACAGATTGTCTGCTTTTATTTCAGAGTTTTTGTACATATTTTCCCCATTTAGAAATGACAACAGTTTTTATACACAGTCCATAGGTATACATATTTAAGGGCCCCAAAAGTATTGGGACAGATTAATATGATGTCCAAATTCATCGCTTTTGTTTAGTATTTGGAATTTAGTATTATTTGCATTCAACAACTTTCTGAAGTCTGCCACTCATTGACCCGATCAGAGGATGTGTATCTTCTGTGGTGATGCTCTGCCTGAACTGTAGCAATCTTAGTTGTTGTTTGTTTGAAGTCGTTTTGCATTGTCACATCTTCAGCAAATGGATTTACATCCAAGAAAACATCAAATTTTATCCCTGAGAAACACCTTACTTGTTAGAACAGACTATTGCTGTGTGATGAGTTAGGAGGCATTGTCTTGTACTTCAGCAGACAAACATTTTTCTTTTAACATGTAAGCATTAATTTAGCAACTACTGTTTCGTAATGAATTAAATCAAGTGAGACCGTTTCAATGGCATCAATCTTCCCAAGCCATAAGACGCTGTCTATGGTATTTCACAGATGTGGTGGTATGCTGTGGATTTGCAGTACTTTCCATCAAACAGTTGTAACTGGGCCATCTTGTTTTTTTAGGTTAACTAGTGTTTTATGCCATTGCAGTGTGGCCACTAGTTCTGCTGGTGAAGTCTTCTGCTGATGGTAGTGGCTGACACATCCACACCTACATCCTGGATATTGTTCCTGATCTCTTTGAAAGTTATTCTAAGTATGTTTGGAATTGCTGAGTTCATCAATGCTGTCTTTTAAAAAAAAATGTTTTAGCCTAAGCATTGCTTCCTTGACTTAGTTGACACTGCAGTGGTCCTCATGGTAACAGACACCACTAGTAGATTCTAAAGGCTAGTCCATGCCCCTTATTCCTTTCGCAGCCTTTTGCGATGTGTCTGACCCCTTGACAGACTGGCCTTATTTCCCTGTGGAACCGGGTGAAATTCTTCCACAGGAGTAGGGAAGTGGGCATGGCAGCCCTGTGGTGTCACTCAGCCTCAGTGCTATTGACCCAGTTCTCTCATGATGGGAGCCAGTGCATGGTCCTGTTTGCACGTTCTCATCATTCGAATCGCTGAAATGGGACGCTCATGTACTCAATTGTTTCCTAGCCCCCGGGGGCAAATTGACTTCATGTGGGGCATTTAACAAACTCAATTGACAAAGCTAATGTCGTTTTGGCTGTTGGACAGAGGTCAAATGCATCATTTTATTTTTTTGATGTTTCACAATTTGTCCACTGAGGCAAAACCAACCATGTTGAAATCTATATCACTCTCCTAATCATCCATAAATGCATTTGCTTTGAGGATGTTTTGGATCTCATGATGTATGGGGCTCTGGCTCATGGAATACATACTCGTCTTGTAATAACCTAGTTTTTTTTAAATTAAAATGTATACCGCATGAAATAAGACCGGTTTAAATATGTCCCTTTTTACAAGCTGTCTTTCAAAAGTCAACTTCACTGCGTGTTTACTTTCTAAAGACGCAGTGTTTATTTTGTGCCGTTAAAATCATTACGTCAGCCATGCAAGCGCTGTCAGAAAGATTTTGCCTCCACCGATCCAGTGCTCTTCTCCATGCTAAATTATAGATGATGGAAGTCTATGAATCCATGAGCAAATAGTATTTATTCACGTCTCAATGAATGCACCCACTGTCCATTCTCCCCATTCTTCATGGCTCATGTATATCAAGTGAAATGCGGCACATTTGAGAAAAAGTGTGTTGGTGCCTGAGCATGTTAGTCTATGTATGTGAGGGGTGTATCCATGTTGACTGGTGGCACTACGCAGATGACCAATCCCTAGTCTTGTTTTTGAGGGGCCGTCAAAGCCCATCTTTAAATTTTTAATGAGTAAAAAAATATATATCAACACTTAGACTTCAAAAACTTCACAAAATAAAGCTTTTCTGTCTCTGGTATTATGAATTATGGATGGTAGTATTTCTGTTTGTAGAGGTGTAGGCACTGGCAGCAGGGCCCCTCTAAATACCCCTCTAAGTCTCACTGGGGTTAGGCCCACTTTATGTCGGGTTGCTGTGCAGAACCTAACAATGCACCACTCAAAGAGCTCCAGTGTCTGGATGCGTGGAATGTCTGGCTAATGACCGTGAATAAATACACACAATCAGGAAGGAAGTGTGTAGAACTTTCAGTCCACTAAAGTGCGTTGTCTATATCAGGTCTCAGGATTTTGTTGCAGCCCAGCACTATCTTAAAATATACTGTACGAGCAATACATTTAGTTTTACTGCTTATGAGAATCTTCACTAAGATGGTTCACCAGGTTGTTGATGCAGGGCTGGAATGACGTTCATGGGACCATGACACAACCTCCCGGGGACATCATTATTTTTGTTTGCAGGGAGTTGAGGACAACCAGTGAATGTAAAAGATGCAATGCACTTATCCATTTGTGTCTGTAGGTACATGCTCTTCTCCTATGATAAGCAGCTGATTGCCATGAGGAAATGGGTGAAGATATTGATGAGGATAAAGCAATAACACCCATGCGTTTATCTTCTTTCTGCTCTGCTGCATGGCTAGCTGGTTGGCTGCTACAACAGAATACAGGACTAATCCGGTGGTGAATTGTTCTGGATTCTAAGCTCTGGAATGTTTTCATTCCAATGCTGGAAGGTTCTAGACACCCTGTTATTGCAAATGTCTTATGAATCTTTTTTTTTTTTCGAGAATCATTTTATGAATCCTAATGGATTCAGTCTGCTGCCCTTTACGTTTGTGAGTCCAGTTCTAGACAAGGGACATGACAAAAATGATCCAACCTCTACCTATATCTTCTATGCGGATGACAATGAGTAAACTTACCAAAATCTCTAATCTTTTTATAATTACATAAAAGCAGGTAACATTAACTCCTGACAAATCCTTTTTTTGGATCATATTCTACGGATTCATGTTCTGTAGATTAAAGAAATCCCAACCCTTGTCTTCATCAATATCAAAAAGACACTTTGAGTTGAGTTTCTGACTCTGCTGTGTTTGTCTCCCAGACAGAGACACTGCCCTAGCATTCCTATGTGCAGGCTTAAGGCTGGGCTGCAGTCACTGAGGAGGGCCTTGCGGTGTTCTGCCGTGGCCTGCTCTGCATTCAGCATGAGTGTGGCTGACCCCCAGCACTGCAGAGAGGAATACACAAATGCACACACACACACACACATTGGCCGTAACAGTGCACCATGCTTTTCTGCAACACCCTTTCCTGTATCTATCTCTCTCTTTCTTCCTCTCTTACACACAAACACACATTCCTAAGTAATAAGATACATAATGTGATGTCGTTCAATAAATATTGAAAGTTTACCATCAGTTGCTGTTGTATCATATCCTGAAGCGTCCCTAATTTCTTCTTCAAGACTGTTGACCAGCTATCTGTTTTCTGGCATTGACATTGTCCAGACATTTTCATGTTGGTTGACAGGGATGTGTCTCCTGACTGATGATTGCATAGAGGCAGACCTGCCCACCATATGATGGCACCTAAGGGTTGTGTGTAATGTGGTTTTGAACTAAATATTCAGAGGTTTATCAGATTTATCAAAATATACCAGATTCTTCAGAATACATCGATCTGGAGCACTGAGCTATTTTTTTTGCATTTGTATCTATTCAGCATTTAAGTGTAAAATCTGCCTTTTTAGGTGGGGAACATACGGTATTGATGTTGCCTTGTTGAAAATAAAATGATAGGGAATCCTTTCTGGTAATACTTAGAGTTATAGCCCTCAGGTATCAGGTGTCATGGTGTGTAATGTCTAGGGTAATGTTTATATAGTATAGCATGTTTGCTGTAGGTATTGCCCTTTGGTTATATAGGAGGGAAGCGTCGTAGGGATTGGTGAATGCAGCGGAGCCTTGAGAAGGGGGTCGTGGCTGGGGCTGAGGCAGAGGAGGCATAATGGTTTTGCTGGTCCCTGCATGCTGCCGACGGAGAGAAGGGGGGGGGAGGAAGGGATGGGGAAGAAGGAACAGAGAATTACCAACATGGCCGTGTTTCTAGGAGCCGCGTTGAAGGAGGATGGCAGGGTGAGGGTTTCTCTCCTCCCCTCTCTCCCTCTCTGTTTTCCCTCCCCCTCGTTCTCTCTCTGTCGACAGGCAGGGTTTGGACTCTGACGTGTGACATGCTGGATGGAGTCTGTTGGAGCGCTCGTCATTCCTTCTCTCCATGATTGGCTGGAGTATTGTTATTCACACAGAAAAATGGGTCAGGCGGCCTGTGGAGGATCGAGTGTTTGTACAGATGTAGGACCGCAGACACAGGCATACATGCACACGCACACACACACACACATAGACGCACACACGCACATACACGCACGCACACTCACGCACACACACGCACGCACACGCACACACATGCAAAAACACAAACATACGGAAACATGGCTAAAACTAAGGTTGAATGTACTATGCAGCGGAACACTCCTTGCAAAAATAAAAAAGATATCCATAAAATAAATAGTGTGCTGCATGGCAAACAAGGGAGTGACTGTCTGGTGTAGGCAGTGTCCTCGTCCTCCTCTAACAGGCTCCTGGCAGGTTCTCCCCCACGCTCAGTGGCATGGGGCTTAGTGGGGTAAATAAAGGGATAAATAAAGGGATACACCGAAAAAAGAGAGGGAGAAAAATCAATACCTGTGCGCATGAATCAGGCTGCAGCTGCCACAAAGCATTATGGGAACATGACAGGAAAGATGCATTTGGGTGCAGGGCAGAGTGCACACACTATGATAAGCATTGGGGTGAGGGGGGAGAAAGGAGTGGGAGCTAGCTCCCCTCAGCTAGACACATAAAGGGTCAAAATGTCCACCACATTTCCCCATTCATGCACTTCTTTTAGGTTGTGAATTGTTCTAAAGATCCTATTAAGATCCTTGTGGTAGACGCTCAATGAGCATCTGAGTGTTTTAAAAGAAAAGAATCCTGCCCAGACCCGGAACATACAGCTACTGGACCACCACTACCACCTTACCTCTTCACTGATCAAAATCCCACCTTCGCACTGTGGCTTTATGCTAATGAATAACAACAGTTTGTTCCTTATTAAACTCTAGGGGTTGGGAATGATTAGAGTTGTGAGCTGTGGTTTAATCTTTGATATGCAGTGAGTGAGGGCTCAGGTGCTGCTGCATTTTGGCACATGTATCTTTCAATGAGTAGAGGAGAGCTGTGCTGGTTCTTATTTTGGTGGATTCTGCTTTCAGTCATTCAGACTCCAGCGTTACCACACAGATATGGAGCTCTGCCAGATTGAACGTGGTCCAAGGTACAGATTAGTGTTATGCGCAACATGAGCTAATCATGAAAGGAGACACACATTAATTAGCATATACAGATTTCTGTGGACGGAAGGTTTTGGAGGCCTTGATTTGTCAGTGGATCAAAGGGAATTTATCAGTGTGGATAGAAAGTGGAGATTGTGTGTTGATGTGTCAATAGGATGGTATGTTTCCAACTGCTTGAACTAGACAACTGTCTCTCTATGTCCTTCTTGTTTTGTGGCAAGCCTCATGTGATAAGACAATGTACAATCTACTAGGAGCATTAGACCCCGTTAGACAGAGATTTGTGGGGGAAAAGTGTTGATGGGGTAATCTGATGATAAAGCCCAACCTCTCTTGTACAGTTAAGCTTATGAGTGAGAAGATGTAGTTAACAGTACACTCTGTGGCCACATAGACCATACACACAGGCCTTGGAGACAGTTATGTGGCCCAGTATATGTTATTGATAGCGATTATTAAAGAGATCTAGCCTTATGACTCTGTCCCTCTCCATTTGAACAGGTGTTGCTAACTAGCATCAGGGTGCCATAAAACCATTCACATGACATACAAAATTGGCATTTCCATTAATGGTTCTTTCATAGTTCAGAGTTCACTTGGGGAGGTCATTTGAGGTTAGAAAATGTATTTTATAGCAGTCATTTGTAAGATTTTCACTATACAAAAGCAGAAAAATCGATGTTCAAACGGTGTTCAAAAAATATGTTATTGAAGTGGAGTACTTTCCATGTTGTTGGAGCATCATGCTCAGTAGCTTCTGCATCTTCATAATGATTTGCTCTTTTTTTATTTGACAATTTTGTTGTCAAAAATTGTTTATTCAGTTATAGTTATACCACAAGCAGGATAGGCTGTAAAATGGGAATTCCGCAGAACACTAGAATGCCAAGTTAACTAGATGTTATATATTCAGAAGTTTTACTTAGTGTATCAAGTACAAACTAATCCTGTTTGCTTGTGCTATAGAGTGAACGAAAGCATTCATTGTTTTAATGATTCAGTTCATGATTTATGTCCACTGTTTATGAAAATGTCGCTAGAAAGCCAAGAAGTGTGAAAATGTTTTCGGGTCAAGCATTCAATCTAGCAACCATTCGTTGATGATATAACCACTATGCCACCCTACACCACAAAAATGTGCTAATCACTAAATAAAACTGGCCTGGAAAATCCACACATATTTTTTAATCAAGCAGTTTTTAAACATTTCCCATATTTAAAAATGTATATGTTACAGATACATGTATGTTATATAAATGTTCCTAACATAATTATGTTGCATGGGATATTAATATACATTTGTACAGATATTAATCTAAGGACTAATTAAAGATAGTGAACAAATAACACCTAAGCAAGTACTTATTCGATGAAATGGGTTTGATGGAAAGAGTGGGAATCTATAGATGAATTAATCAAAACTTTATTGTTTGGTCTTATATTCTTGGTATGCAGTCTCCACATCAACTTTGTGACTCTACAATCTTGTTGGATGCATTTTAATTTTTTATAGTGTTGGTATACCAGAACTGAATTGTGAGTAATACAATAGATTGTCAGTTTTGTAAGTACAAATACAAGGGGTTTCAGAAAACCTCAATTTCATATGGATTATACAGTGATTATGTATATTCCTGAGAAGATTGTGAATTGTGATGATGACATTGAGGATTTTTCTTCATTCATTGTAATGTTCAGAAACACCTTAAATACCTCATTAAAAATAAAATACAAACATAATGCTAATACTAAAGTACTCATACTTAGGACCAAATAGTAAACATTTGACTACATGAATACACTTATTTTAGCTGGTTCATCCAGTCTACTTACTTTTTTGCAGATTTGAAAGTTTTATCAGTTTAGTTAATAAAGAAATTAAATGTAATCATGTTGAATTTTGTCACATTTTAGCTTGATTTCTAAATAGCTGTATATTCACATTATTTTCAGAAACATATTAGCTCATAAATATGATAACACAACATAAAGTGTATGGTTAAGTATGTGGTTTAAAAATGTTGTCATTAGTCATTTCAAAGAAATGCCTCAGGTCCCTCTGAAATGTCCACATTCCATTGTCTTCATCTCTTATTATGCATTGGTTTACAGTCAATACATTTTAAAGATTATTATTTCATACATTTTATGACCATTTCTAAAAGGATAAAGCATGAAAGAGCGGTGAGCAGGAGCTGGAGATGATGGTGAAAAAACAGAGGCCAGAAGTGTCAGTCTAACAAATGGCTATGCTTCTGTCTATTTGGCACTGCGTGATTACTCTCTGTCATCGAGGAAACAGGGGAAGGCTATTCCTCTCTCCTTTCCACCTCCGTCCCTTCATTTCGCCTTTGTTTAACCTTGCTGTTGATGATGCTGACGTCACAATTAGGTGACCCGTAAGACCGACATTGGACTGGTGACAAAGGGGGTCTCACAATCTCAACATCTACATGGAAACTGCAGCAGGCTGATGGCAGGGAGGTGTGTGTTTGTGTGTGTATTTGCAGGGTGGATGAGGGAGGGTGCAGGCTGTGAATGGATGCTCTTATCGCGTGTGTGCAGCTGCTGCAGTGTCTTTGAGAGACAGAGGGGATGCCCGTGCATGCCACTCACTCTCCGTATTTGCATCAACACATACGCTCTCGCTTTCTAGCTCTCTCTCTCTTCCACACTCTGTCCGCAATACATTTATTGTCTAGGGAATGAGAAAGAAATAATAAAACACATGACTTGAGCTTTGATACAAACTCTCAATAAATGGTGCTATGTTTTTGCATTTTCTTATTTCTTTTATGCAAGGAACGGGCAAGATGTGAAATGTTGTTTGACATCAGAGCATTGCTCTGCTGATGCGTGTAGTGTGTGTATCTTAACAGTGAAATTCGTGGGGTGTTTTCAACATTGGTTTTAGGAAGTGAAGTGTCAAACTGGGTGTTTTACAGAATGAATACTCAATGGTTGCATTATAGTGGCTTGAAATAACTTGTATGTTTCCAGATTGATGCTCTCTGTCACTTTGGATGTGAGCATTTTTTTTATTATTAATATTTAAACTACACTGCTAATTAAGGGAACATATAAATCGTACATCAGGTCTTGAGGAGCAAAATATATTAAAGATCAAAATCTTACTGTACTTTGGGTAATTTGTTGCGAACAAAATTACATGCAGTAACAGCTGTCAATGGAAACCAAAATCACCAAACGTTTGAGGGCTGGATTCAAACTAATACGGGAAATCTAAGAAATCAGAGGCTGTTCCAACTTGTGTGAATTTCATCACTGCAACTCATAATGTGACTCAGTTGTGTCTATGGCTCCCAAGTTCTTGTACACACTCCCGGCAATGTCTGGGCATGCTCCTGATAAGACAGCGGTTGGTGTCTTCTGGGATCTCCTCCCAGGCCTGGATCAGAGCATCATCAGACACTTGGCACCGTCAGATGCACCGATACATAATGTCCCAGAGGTTCTCAATTGGACTCAGGTCCTGAGAATGTGAAGGCCAGTCAATGGCATCAATGCCTTTGTCATCCAGGAACTGCCTACACACTCTGGCCACATGAGGCCGGGCATTGTCCTGCACCAGGAGGAACCCTTTGACCACTGCACCATCTGACGATGGGTCTGAAGATTTCATCCCGATACCTAACGGCAGTCAGAATACCATTGGCTAGCACATGGAGTTCTGTGCAACCCTCCAAGTATATGCCTCCCCAGATCACTGACCCACTGCCAAACCGGTCATGCTGGATGATGTTGCAGGCAGCATAACGTTCACCACAGCATCTCCAGGCTCTTTCATGTCTGTCATATGTGCTCAGTGTGAACATGCTCTCATCTGTGAAGAGAAAGGGGCACCTCAATGGCGGACCTGCCAATTTTGCTGTTCTCTAGCGTATGCCAATTGAGCTGCACAGTGCTGGGGGGTGAGCACAGGTCCCACTAGAGGACGTTGGGCCCTCATGCCACCCTCATGGAGTCTGTTTCTGACCAAACTGTCAGAAACAGACTCCATGAGGGTGGCATGAGGGCCCGTAGCCCACTGGAGGTCATTTTGTAGCGCTCCGGCAGTGCTCCTCCTGTTCTTCTTCGCACAAAGAAGCAAATACTGGTCCTGCTGACCAGTATTTTGCTAGCCAAGGACTAGCCAAGGACACTCAATTTGCTAGTGACAAGGACACTAGCAAAATGCCAAACGAAGAATCAGTCAGGAAGGATAAGGAGAGAGCAATTGTCTGTAGACACCACCTGCAAAACCATTACCTTTTTGTGGGTTGTCTTGCTGTTGCCTCTCCAGTGTACCTGTTGTCACTTTCATTTGCACCAAAACACAATTGCGTATGCTTCCTAACTGGACAGATTGATATCTGAAGTTGAATTGACTTGGTGTTATACTGTGATGACTACATGTTCCCTTCATTTCTTTGAGCAGTGTGTAGCTTGTATTTGTCTACCTCTGCAATGTCATCACAAATTCAAGCTCCGATAGTGTAAACATGTAAAAAAAACAGTAATTTTCTCTCATTCAAAGTAATTTGCCCATATTCTGATTTTGAACATAATTATGGCTGGTGCGTCTGGAAAATAACAACTATGAGATTGAATCCTGAATCTTGATTGGCTGAAAGCGGTGGCATGTGACTACTTTTTGCTCTTGTAATTACAGTGGTAATTGGTTTCTAAAAACAATAAGGCATCTCAGCGGCCTGTGGTAACATATCATGCCTAGGTATCCACTCCTTCATGTGTTGCATCTGTGATGCACACAACATGACTCTACATGTACCCCTTGTGTTGAAGTATCTAAATATACTGCATGCATATTTACACTCACCTAAAGGATTATAAGGAACACCTGTTCAATATCTCATTAATGCAATTATCTAATCAACCAATCACATGGCAGTTGCTTCAATGCATTTAGGGGTGTGGTCCTGGTCAAGACAATCTCCTGAACTCCAAACTGAATGTCAGAATGGGAAAGAAAGGTGATTTAAGCAATTTTGAGCGTGGCATGGTTGTTGGTGCCAGACGGGCCGGTCTAAGTATTTCACAATCTGTTCAGTTACTGGGATTTTCACGCACAACCATTTCTAGGGTTTACAAAGAATGGTGTGAAAAGGGAAAAAACATCCAGTATGTGACAGTCCTGTGGGCGAAAATGCCTTGTTGATGCTAGAGGTCAGAGGAGAATGGGCCTACTGATTCAAGCTGATAGAAGAGCAACTTTGACTGAAATAACCACTCATTACAACCGAGGTATACAGCAAAGCATTTGTGAAGCCACACTGGCCACACTGGCTAGGCCACTCCAGGACCTTGAGTTGCTTCTTATGGAGCCACTCCTTAGTTGCCCTGGCTGTGTGTTTCGGATTGTTGTCATGCTGGAAGACCCAGCCACGACCCATCTTCAATACTCTTACTGAGGGAAGGAAGTTTTTGGCCAAGATCTCGCGATACATGGCCCCATCCATCCTCCCCTCAATATGGTGCAGTTGTCCTGTCCCCTTTCCAGAAAAGCATCCCCAAAGAATGATGTTTCCACCTCCATGCTTCACAGTTGGGATGGTATTTTTGGGGTTGTATTCATTCTTCTTCTTTGGCGAGTGGAGTTTAGACCAAAAAGCTCTATTTTTGTCTCATCAGACCACATGACCTTCTCCCATTCCTCCTCTGGATCATCCAGATGGTCATTGGCAACTTCAGACGGGCCTGGTCATGCGCTGGCTTGAGCAGGGGGATTTTGCGTGCGCTGCAGGATTTTAATCCATGACGGCGTAGTGTGTTACTAATGGTTTTCTTTGAGACTGTGGTCCCAGCTCTCTTCAGGTTATTGACCAGGTCCTGCCATGTAGTTCTGGGCTGATCCCTCACCTTCCTCTTGATCATTGATGCCCCACGAGGTGAGATCTTGCATGGAGCCCCAGTCCGAGGGAGATTGACTGTCAACTTCTTCCATTTTCTAATAATTGTGCCAACAGTTGTTGCCTTCTCACCAAGCTGCTTGCATATTGTCCTGTAGCCCATCCCAGCCTTGTGCAGGTCTACAATTTCATCCCTGATGTCCTTACACAGCTCTCTGGTCTTGGCCATTGTGGAGAGGTTGGAATCTGTTTGTTTGAATGTGTGGACAGGTGTCTTTTATACAGGTAACAAGTTCAAAAAGGTGCAGTTAATTCAGGTAATGAGTGGAGAACAGGAGTGCTTCTTAAAGAAAAACGAACAGGTCTGTGAGAGATGGAAATCTTACTGGTTGGTAGGTGATCAAATACTTATGTCATGCAATAAAATGCAAATTAATTATTTAAAAATCATACAATGTGATTTTCTGGATTTTTCTTTTATTCTGTCTCTCACAATTGAAGTGTACCTATGATAAAAATGACAGACCTCTACGTGCTTTGTAAGTAGGAACACCTGCAAAATTGGCAGTGTATCAAATACTTGTTCTCCCCACTTTATACAGCTCTGGAAAAAAATTAGAGACCTCTGCACCTTTTCTTTCCTTTTCTTTCCAAAGATGTTAGTGAGGAGCAGAAGTGTTCAATTTGCAGTGGTCTCTTAATTTTAACTTTTCTTTTCCTCACTCAAAACATTTTCGACTTATTTGGAAAGGAAAGGAAAAGGTACAGTGGTCTTTTAATTGTATCCGGAGCTGTATATATATTTATATTACATTTATTATGATAAAGAACTACAAACAATATCACAGCACCCCATTCTTTTTACTACAATACCTGCATACCATGTTGATACAGAAATCAACCTTTTAAGTGTAAATTGTTGGAATCAGGTGTAAAGCACAGGCAAGTGAATCCACGTTTAGAATTCAACTTGGTTGCAAGTTCTATAAACTTGAGATCCTTCAGTTGTGGAACAAATCCTTATGAAAACACCTTTAATGACAACCTACTGTACATGGTCAAATAAAATTAATGAGGAAAATGTTGTATATTGCTTACTCAGCCCCAAACCCCAAACTCTAAATACTCTCTCTTTCTCCCAATTTTGTGAAAAGAGACTAGTGTATATTATGATGAATCCCCTCAAGGTCATGATGCTAATCAGAACAGGGAATAATTAAGGTAATTAATTCACGAGGGAGGGAGGCTCTACCAGGATAAAGGTGACCTGCCCAAAGGTGTTACCAAGGCTACAGTAGCTGCTCGCCAGGGGAAATCACCTTGATAGATTGGTAGACATGTTGGGCAGCTGGTATAGTGTCATCCTTGGGCTCATCACTGTGTACTGAATACCAGAGTGGTTTCTGGGAATTATACCTTCAAACTCAGCCAGCCAGTCCCAGTGTCCTGAATCCAAATATTTATTTGCTAATAAGGGAACTTGAGTTTTTAATGGTATTGAATAACAGATGGGAAAGGGATGACTGGAAGACCTTTGCTAAATAGTGGGTCTTCATTGCAAGAGGCTTAGAGTTTTCTTTTTTGTGAATGTTTGAAGTAGCCAATTTTCCTATTATGTCCAATTTTCCTATTCCTTTTATGTTAATGGTTTAGCTGTTTTGGATTTATTTATTTTTATTCGCAAAGGTAAAATTTAGTGTGCCAATGATTAGAAATATATTAATGGCCACAATGTTTTTGACCACGATATTGAATATGAAATATAAGTTCGTTTTTTTGAGAAAGGATGTCACTGTTGATTTGTGCAATACAGACAATTTTGGGGGTTGTTATATTTAAATCAATGTATTCTTCACTTTGAATTCTAGCATTTTTATATAGTAGTTACATTTAATGGTGCATTTTTTAATAAATATTTTTTACATTTTATATCCATAATTCAAATATACTATAATATTACTTTCATTAACAGGGTATTTATTGTACTGTGCATTTGTGTTTGTAATTAATAATAATAATATTTTTAAAATAACAGTACTATTACAGCTAGTATTAATATAGCACTATTACTACTACTACTACTACTACTAATAACAATAATTAATTTGTAGAGCACATTTCCCATTCTCAAAGTGCATGATATCAATTGTTATGTAATAATAATAAAAAAAATTGTTTACTTTTCATTCATTCATCAATTCATTTATAATATTTTTTTCTAATGTAAATATTTTAAAATGCACATATTTTAAATGATATATTTTTGTTGGTAAATATGCATCCTACTTTTTGAAAGAGCATTGGTTCATAACAGGTAAGCTCTTCTTTGTTGAAGATGTAAAATGTTCCCATGTTGAAATACCCGTTTTACCCTGGACCAAATCTCTCTGCTATGAGCTGTAGAGTGCACATATATCATGTTCTCTCTCTGAGATATAAACTATAAATCTATTTGTTTTTAAAAGTGCTTGCATAATCCTTTAGTTACACTTGGCAGCTGCAAGGAGAGATACAATGCTTGGAGAGTCAGTTGTAAAAATAATTTGGGCACAATAAATTTAACTGCTAAGTGTGTGTGTGTGTGTGTGTGTGTGTGTAGGGTCTTTTGCATAATCCCTGCTAATCTATTGCACATAATGTGTGTTAACTAAAAATAACGACGTCAGCATTCAAATGCGGAGGAAACCTTTTAATTGGCATCGTGCTACACGATCTGATTTGTGTCATTGTTCTTGTCCATGCTTTTGGACATGCTATCAATTATGTAAAACAATTTATTCCTTACTTTCTATAGGTTTTCTACCCTAAAAGTGCATACATTTTAGGTTATGTCGGGAAAAAAGAAGCACTTATGAGAATTACATTTTGGATAATTACATTATATAGTGACTTTTTCATGTTTGATGTATTGATTTACAACCATCAGGAGTCCCATAACTTCCCAGATCCTCAATACAGTAAATAGCCATGTTGTTGCTGAGGTTCTCAGTTGTCTAGGGCTCTCATGTTGTTTTAGGCATCTGATTGGTGTATTGGTTGGATGACTCGTTTAACGCTTACCCAATAGTGTTTGATGTGTGTAGTCTTTTTTCCAAATATATTGCCTGGAGAAATTGAACACAAAAATTAGAAAAAGGGAGCTAGGCTTTCATCTCATTGAGAAGCTCATATTAGCTGTGGTGGGAAGATAAGCTCATCTCTCTGAACAGCTATTAAGCTCATTGTATGTTAGCCAGTTTCTTCTTTTTTTAATTCTGCTGTGCATTAACACTGTAGGTTTTCCATTTTCACTGTGTGTTTTTGTGTGTATGTGTGTAGTATTTGGTACATGATGGGCAGTGGTTGAAACTGCAGAAACATTATGCAAACTCCAAAATGGAGGCCAGAACACGTGACCTTGTGCAGCCATTTTATCTCCGTCTCATTGAGACACACACCCATACACATGAGCGCAAACACACACCGATCACTAAGGGGTCTCTCAGACACATCCTGAGAGTTGGTGGAAATCATTGAATTCACCATGCATTCCACTTTTCACCATACAATTTCCTACCATTTAACTGAGCGGAATATTGAGATATAATTCATGTTTTGTTAATGTACGAAGATTTAAGAAATTCCAAATTAAATGATCCTGCATGCATATTTTACATCAAAATGTGTCATTTATAGATATTTTGAGACAATTGTTCTCACAGTTTTTATTTTTATTTCTGTAATTAATGTCTAATTTAAATACATATGTGAATGGATCTGCAGAATTATATGGGTGAACAGTTCTTTTGTTTTGAAACAACGTTGTCTGATTCAGACACCTTGAATCCTTCAATGACACATTTAATACTCTTCAATTAATGCGCTATAATTGTTATTGTAGATAAACATCTGTTTGGATTTATCCTAGTGTCTGATTCATTGGGTTCAATGTGTTTCTTGTGCCTTGATCCCAGTTTAGCCCCAAACCAGGATTATTTCCACAAAGCCTGGGTCATTGAGTGCAATGCTACCCAAGATTTCTTGGCATCCATGGCAATACTCTTGAAGAAAAGCAATCAACTATCTTTTACTATCTGATCCCAATCAGGGTGAATAGACAGACAGAGAAGGAAGGCGGCTAGTAATGAGTTTATTCTTTCAAGGGAGCAGTGCTGTGAGCCGATGGGCTTGTTGTGAAAAAACTGCAGCCATTTTGTGAGCAGGCCTCCATTACTGTATCAAAGTCAGTGCCGTCTGGTACCGACTGAATATCGAATAGATTAAATTGATCAATACAGAAAAATAAATTTGGCATAGTCTGTTTACTATCACCCCCAGGCTAGTGATTAAAAACTTCAATAAAGCGATGAAATTTGTTCTAAACCAAATATGTTGTCAATAACCAGGCTTCCTTTCAACCATGCCATGCAGATTAATTACTTTACATATGAAGATGATCACAATAGGCCTGATTAAAACAGCAAATGTGTCTGTAAAATTCCCCAATGTTCATTAGACATAAAACACTGGACCAAAGTGGGTAATGTTTCTGAAATATATTGTGATAGAAATGCTTTAAAGTGCAGATATTGGTATAATAACCATCCTGTCAAAGGAAAGGTTGATAGGCTACCATCACAATGCTGACTTTAATAAAGAGTTTGAAGGCAGATTAAATCAGTTATTATTATTTGCAAGCTCATAATGTATAGTGGTTGTTAAAATCTGGACTATTATTTGAATGTTGGAGGGATGATGATCAGTTTGATCTGTAAATATTAAATACAAATGTCTATATATCTCATCAGATTACCTGTACGGTCCACTTTATTGGCCTACCTGGTCTAAAAGGCATATGACGAAATCATATTGGGCAATGTTGCTATTTATCTGGTTAACAATATCTGTGTTGAAACTATTGGTCAAATTACTGTACAAATGGAAAAAATGTAACTTCTGTATTTTATTTTATGTGCCCAACTGTGCATCCTCACACATAGCTTTTTATCCACATCAAATTATTGTGTTGGAAACACACCTGTAGAGGTTAAATGTTGATAAGTGTTTATGCAGATTTTTAGAATACTTTCAAATCTGTCACCATTTCAATGAAAACAGCTATAGTCTGAACATTGTGAAATTGAAATAGATCTATGTCATAGTTTCTATATAGCCATTCTCTATCCTCACTAATGTCAATGTGATGGTACGTTTTAGTGTCATTGCGTTTAACCTTTTAGAATACTTAGTTCGAAAGTTTTCTACCAAACATTCTTCATAGAAAGTTCTTAAATTCCAGGATTTTTCCATTAAAGTTCACATGACTTCAGCATGGATGCTGTGCTACTGATAAAAACTACGACAGACAGGGAGGGACAGGACACTCACACTATGCCAAAGAATCCAACCACAGCTACAGGTGTGAGTGTTCATCTGCCACAATCATTTTCCTTGGGTGAAAGAGATCTGCAATGATAGCACTATTGTCTGGATCTGTGCAGACAGACAAGGTCAGTAATCAGCCAATTCAAATAGCCCATAATGGCTGTTCTGCTGGTTAGTTCTTTAAGGTTTGTTTGCTTGCTGCTTTGTGGTTCTCTGGTCGTGTGTCTGGCAGATGGGTCTATAGGGATTATACCTGCTAATGAGCAGAGCAAAGGGAGGAGGGGTTGTGGTGAAGCGTGGGATGGGGGGGCAGCGAGTTGGGTTGATTGTTCCTGTTATGAAATCACCTTATCCAACCCTATGACTATCCATGGCAAATTGACCCCTGTCCTCTCATCTCCAGGAAACACAGCTTGGTGGCTAAGCCCTATATGAAGGAGAATCTAGGGGAGGACAAGTTAAAGTCATTTTTTATATACATGAACTAAATAGTTCTGTAGTCCCCCACATCCTCATGTCACTTAAGAGCATACTTTAGAAAGACAACTACTCCACAAACCATTCCTCTTCCTTGATATCTCTCTTGATGTGAATGACCTCTACCTGGAAGTGCAAAGTGCTTCCTTCCTTCCCTCAGTTCCTAAACAGTTTGGTCAACCTGTTTTCCCTAAAACATTCTAACCCAACAGCAGCTGTAACGGCCAGTGGCAGACTTGAGTCAGATCAGTGTGCCAACCCAGACCAGCTCTTGCTGGGCCTCTACCCAGCGGGGCCTCACTCTCCGCATGCGTCCAACCCATCAGTCAGTTGGGTGCTCTTCTCACAGGATTAAACCCCCAGAGTCCACCATGACCAGCTCCTTCCCCAGCCTCCCCTTCCTTCCCCAGCCTCCACTTCCTTCCCCAGCCTGTCCCAGTGATTATAGGGGGAGGAAGGTCCAGACAGTATGACTCTAATATGTCTCTAATCCCCCCAACATATGGAGACGGAAGGAATTAACGCAGCTGAAGAAAATAGATGAGTTAAAGCGGTCAGCAGCTTAGGGACAATATATTTGATCTTAGGTGACCTGTCTGCCATTCTACAGTTTCTTGTGACAGATTGGGACATGTCTGGAGTGGCCTTGTTCTTATTGACACACCTTATTGTTTTTAATGCATAATCCTACCTTATAGATGATCTTGGGATAGAGGGAGCGTGTAGGAGTTCAGTGGGGGTTGGTAAGGTTTGAATGAGGTTGCTTTGAGGTGAGTAAAGAAATCACCATCCCTGGCACAGCTGAACTTACATAACCCCAGCTATCCCAGCCACCTTCCTGCAGTGTTCTGAAAAGCTAATAAATAGGATTTGATAGTGGCTATACCTGTCTGGATGCCACAAAGTCTGATGACATAAAAGTATTGACAAAAACATATTTTCCTAAATTCCAGTTTGTGCTATTATAATTTCTTTCTTTTGCCTGGTTTCCTCCCCACACAATTTTTTGTGTCTAATTAGCGATTATGTCCTTCATTGCAATAGCAGGTCCAAGATTAAAACATGTCATCCAATGCACATCTTGCGAAGCCTTTCCGCTTCTGCACACTGCACACTTACCTGGATATTTTGCCAGCACACTTGCGCCGGAGGTAAAAGCATTCCCCTGCCACCAACCACAATAGATACAGCTAGCAGGCACTCAACGCACCACAAGGAGTTCCTTGAGCAACTGTCTAACATCACCTTTCTACCCCTGGTGGCACTGAGACAATTTGCGTTGCTCTCTGCTGGACCTTGGGGCACTATTGCAGCAATTAGGATTTTAGCATCTGACTGCAGTGATGCAGTTGTACTGTGAGGTAGTGACTTAAACCACTGCGCCACTTGGGAGTTCAATCCCAATGCATTTCAATTGGCATTAGTTCTAGAAATAGCATACATTTTCTTTACATTATTTCACTTTTCATTAAAACGTTACAGATTTCATTTAACCAATTCAGATACAAACAACACCCCAACAATGATTTAACACTTTTTCCTACTAATTCCTGCAAACTGAATGCAAAGGTTGTTGTATCCCCATACAAAGACTATTTATCTTAATGATACATTACTTACTCCATAATATTATACCATAATAACTGACTAAAATAACTCTGCACCTGCAATCCACTATAAAATAGGTTGCTAGCACATAGCATACAGTGTAGTAAAGTACATCACACTGTTACTACTATTACTACAACCGCCAGACCTGCAAACACTAAATCATAATCATAAATAATTAAAGTCTATCAGGCAGGCCACATTATTTTCTGTGTACTATATAGTTGTTGTATATGTTGTGCTTCTAGTGCCCCTCAGCGCTGATTTCCATAGATGAGCATTGTTACCTAAGCATCGTTAGCGGAGCGTTTCATGCCTAATTGGGATTTAATGGGTGGCCTCACACTGAAGGGCACTCAGGCTCAAGGCAATTAGCTGCTTTGATGCCTACTGACTGATCTGGGTGTTTCTCTACCTTGTCACATCCCTACATCATTGTTGCACTGTACTGCACTCCAAATTCTGCTCACCTTCCTGCATCTAGATGTTATGAAACTGTTGATGGGCAAATGATCTGTAGGTCCATGTACAGTATAAACTCACATATCCCAACATAATGTATGGAGAAGACCCATTGCATATAATTGTATGTCAACATACAGTACATGTGTATTCTGTCCCTGTGGTGTCTACCATTTGCAGCACCATCACATTTCTGATTAGGTATAATGTGCTGTACTCATTCAATTGCAGCTAAGGTGATTTTGAAATACTACTGGTTTTGGCCCTGTGATTCGAAAGTACAGTAATTTGAAAATCCCATCATTTGGACATAAGGACAAAAAAAGGATGTCAGATTTTTCTCAAAGTAATGATGTGACGGGTCCAAAGCGGCCTCCCTTTCTCTTTAGGACCAGTGGACACCAATTCCACAGGGTAAGAGGCTTTGTGGATAAATCCCCCGTTACAATTAAGTACAGATGGTTTGCAGCTGTAAGGCTAGTAAATAACTAGGCCCTCTATTTTTGCCAGGGATTTCTACTGGTAATCCCACTATGTAACAGTTTACCAAGATTTAAATCTGACAAGACCTTACCTCGCTCACTTCTCCCCATCCCTCACTCCATCAAAAAGCCCCTAATCTCCACTTGAATATGATATCATTTAGCGGCAGCACACACAGAGAATCAGAATCTTTTAATATGGACAGAGATGATCTCTGTAATTCACACTCTCAGCTTACAGATCCACGTCTGTAGACACAACCTATTGTCTCGCTGCATATCTCATTGTTTTGTCCAAGAGCGTGGTATATAGATATATATGTAACAGGGTTTGCTGGTAAACACACACACACACTAAAAAGAAAGATGACATGGCACATTGTAATGTAGTTGGCAGATGTTTTTCTGGATTTTAAATCCCGGCAAGAAAGAGCCCTGTATATTAGTAGGCTTGTAAAACTTATCGACTTATGATTCAGAAGGACTTTAAATTAGTTATCCTGTTAATCAGAAGGGCTATAATCAGTCAGCCTTTAAATCAGTATACCTGTAAATCAGCAGGGCTATAATCAGTCAGCCTTTAAATCAGTATACCTGTAAATCAGAAGGGCTATAATCAGTCAGCCTTTAAATCAGTATACCTGTAAATCAGAAGGGCTATAATCAGTCAGCCTTTAAATCAGTATACCTGTAAATCAGAAGGGCTATAATCAGTCAGCCTTTAAATCAGTATACCTGTAAATCAGAAGGGCTATAATCAGTCAGCCTTTAAATCAGTATACCTGTAAATCAGAAGGGCTATAATCAGTCAGCCTTTAAGTCAGTATACCTGTAAATCAGCCAGCATATTAATTTGCAGGCCTGTAAATCAGTTGGTCAATAAATCAGTCAGCCTTGTAATGACTAGGTCTGTAAAACAATAGGCCTGTAAATCAGTACTCTTGTAAATCAGTCAGCCTATGAATCAGTAGGCCTAATAATCAGTCAGCCTCTAAATCAGTAGGCTTGTAAATCTTTTGGCCTGTAAATCATTCAGCCTCTAAGTCTGTAGGCCTGTAAATCTGTAGGCCAGTAGAGTAGGAACAGAGTAGCAGCAGAATTTACCTGACTGAATCACAGATGCAGCCCATCCCGACACCATAAACAAGATGCTGTTTGCCTGTAATCCCCATTTCTGTCTTCCAGGACAGTACTAGGGCATAGAGCAAAGCAGGCCTTAATCAGGAGGACACCATGGGCAGGAGTTACCGTATGGCCGACATCCTGAAATTGTGACACTCAGAAAAGAACCAATGCTCCTAGGCAACAGTTGGGATTTTCACTGCTCTCATTATTAAAATATATTTATCCATGTTCTTTAAGTGGAGAAGTCCTTTTTGCTCCATATTCATCTACAAAAGGCTGTGGAAACATCGGAGTCAGCGCGCCTCGGGATGAGAACAGATGGGAGCGTTTAGCAACCTTATCGCCCACCCCCGCCCACCCACCTCTTCTGCACTATCAATCCGTGCACCCCGACATGTGCAAACCCCCCCCCCCCTACTGCTGTTCAGTTAACCTGGCACTTGTCATTCCCCAAAAATATAAGGTACCATATGCCTCGTTGAGAATTCCCGCCCCACCAACCCATTCCTCACTGCCCCCCACCCCCCACCCCCCACCCCCATGAAAAGTCCCCTGTCGACTGTTGAGACATGAGGATGTCGTTTCTTCCCTGCCATCGCGGAGTACACAGCACTGGTTGCTGCCTTTTGATACAGGATGCTGCGCTGAGATCACAGACCCCATGAGGGGCTCCTCTTGCATAATGACGGCGGTCTGGTAGCGTGACGCAGCACTAGCAAGTTGTGCAGCGGGTGGCGACCAACTGACGCAGAGCAAAATACATGAAAATGAGGTAACACGGGAGTGTTTGAAAAGGACCCCGGTGCTTTATCGTAGTCGGCAGGTTCACTCGCTGAGCTGTCGCAAGTACCTAGCTGTTACTGAGACATAGTCGTTTCAGATAAAGCACAGTTTGATACGGACTTCAAGTTTCCTGGTAATGAGATTTACTCTGTGGCTCTAAAAGCCAAAATGTATTAACCAAACATAAATATTTATATTGGCTTACTTATGAGTTACTTATGAGTTACTTATTTTAACTATTCAACCAGGTAATGGTAATCAATGGGATCGGTTTCCTACTGGTATTTCAAACTGTTGTCCTATTACATAGGAAATGCCCTCCCATCATTTCCAAGTCCAGGGTTTATTGTTCTTTGTGTTGCGTTTATAATGTGGTACTCACCACATGGGTCAGCGTATCTACTACAGTAACCCCAGAGTTCTGTTTGTCCCTGAAAATGTGTTTCCTCAGACCGGTCTAAAGGTCAAACAGCTATCACACTCATTCTCATTCACAACATTCCAAGACTGTCACAGTCAAGTTCCATCGCTAGCCGCTGGGTACATGGTCTACTGGACTGCCTAATTCCATCCTTTCAATGCTAAAGGACACAGAGTTGTAGCCCTTGGCAACAGGACCGGTCTGACCTGGGTTGGAGAGAATTCAAACTGAAGATAGAGAGTTAATCGTTATAGCTGATGTCTCCATCTATGTGAATTGAGATTATATTGTCTAGTTAAACGCAAACCCAGTCCTCTGTAGTTCCAGTCTGCAGTGTGTCTTTGTGAGCAGGAACAACTCCAGTAGGTCCGGTTGTGTGCAGCACACATTCACTAGACAGCCTCTTTTGTTTTTACCTTTCTTCTGCTAGGAAAAAAAAGAGGGTGCAGTGCTCCTCAGAGTATCCCACTGACACCTCCCTCTGATCTGCCTCCTGCTTTTTCTTCCCCTCTCCTCTCTCCCCTCCATCCCTCTCTCCCATTCTCCCTATCCTCTGTATCTCTCCCCCCATGCTCATGCCATCGCCTGAGAGTCACTCTCCTGGTTGCCACAGTAACCAGTTCACCTCTCTCCAGTCACAGTGCACCTAAAGCGAAGAATATGTCTGCTGGCGAGGAGAGAGAGAAAGAAGGAGCGAGGGAGGATGGTGGGGGGGGGGGCATGGACAAAGGGGAGAGACGTTTCAGAAATGGCAATTTGCTGTTTCACATTCCTGGCAACCTTCTGTTTTATCCAGTGCCATGCAGAATTCTTTTCATTATGTGAGGGAGAAAAAAGATGAAGATACAAGAAGAGGGATGGGGGTGTGCTTCACAGGACAGTCATATTTTTTCATAATCAACCATCACAAATCAGAATTCTAAAATCCCCACCTGCTCCTCCCCCACTCCCCAGCCCCAGTGTGTAGAGTAGCCCTGCAGGCATTCTCATTCCACTGACAAGGCTAGCCCTTCGTTCGTTTGGCACCTGAGCACCAGCTTGCTTTGTTCTGTGCCCTACTGCACACACTCAGACGCCGTCAATTTACATCCTCATTACACCTAATTACCCTGGACACAACGCCACTGTTACCACGGCAATCATTACTAAAATGCTATATAAATCAATTACTTTCATTTTGACATATTTGCAAGAGTTATTTTTTTTCCAGTGGGTAGAGGGTGGGGGATGTCGCATGTTAAACGCTCCCCTGGTGATTGCGTTAATTTAGAGCGATATGGTAATGGAGTGTTGATAGCCATTTCCCTAACCATTTTCTTTATTTATTAATCCTGTGGAATTCCTCTTCAGAAATGTGAGATGATTAAGCATTTTAGCTGATGCATACTGTGTAGTACACAAAGAATGAATGTCATCAACCATTACAAACGCTGTTAGTGTATTGTCATTGTCATCAACTAAACTGTTAATGCTACTGTAAGTATTCTATCATGGTCATCATCACAAACATCCATATTCAATAATGTTGTGCTCTTTACTGGCCACCCACTATATTAATGTTCCACAGAATACAAATAACTCATTGATCAACAAAGTGCGCCTTTGATTACAGTGATGGTACATTTGTAATGGAGATACCCACAGTAGCTTCACCGTGCTTCTGTTCAGTATGGTGTATGTAACCTCCCTGCAGGCTACAGCCCAGTTGGCCCATCCAGAGCATCTCTAGGCAGCTCCATTGAGGAGCACAGTGTTTATGGGGTTCCCTCCTGCTGTTTAACGAGGGCAGGGGGACACCATGCACTAATTGCTCTGTGTGATTTATACCAGCCTGCCAGGCAGCCTGGGTCTGGGACAGAGAGAGCAAGAACACAATGAGATGACACCAGCTGCTTGCCTGCCTCTTAGCCTAATATTTGCTTAACCCTGAGCAGGCTCTGGCAGTGGCCTGCTGAATATATGGGGAGTCTTGTGGCATGCATGCTGTCTGGAATACTTTCCTTTTTCAAACCAAACCTATTTTTAGCATTGTAATATCTATAAAAGGACTCAGAGGGCAGTGTTTGAATTATGTGTCAGTCACTGTGTTTGTGGTGAAAGACATAGCCACTCCCGGTCAGTTTTCATGGTTTGGTTGTGTTGTTTAAAGTGACAGCTGGAGTTTGCAGGTGAAAGCTTTGAAGTCACACCTCAAAGCAATTTCTCAGATCGCTTATGTGAGTGAGTAGCAAATCCATAGTATAGCTTTTTTCACAACTGCTAACACACATTTCCTGAATGTGTACAATACTTTCTTCAAAAACATTAACACATTTCTGGAAACGCACACGATATTGACCAAATCCCAGATTTCTCACTCTCTGAGGTTTATTCTTGATGATTATTATATCTCTAAATGTACACCACCATACAGCCGTGTTCACAATGGCTACTTTTTGGACCTCATATACAGTGAGGAGAACAAGTATTTGACTGACGATTTTTCAGGTTTTCCTACTTACAAAGCATGTAGAAGTCTGTCATTTTTATCATAGGTACACTTCAACTGTGAGAGACGGAATCTAATTTTTTTTCCAATAATTAATCTGCATTTTATTGCATGACATAAGTATTTGATCACCTACCAACCATTAAGAATTATGGCTCTCACAGACCTGTTAGTTTTTCTTTAAGAAGCCCTCCTGTTCTCCACTCATTACCTGTATTAACTGCACCTGTTTGAACTTGTTACCTGTATAAAAGACACCTGTCCACACACTCAATCAAACAGACTCCAACCTCTCCACAATGGCCAAGACCAGAGAGCTGTGTAAGGACATCAGGGATAATATTGTCAACCTGCACAAGGTTGGGATGGGCTACAGGACAATAGGCAAGCAGCTTGGTGAGAAGGCAACAACTGTTGGCGCAATTATTATAAAATGGAAGAAGTCTGGGGCTCCATGCAAGATCTCACCTCGTGGGGCATCAATGATCATGAGGAAGGTGAGGGATCAGCCCAGAACAACACGGCAGGACCTGGTCAATGACCTGAAGAGAGCTGGGACCACAGTCTCAGAGAAAACCATTAGTAACACACTACGCCATCATGGATTAAAATCCTGCAGCGCACGCAAGGTCCCCCTGCTCAAGCGCATGTCCAGGCCCGTCAGAAGTTTGCCAATGACCATCTGGATGATCCAGAGGAGGAATGGGAGAAGGTCATGTGGTCTGATGAGACAAAAATTTAGCTTTTTGGTCTAAACTCCACTCGTCGTGTTTGGAGGAAGAAGAAGGATGAGTACAACCCCAAGAACACCATCCTAACCGTGAAGCATGGAGGTGGAAACATCATTCTTTGGGGATGCTTTTCTGGAAAGGGGACAGGACGACTGCACCGTATTGAGGGGAGGATGGATGGGGCCATGTATCGCGAGATCTTGGCCAACTTCCCTCAGTAAGAGTATTGAAGATGGGTCGTGGCTGGGTCTTCCAGCATGACAACGACCCGAAACACACAGCCAGGGCAACTAAGGAGTGGCTCCGTAAGAAGCATCTCAAGGTCCTGGAGTGGCCTAGCCAGTCCCCAGACCTGAACCAAGTAGAAAATCTTTGGAGGGAGCTGAAAGTCTGTATTGCCCAGCGAAGGATCTGGAGAAGGTCTGTATGGAGGAGTGGGCCAAAATCCCTGCTGCAGTGTGTGCAAACCTGGTCTAGAACTACATGAAACGTATGATCTCTGTAATTGCAAACAAAGGTTTCTGTACCAAATATTAAGTTCTGCTTTTCTGATGTATCAAATACTTATGTCATGCAATACAATGCAAATTAATTACTTAAAAATCATACAATGTGATTTTTGTTCTAGAGTCCGTCACTCACAGTTGAAGAGTACCTATGATAAAAATTACAGACTTCTACATGCTTTGTAAGTGTATCAAATACTTGTTCTCCCCACTGTATATGCATGACCTTCCACCATTAGCTGACCTTCCACCATCCCTTCATGCTTTATAAACAGAGTTGTGTGTAGTTTTGCAAAAAAGTATGAATGGGTTAGAGATGTTTGTGAAAACAGCTGTTTGAGATCATGGGTTAGGGTAAATGCTCTACCCTTCTGGAATTTTGCGTATACAGAACCAGTTTTAGTTTGTTAGCAATTGTGGAAAAACTTTAACTGGCTCTCTGACACCAAGTTGGTATGCAAACCTAACCAATGTCAGTTATATTACCATGATTGGCCACCTTCCATGCTCAGCAACATGGAAATACACCGATCAGCCATAACATTAGGACCACAGACAGGTGAAGTGAATATCACTGATAATCTCATTATCATGGCACCTGTCAGTGGGTAGGATATATTAGGCAGCAAGTGAACATTCTGTCCTCAACGTTGATGTGTTAGAAGCAGGAAAAATGGGTAAGCGTAAGTATCTGAGCAACTTTGACAAGGGCCAAATTGTGAGGGCTAGAAGACTGGATCAGAGCATCTCCAAAACTGCAGCCCTTGTGGGGTGTTCCCGGTCTGCAGTGGTCAGTACCTATCAAAAGTGGTCCAAGGAAGGAAAAGCAGTGAACTGGCAACAGGGTCATGGGTGGCCAAGGCTCATTGATGCACGTGGGGAGCGAAGGCTGGCCTGTGTGGTTCAGATGAGCTACTGTAGCTCAAATTGCTGAAAAAGTTAATGCTGGTACTAACAGAAAGGTGTCAGAACACACAGTGCATCTCAGATTATTCCGTATGGAGCTGTGTAGCTGCAGACCAGTCAGGCTGCCCTTGCTGATGAATGCTGAAAGCGCCTACAATGGGCATGTGAGCATCAGAACTGGACCATGGAGCAATGGAAGAAGGTGGCCTGGTACCTTTTACATCACGTGGATGGCCGGGTACATGTACGTCGCTTACCTGGAGAACACAAGGCACCAGGATGCATTATGGGAAGGAGGCAAGCCGGTGGAGGCAGTGTGATGCTTTGAGCAATGTTCTGTTGGGATACCTTGGGTCCTGCCATTCATGTGGATGTTACTCTGACACATACCACCTACCTAAGCATTACTGCAGACCATGTGCACCCTTTCATGGCAACTTTATTCCCTGATGGCATTGGTCTCTTTCAGCAAGATATTACACCCTGCCACAAAGCAAAAATAGTTCAGGAATGGTTTGAGGAACACAACAACGAGTTCAAGGAGTTGACTTGGCCTCCAAATTCCCCAGATCTCAGTCTAATTGAGCATCTGTGGGATGTGCTTGACAAAGAAATCTGATCCATGGATGCCCCACCTCGCAACTTACAGGACTTAAAGGATCTGCTGCTAACGTCTTGGTGCCAGAAACCACAGCACACCTTCGGAGGTCTAGCGGAGTCCATGCCTCGACGGGTCAGGGCTGTTTTGGCGGCGAAAGGGGGACCTACACAATATTAAGCAGGTGGTCATAATGTTATGGCTGATTGGTGTATGAGACTTAGTGGTGGTAGTTGGAATGACTGTGGTTATTTTACTCTGCACTGAACTTTACGGTCTGTTTCCCTTGTAAGCAGAAAGAAACATAAGAGAAAAGGTAACCCTGAGAGGAGGTGAGAAGAGAAGGGGACAGGAGAATAGCTTGGTTCTGTTTTTTTCTGTCTCCACGGCAACATTGATTGATATTCATCAGGTGGAGCTGCAGGACTGACCACTGCTGTCTAACACTACCCTTCTCTCCTCCAGATGAGTGGAGGAAGGGATGGACAGGAATAGGGAGGGTGAAACCTGGGAGACAGGAATTGAAGTAGAGCAAGAGAAGGGCCGATAGAGGTACGGGGAGAGGCGAGGTGCTAGGGGATAAAGAGAGGGGGGGAGCTACACAGAAGAGTGCAACGTGTAGTGAGTATGATGGTGTTGCAGGAAGCTATGCAGACTCAGATGAATGTGTGTTTGTTAATCCCGACAATATCTGTTGGTCAATCCCAAACTCTCAGGAGAGAACTGGATTGCAATTGTGTCTTTTTACTTTACTTGTCTATTCCGTATCATGTCGTGTTTGATGTTTTGTGTGCACGACAGGAAGAGTGGCTGCTGCTTTTGGTGGTCCTAATAACATTGTCATTTTTAAACTTAGATGTCCTATTCCAGTTTTTCACAATTGCTTGTGCACATTAGTCCAAGCATAATTCACCTTTTCAACACATAAAGGGGAAAACAAATTTGAATTAGCAAAATGCAGATGTTCACCACATTCAACATATGACACTAAATTAACTAAACCCATCAAAACATGATTTGTGTTTTCTCTATATGATAAGTTGTTTCAATCAATCATTAAACAAAGGCCCCATTATGTTAATTATATTATGCTTACTACTACTACTATCAATATACCTTAACACCGTGAACCCTTTTTTATGCCTTATGTGCTGTTTGTTAATGCTACAAGAAACAGTATGTGCCATGAAAAGCAAGTAAACATACTATTACAACATGAGCTGTTTTCTTTTTGTGTTAAATGATTTTACCAAAGGTGACCAATGCAGAAACAATGTAACTTGAAAGCATGAACATCCAGAAACAAAAAATATTTTATTGTTACGGTATTTGACCTTTTTCTAATTTACCCTTTTCTGTTGTGTCCTTTAAAAATGTAATGATGCTCCATATACAGTACACAGTGGAAAAAAACACCAAACTAAGCTCTATGCTTTTCTACCTTTTTCCTTTGTCCTTGTGCTGGACTCTTGCTTGGTCCATCCTTGCAAATAGAAACTTAAAAGTGACCTTTTTGTGTATGAATGAGGACTGTTTGCTGATATTACAGTTTATCTCTGTTGCTAAGATGCTTTCAATGAAACTTGGGTCGAGTTGATCTCCTTGGCACTGGGTCCAGCCCAATATCAGCAGAGCAACTGTGCCATCAATAGTAAGAATATTCAAGAATGCCAATAGATTATTTAGTTACAATGTTATACCTCACTGTATCGAGTAAAATACATTGAATAAATTGCTTTGTTTTGGTAGTGATTTGTTAGGTTGGTGTATTTTATTCTCTGTATAAACAGCATTTGTAAAGGATACAATAAAAAAAGGCTGAAACAAGTAAATGTTCATGCTCTTTGGTTACATTCTATGGTTGTCATCTTTGCTGTTATTCTGTAATATGTTTACTTACCTTGTATGGTACAAACTATAATTACAGTATCAACAAATGGCCGATATATATAAAAGTGGGTAACCCTCCTAGGATACATATAAACAGCTGTAGTTGGACCGTTGTGTAATGATTGATTGGAATAACTTTTCATCAGATGACAAGATCATTTTCTGTCCTGTATTTTATCTGTTGTGTGTGTTAGTGCGTACTGCTAATTCAATTTGTCATTCTGGCCAACAGTGTTTTTTGTTTGTACCTGCCTGTTAACCTTTTTGAAAACGTAAATGATGCCTGAACAAATAACTGAGAAACAATCTAACAATTGCGCAAAGAAGTTTTGCACACATGCCGAAGAGGTTCACTTTCAAGGGAATAGTTTGTAACAGCTGTGACACGATTTTTTTTCTTTTACATTATTTTCTTTTACATGAGTTCCGCGTCTCTTATAGTCTGTTGTGTTGTGTTGACTGGTTTGCAAAAATGTGCTTAGCATTTGCATTGTGTGTAAATGCAATGAGAAATGAATATTGTTTTGCTCATAACATTCTGATGGAGATGAACTGGACCCTAGTTTTATTAAAAGCATCTTAGCAATCGAGAAAACACTTGAGTATCAACCTTGTTGGTGTGTGGCACAATAGACTTTGCATACTCATGTGTTTGTGAATGTGACATAAATGAGAGTTTGTGTGTGACCTACTGTATGTGGTTTGGCCATCAATTTGAGTCTAGACTAATGAATGAGTTGAGGCCTCAGTGAACAAGCTGCCTGACCTTGTGTCCTAACTGTTTCCATGGCAACACAGGGCCACCTTTGCACAAGAGATTGGATTGAGATAGGGTGATAGAGTGAGAGATGTAGAGTGTAAGAGAGAAAAAGAAAGAGAGTGTGATAGGGCGATAGGGCGATAGTGAGACAGAAAGATTGTCATACAGAGAGAAACTGAGAGTGATCGAAAGAATGTGAAATAGAGGTAATGTGATAGAGTGTGAATGAGTGTGATAGAAAAAGTATGAGGAAGAGTAAAAGAAGTAAGAGAAAAAGGTTTTGTGGGAGGCAGAATGAGGGACATATAGTGTGAGAGAGACTGCGATTAAGAGAATGAGTAAGAAGCAAAGAGAAAGAGAGAGTATGACTAAGAGAAAGATAAAGTGTGATAGTGAATGAGAGCGAGTAAAATTTATGAATGTGTGATATATAAAAGTAAAATATATTCTTATGAGAGAAAAAACTGTATGTATGTTAGAGTGAAAATATATGTATGTGAAAGGAGAATGTATGTATGTGTGAGAGTGAAAATATATGCATGTGAAAGGAGAATGTATGTATGTGTGAGAGTGAAAATATTTGTATGTGATAGGAGAATGTATGTACGTGAGAGTGAAAATGTATGTATGTGAAAGGAGAATCTATGTATGTGAGAGTACCAGAATGAATAATGTCTTATACGGCCCCTCATAAATTTCTAGCGAGAATGAATATGAACTTCACACTGCCAAAGCTATTTCATGATACAAAAACCTTAGTTTTTCTTTCGTTCGTGAATGAGATTGATCCAATAACTATCAATATGTGTGACGATAACTTTTTCATGAAGTAGAAAGATGAGAGAATCGTGGCAAACCCTACTCTTTTACTGGTCAAGGGGTTTTGATCTAGCCTGCTTTACCCCAAAAAGCATGCACGGATGTGTACTCCGAAAATCCAGCAGAAATAGTTGCAAAATTACAGTGAACAGTTTCATTTTAGGCATACTGTAACACAGCTACTGAAGGTTGTAGTCAAGTTTTTGTCCATCCAGAACAAATCCTAATGCATAATTTGCTATGAACTGCCACGAGATTCAAACATGGGACCTGTTGGTTGCATGTCTGCGTCTCTAACCACTACGCTATTTTACAACAGCCTGTTATTCACTCACTCACTCACTCACTCAGTAAGAGACATTTGCTCTTGGCCGGCTTTGCATACGCGGTCCGGCAAATAGTGAGAAACAGATCATAGAAACAGACAGGTGACTGAGTGAGATACAGTATTCATAATTCTGTGTGTTTATTTTTCTTCTTTATTGTAGACCTACTAATTGTCTCGTAGATATTTTAATTATGGTTTTTCGTAAATGAAATGAGTAAATATTCTTACAGTATGCTTTGGAAATATGCACATTCTTACGTCAGGCCAATAAAGCAATGTGAATTTGATATTGAGAGCAGTGAGAGTGGGATGCTTTCTCTGTGCTCTATAGTGTGTTCGTTTGTCATGTCTGTTCTTTTTACTTAGGCAGAGCACTATAATTACACATACATATATTACTGCAATACTGAGCATTTACTCCTACACATTTGTTTGGCCGGTTTCACAATTGTTTATTTCATTCATTACACAATTAATGGTTGAAAGAGGATCCCTGGAGATTGTGATGGAACCCTTGGTGTTTCTCAAAGAACTGTTGTCAACTTGTCAGTGATCCATACTTGCAGCTTTGGTTACTTCAGGGTTCTTGGAACCTAATGGCTCAGTACAGCAACAGGTTCCTGGACAAACTCTGGAGAGTATAATCGTGACATTCTAGGGGTAGAGCTTTAATGGCCACCTGTACACTTGAGTTTGTTTAGATAATATAAAAAGTTGATTATCAGGCCCACTCAGACGAATCTAAAGGATCTGACTAAGTTTGATTGATCTTGTACAAATAAACCAGAGAGATACTGTATGCCGTCTTTATCTGAATATTAAAGACCAATGTCCTATTGGTTGTGTCAGAAATGTAAGGATTCCTAGAGCTAGGCTTAAATTACTTGGTGACCCTGTCTATAACTCAGATGTACCAAAACCTGATTTAGCTTTAAGCTAAATTTTTAAGAACTTTAGAGTGAAAAGTAGATCAAACCCATGATTCACTTCTGATCTGAGGTTATACACAAAATACTTTCTGCGTGGGTCAAGGCTAGAAAAACAGTCCCAGGTCCTGCTTGTCAGTCATCCATGCTGAGCACTTTAGTATGTACTGTATTACGCAAGTCAGAAAAGCTAAGTCAGACAGAGTGTAAACAAATTGTCTGATTTTACAGGGAATCCTGTAAAAAAAAAATGTTTTACTGTTAATACTTTGAAGAGTGGTAAGTTTTCTTCTGTGACACAACAAATACATTTTGCAACTGGTTTTATTACTGATAAAAATACCAATATTAATGCATTTAATTGCCATTTCTTTCAACTGGGTATCATTTGCAATTGGGGAAATCTCTCAGAAAATGACTGTTTTTGTGCAGTTGATGCTGATCCCTGTTGTGGTTTTAGTGGAAATGGATTTTGACCCATTTTATATATATTTATAAAGAGTCAACAAATTCATGTTACTGATTAATTTAATTGGTAAAGAGAGTATGCAATTGCATTACAAGTATACAAAGATAGCAGTTCTCCACAGATTGCATGCAGAGAGGCTGCCAAGAAAGTAAGAAGAGAGGGTTTCCAAAGCAATCTCTCTGTTATAACCCAACATGTGGATTTGGGGATGTTTTACGACCACTTTGCCCACTACATTGTCAGCTGACACATTCCAATCAATGTCTTCCTAGGTAGTCTGTTTTAAGCATTAACCAAGCCTAAACAACTAATGCATTACTAGGACATAGCAACATAGAGACGTGTGTAAATAGAACAGCAGCAACAAATACTATTCAAATATCATCATATAGTACATACTGTACATACTGTACAGTACATGTCATAGGATTTATATGATACATGAACATATAAACATCTAGATAAACATCTGAATGGATGTATTAAATAATTATGGGCCCTTCAATGGATAGAAAATTAACATAGAATTGTAATTTTTCAGTTCCTTCAGTTTCAGGACTGTCATGATAAAACAATTTTGATAAAAAATATAAATTCTGAATAATGTGCTACGACAGGGTGTGTTTTTAGGTCCTCGGTTCCATGAACCAGACTGCCTCTTACTAATATCTTGGAATTACAATTTAAAGCACTTATTTACTGAATAAGTAAAGAAACTGAAAATCAAGATTTGCTTTAATAGAAATAGAGCATGTATATTTTGCAAAAAAAGATGAGAGAATCACTCACTTTGGTTTATAAAAAAAAGCACTCTTTCATAAACTTCAGCATATCTCATTTCACTTATCAAAGGAATCACTGAATTGTAGTATTTGAAAACAGATTTTTTTAGTAATTGATACACCAAGGGTAGCTTCTGAACTAGGTAAACCCCCATTCACTTTTCTTGCACCCCAAAAGTGGAATAAGATGCAAAATGAGCTCAAGGATAATTTCCTTGTCCCCCTTGAATTATTAAAAGTGTTGGTTTTGCTTGAATAAAGGTGTTAGGAATACACTGATTGCCATGGGCGTAAGAGGCATTTGCAAGATTCCAAACAGAATCATTTAAAGACCAAATATTAAAATAAGGCGCTAAGCGCATGAAAACTGACAAACAATTTCTCAGAGCAAATTACAATGTTCAAACCATAGAAACACGCAAATGCAAAGGGAACACATGCAAACAAACACTGACAATACTTGACAATGACTAGGGGAAACAGCGGGAACTAAATACACAGGTTGATGGGGGAATTGAGTCCAGGCGTGTGTAATGGGCATGACGAGACAGTCTGGGATTTCCTGGTATTAAGGGCATTTTGGTTTGTGGTAGCAAGTAGCCGGCAATGCCAAACGCTGGCACAGGAGGTGTAATGGGGCTGGCTTGACACCGATATATTGGTTGATCCAAACAATTTAATATACCGTATTTCAGACTTATTGTGCTTTCATCTGAATAAGCAAAACAAAGTGCCGTCATTGGTTTCTTTGTTGTTTGTGTTATTTTCTGCTTGGTCTTTAAAAAATGACTGCTCTGTGGACTTAAATGTCTGATAAAGACTGCATGCATTATTTGTTAGTCCCTAAATAGTGTCGGTTTTTTGTTGGATGGGAATCTGTTGGTTTTTACATTGTGAGATCATTGTAATTGCTAAAATGCCTTTTTTTTTTTTTTTTACTTTAACCCCGATTCACAAATGTGTCATTGTGTTGTTTTATGTGTCCTGCATGCATGTCATAATTGACAAAACATTTGTTTTTAATAAAGGTAAATACTCCATAACAGTTTCAGCTCTTCTAGTAAAGCAACTCATTTGCATTGTCATAA